>NC_133392.1:156609957-156927041 GCF_047511655.1 Castor canadensis | reverse complement strand
CATCAAACAAGGGACTGATAACCAGAATATACAGGGAACTTAAGAAACTAAACTCTCCTAAAATCAATGAACCAATTAAGAAATGGAAAACTGACCTAAACAGAACTTTTTCAAAAGAAGAAATTCAAAAAAAAGAAGAAGAAGAAATTCAAATGGCCAAAAAAATCACATGAAAAAATGCTCACCATCTCTGGCTGTAAAGGAAATGCAAATCAAAACCACACTAAGGTTCCCCCTCACCCTTATTAAGAATAGCCATCATTCAAAACACCACCACCAACAACATGTGCTGGCAAGGATGTGGGAAAAAAGGAACCCTAATCCACTGCTGGTGGGAATGCAAGCTGGTTCAACCACTCTGGAAAAAAATTTGGAGACTTCTTAAAAATCTAAACATAGACATGCCATATGATCCAGCAATCCCACTCCTGTGGATATACCCAAAGGAATGTGACTCAGGTTACTCCAGAGGCACCTGCACAGCCATGTTTATTGTGGCACTGTTCACAATAGCCAAGTTATGGAAACAGCCAAGATGCCCCACCACTGACAAATGGATCAAGAAAATGTGGTACTTGTACACAATGGAATTTTACTCAGCCATGAAGAAAAATGAAATCTTATCATTTGCAAATAAATGGATGGAACTGGAGATAGAACTGGAGAACATCATTCTGAGCGAGGTCAGCCAGGCTCAGAAGACCAAAAATCATATGTTCTCCCTCATATGTGGACTTTAGATCTAGGGCAAATGCAGCAATGTGGTTGGACTTGGATCACAAGAAAAGGAGAAAGCACATACAGAAAATATAAGAATAGGTAGAAAACCCAAAACATGAAAGTGTTTGATGTCCCCACTCCAGAGGAACTAATACAGAAACCTTAAAATGATAGGTTATCACTAGCAGGGGATCAGAATGTAAAGATCAGTTAGAGTTGAATCAACATGGGTCATAACACATGGGTACATGAGAGCAACAGTAGGAATCTCTCTGTATAGCTATCCTTAACTAGCAAAAACGCTTTGTCTTTCTTATTATGCTTATGTCTTTTCTTCAACAAAATCAGTCACAAGGGCAGAACAGGACCTGCTTAAAACTGAGGAGGGGAGGGGGGAAGGGTGGGGGACAGGGAAGGGTGGAGAAATGACCCAAACAATGTATGCACATGTGAATAAATGAACAAAAAAAATTAAAATTAAAAATTAAAAAAAATAAAGGCACCGTTTCCAGTTACAGTCACACAAGGGGTTAGGCCTTTAAACTAAAGGAATGCAATTTCTGGAACAGTCCTCAGGTTCATCCATGATTGTAGCATACATCAGAAATGCTTTTCCTCGTTAAGATTCTTATTCCATCATAAGTGTGTACCATGTTTTGTTTATCTATTTGTCTCTCTTTTTTTGTTGGGATTGGGATTTGAACTCAGGGCTTGCAAAGCAGGAGCTCTACTGCTTGAGCCACACCTCCAATCCATTTTGCTCTGATAATTTTGGAGACGGAGTCTCTTAACTACTTGCCTGGTCTGACCTGGAACCTCTCCTCTGTTTCTCAGCCTCCCAAGTAGCTAGGATTACAGGCGTGAACCACTGTGCCGGCTTCCATTCGTTCCTGATGGACGTTTTCACTACTCCCCCACCTTTTGACTAATGTAAATACTACCGCTGAGAAGGTGAATGTAAAGTATCTTTTGGATCTGCTCCCAGTTCTCCGGGGTACATACCTAAGAGTGTTATGACTGGGTCAGCGTGGACAGGACCAAATGATTAGGAAATAGAATTACTAACTTTCCGCAGCAGCTCACCATTTACATTCTCATCAACAGTGACAAGGATTTCAATATTTCTGCAGCCTCACCAACACTTGTTATTTTCTGTATTTGTGGGCATTGTGTCCAATAGCAGCTGTTCTAATGGATATAAGATGATGTCAGTAACTTAGCTCCTTGAACTTGAACTTCTCTCCTCAGTGATTTTAAAGTCTCTTCCTTTACCCCAAACCTTATATTTGAAAAAAAAAAACTGTCAGGCACCCATGGCTCATATCTGTAATCCTAGCTATTCAGGAGGCAGAGATCAGGAGGCTCGAGGTTCGAGGTCAGCCCAGGTGAATACGTCAAGAGACCCTATCTCAAAAACACCCAACACAAAAAAGTGGTACAGCACTTTTCTAGCAAGCATGAGGCTCTGAGTTCAAACTCCAGTACCAAAAAAAATTTTTTTAAAGAAAAAACTGCAACTTACCAAATTTCTTTTCTTTTTTCTTTTTTTTTTTTGCAGTACTGGGGTTTAAATCAGGGCTTACACCTTGAGCCATTCCACCAGCCCCTTTTTGTGGAGGGTCTCACAAACTGTTTGCCTGGGCTGGCTTCTAACCTCGAGATCTTCCTGATCTGCCTCCTGAGTGGCTGGGATCACAAGCGTTGTCTGATTTCAGTGCCACATGTCTCATCCTCCAAACATCATCTAGCTGTTTTGTCATTCTCCCATTCTCCCAGTTCCAGTAGCTCTGCAATCCCAGTGAGATATCTAAGCTATTGCTACTTCTACCTTTTCCTTTTCGGGAGTGCAGCGGGGAGGGACAAAGTCTGTCTATCCCTGGCTGTCGTCAGTCTCGAGATTCTTCTGCCTCCACCTCATGAGTGCTGGGATTATAGGCATGTACCATCAGACCCACCCTCTACCTTTCCATTTTTAAGGGCTGTCTAGGGCCTCTGATTCACAGGAACTTGCCCTTCCTGAATCTGAAGAGATGGCCTAATTAAGCAGTCTGTTTCACTGCATTTCTGTTTGCCAATTTCTTTCTCCTTAACATTTTTAACTGCTCGAATATGGTAGAACAAAAAATAACTACTTAGCTAAAATCACTAAAATAAATCAATTTCTATCTCATGTAAAATAAATAATGCTTAGTTTTACAATGTTTACGTTAATTTTATACAGAGTAATGGACAAATAAATATTAAATATAAAAAGCTAAGGAACTGATTTAATTTTAATTATTTTCTGAGATCATGTGGTCAGGTGGTCTACCCACAGTGTATTTGTGAATATTTCTCTCTGTGGAGACAGAGTCTTTCCTTCTAAGACAAATCTGCACCTGTCGAAATATCCCATCTCTGGTGACTGGATGCCCTCCCTCCCCTGCATCCCTGCATCCCTGTTTACATTCCATGGTCAATCCAGTCCTCTCTCCCTGTGCACACTCAGAACAATGTCCTCTCCTCACGTCTTAACACTTCCTGGGCAAAACCACAGCCCTGGTAATGATTCCAATTTGCTGCATGCTAGGCCCCTGCACCTGTCCACTCACATGAGGCTGGCGTGGAATTTCCCTTTCAAATTCATGACCACAGACCTCAAGTGGACTCTTAATGCCCTTTGGCAATCAGACTTTTATCTGGGTTAATTTCACAACCTCTGCTTTCCACTCAAACCTCCAGCACTTCCTCACTTAGTTCACGGCTTTCTTTCCAAGTTCATTATGAATATTGACAAAATCAGCAGAGACATTGCACAGACTCTGCTCATCCACCCAGCCTTCTCTAAGTCCCCACCCCCCACCTTCCAGCTTCCTGCCAGCTATTACAGAGGAGCCTCTGCATCACAGCCCAGCCCTGCGCTTGTGCATTGATCCCATCCCCTCTCATTACTCAGGGATGCTTCTCAGAAACTGTCTCTGTTCTTGCTTGATCGTCCACAGTGGAACACCAATAAGCCAGCTTTTCTTCCTCCTTAAGGCCTCCCTTTACTATACTTTTTGTGTTATGGTCCCATTCCTTCCTTCCTTCCTTTTTCTTTTTTTTGATGGTTCTGGGGATTTTGGACTCAGGGCCTCACACTTGCTAGGCAGGTGCTGTCCGCTTGAGCCTCTCCACTAGACTTTTTTTTTGTGATGGTTTTTTTTGGGATAGGGTATTTCTCAAACTGTTTGTCCTGGCTGGCTGGCTTTGAAACATGATTCTCCTGACATCTGCCTCCTGAGTAGCTAGGATTACAGGTGTGAGTGACCAGCGCCTGGCATATGTGCTTACAATATATTTTCTTTTTTTTTTTTTTCTTGGTGGGACTGGGGTTTGAATTCAGGCCTTCCTGCTTATAAGCAGACACTTTATCACTTGAGCCATACTTCCAGTTCCAAATCTACAATATATCTTACATTCACCCCCTCCAGTGTTCTCCCTCATCCCTTCTCTCCCTTTCTTAGAACAATTTCAACATTATTCTATTTTCATATATGAATACAAAATACATCCAGTGATATTTGTCTTCATTCACCCTTTCCTTATGCCCTCCCCTCCCAACCACCAGACCTTTTTGCATTATTTTTATTTTTTTTTCCATTTTTCTTTTATTATTCATATGTGCATACAAGGCTTGGTTCATTTCTCCCCCCTGCCCCCACCCCCTCCCTTACCACCCACTCCGCCCCCTCCCTCTCCACCCCACCCCCCCAATACCCAGCAGAAACTATTTTGCCCTTATTTCTAATTTTGTTGTAGAGAGAGTATAAGCAATAATAGGAAGGAACAAGGGTTTTTGCTGGTTGAGATAAGGATAGCTATACAGGGAGTTGACTCACATTGATTTCCTGTGCGTGGGTGTTACCTTCTAGGTTAATTCTTTTTGATCTCACCTTTTCTCTAGTTCCTGTTCCCCTTTTCCTATTGGCCTCAGTTGCTTTAAGGTATCTGCTTTAGTTTTTGCATTATTTTTAAAATAGGGTCTCACTTTATGCCTAGTCTCTTTTAAATCCACTCCAATTTGTTGTATATATTTATCAAGTTTTCATACTGTACCCCATAAACACATACAAATATGTCAATTAAAATTTATTTATTTATTTATTTTTTGGTAGGACTAGGGTTTGAACTCAGGGCTTTGCACTTGCAAAGCAGGCACTCTACTGCTTGGGCCACATCCATTTTACTCTGGTTATTTTGGAGATGGATTCTCACAAACTATTTGCCCAGACTGGCCTCAAACCATGATCCTCTCAATCTCAGTAATTTTTTTTTTCTTTTTTTTACATTTTTGGCAGTACTGGAGTTTGAACTCAGGGCTTCACACTCTACTACTTGAGCCACACCTCCTTAAATTTTTTTAAATTAAATAATAGCTGGCCAAGTGGCTCCAGTGGTAGAGCGCCTGCCCAGTAAGTATGAGGTCCTGAGTTCAAGCTGCAGTACTGACAAAAAAAAAAAGAAAAAAGAAACAGGTAAAATTAAATTTAAAAATAGTGACCATTTCTTTCTTAAGTGTCATGTCCATCTTGGACAGGCAGTGGCCCTTGCTGGTCCCCATTTCTGCTTAGGGACATGGGCTTGCTGCTCATGACACCATCTTGACTATCTCTAGTTACCCTGACAGAGGAATAAAAAAGGCTAAAAGGTTTACCACTGGTAATTAAGTGTCCCTAAAGTGAATTCTCAAAATTCTTATGTGACCAGAACTAGTTCCATGGTCTGATATATCTTTAAGAAAGACAAAAAGTGTCCTTCTCTGAACTCAGATGGCAGAAAAGCCAGAGGATGGTGACCGCACTACAGCCCACCCTGGTATCCCTGCAGTGAGCAGAATAAAAGCAAACTCCTTCCAGTGGCCTGTCAGCCTTGACCCCATCTCCTCATGCTCCTAGGTACACTCACATCTGGACTGCATAACCAGCCCCTAACTTCCTGCCCTGACCACTTCATTTAAGATTGCAGACCGCCCTTCTGCACTCTCTACCCTCACCTGCTAGGCTCCCTCCACACACCTGAGTGGAAATTACACGAAGGCAGGGGAGCAGGCACCTCCTCTGTTTGTTCACTGATGTGACCCACAGCCCATCTGAGTAACTTGCAGTAGTAGGGGCTCAGGAAGTATTGGTTGAATAAATGAATCACACCAGTAGTCAGAAAAATGCAAATTAAATCCACAAAATGCCATATCACACTAGATGGCAAATCTAAAAGTCTGGGAAGAGCACACTCTGATAAAGATTTAGGGGGTGGAGTTCTGCACTGCCAGAAAGAGTGTGTTGGTACACTTTGGAGAGCAGCTTGGCAGTTGGTGGTGGAGTTCAAGCTAGGCCTGAGCTCTTAGGCTCAGCAATTCCGCTGTGTGTTTACCTTGCAGAGCGCTTCCTCACGTGCCCACCCACTCCTAACAGCTTTGTTTACACAGAAGAAAATGGAAACAGGAATTCCCATTCTCAGGACAACTAATAAATAATGGTAATATACAGGGAGTGTCGGCCGAGGCAGTTCTCAAATGAGTGCATTCCATTTACATGGATTCATTTCCAGTTTCTGCTCCAGCATGGAAGGAGTTGGGAAATACCTCCCATCTGCATGTGGAAAAAGCCGAGCGAACTGAAAATCAACAACTTTTCTCAGACCCATCAGAGAAGTGACATTACACGCAGACTGCAGACCGCACTGGGAGAGGCAGAGAGGCACAGAATCGCAGCCTACCTGAAAACAGCCACGTGAGTCAGTCCAGCTGCAGCTGATGAGTTGCTGGAGCCTAGTGTGGACAGGCTTTCTTCTTTTGCTTTGTTTCTTTTTGTTTTATGGTGCTGAGGAGCAACCTTAGGGTTGCTAGCCAAGCATTCTACCAGTGAGCTACACCCCCAGGCCCTGGACAAGGTGGACAGCTGAAAACTCTAAGGGGCACCAGGTTGGAGGAACCCTTACACTTTGTGAGTTTTCTCTCCAGGAACCCTAGAAGGTTCTCACAGTGAAAATCTGGAGGGTGCAAGGGAAAACAGCCATTCTGGAATTCACCCAGGGCACTCTGTGTAGGGGTTTTGTTTTTGTCTTTATATCTGCAATGCTTGGATGGATCCAAGGCATTTGCACGTGCTAGGCAAGTGCTCTGCCACTGAGCCACACATCCCAAGCCCTATTCTGTTCGTTTTAATAAGGTCTGCTCTCAAAAGAAACGATTTCACCAAGCCTAACTGATCTGAAGAAAAGGAAGTATACAATTCTAGCCTTCTAGCCTTCCTGTCTCACCTACAGGTATGGAAGGACTGAGAAGTACATGTTAAACTCACAGCCAAATACAGGTTCACTAAAAGACTGAGAGCTGATCATAGAATGCTCCCTCCCCCCCACAACTTAGCACAGTCCTTTCCACCCAGACATCATGTCTAGCTTTCAACAAAGAGTTACAAGGCATACTAAAAGGTGAAAACGGGTGTGTAGAGAAAAGTCATATTCCATGAGCTCATCAGCAATGACATTATCTCATTCCATGTAGTCTCTGGAAAATTCCAGTATACATTCATGGCAGGATCAGGAGAGAGGCAAAAATGTCTGAGTATTATTATGAAATTAGTTTTAATCTCACAGACCCCCCCCAGAGGGTCCCCGAACTTCACTTGGAAAACTGCTGATTAATCCAAATTAGGCTCCACAATGGGAAATGGCCTCCCCAAGTCTGGGCCTAACTGGAATCCTGGCTTCCAGGCATGGTTTGTGGTGGGCTTCCCTAGAATCACAGAGCCCAGGAGGGGCAAGAAGTAATAGTTCGAAGCCAACCACAGTGTCCTCTAGACACTGCTCCAGACACCTAGCAGGGGTCCTTAAATGGTTTAAACAGTGTGAAACCCACCATCTTAGGAGAAAAACCTCTTTTCCCAAGGGCTGAGGCAAGACTGCTGCTCTGATTCCAAGGACTCCGTGGGTATCCATGAACGCTCCAAAATTATTGAAGAAAACATGAGTGTGCTTGTGTGTGTGTGTGCGTGCACATTGTTGGCAGAGGTGGATCCCCAGCCCTCATTGGTTCTCAAAAAGGGTTGTGGATCAGAAGAAGGTTAGGAGCCACTGCTCTGCAGGCCAGCCATCTGGGAATGGCCAACAGAGAGGCTTTCCCGCCCCTACTTCATGGGCTTTGCGATCTGGCTGCCTCTCCCTTTCTTTCTGCACAGCTCTTCAGTGGTGCGTGGATGGGCCCCTTGGCCTGAATCATTCCATCCACTGTCCCATGACATGAAAACAGATGTGCACGAAAAAGTCACATGAAGAATGACTTAGATCTGCAGAGCAAGGGAAAGGGGGAGCATGAGAGTTTGTTCTCTTACTCTCTGGCCTACAATGATCAAATACCCATACAAATATAATCCCTATAACAATGGCATTTAAACAGGTGCCCGTGGCTCTTTCTTGTGATCCTGGCTACTCAGGAGGCAGAGATCAGGAGGATCAAGGTTTGAAGCCAGCCCAGGCAAATAGTTAGGGAGACCCTATCTTGAAAATACCCTTCACAAAAAAAGGGCTGGTGGAGTGGCTCAAGGTGTAGGCCCTGAGTTCAAGCCCCAGTATTGAAAAAGAAATTATAGTTGAGAAAAATAAAATACGGCTTTTTTTCCTCCAGCTGTCTGTTTCAATATCATGATGCCCAAATACTTCAGCTATTTCCCCTCACATTCGTGCTCATCAGGCAGCCACACTTTCCAAAACCATAGTAGTTTTGAAGGATTCTGAGTAGTGAAGATTAATAGATTCATCTCTCATCTGAATGTTAAAAATTTCAGTATAAAAACAATAAAAAATAACTTCAATTAAAAAAATGTTCAAAGTAACTCATCATTAACTTTTGTATATGTTATGATACAATGAAGAGGTGTCACAGCCACTTCTGGAGAAAGAAATTTGTCCTCCAAGAGATACATTAGGGGTTGGCAGAGTGGCTCAAGTGGTGGAGTGCCTGCCTAGCAAGTGTGAGGCCCGCAGTTCCAAACCCAGTGCTACCAAAAATCAAAAAAGGTGTCCTAGCTCATCTGAAATTGCAAGTAACTAGTAAAAGTCTCCCCGCAGTGAGATTGAATTGCATATCCCCCAGATCCCTACTTATATATTCTTTTTATATTCTGCAGCAATAAAGAGTGGTTTAGGCTTGATTTTTATCTGGTAAAATATCCACAGTTTAATTAAATTATTTTGGTCTGAGTCCAAAGCTGCCTATTGACGATGTCACCGGTTACAGGCTTTCTGACGGATGCCAAGGCTAGTAAGCCTGTAGCTCGTGACCATTAGAACCCATGCACTGTGCTCATCGTGCCTCGCAGTCCATTATGCAACAGTACATAACTAAAAGGTTAAAGTCTTTATAGGATCATTTGGCTGATTCTTAACTTGGCTAATTTGCAAATAATTTCACAGACATCTCTGTGTCACCATTATTTGTCTACAAAAACCTGATTCAGGCTATGGAATCCTTAGATTATAAATGCTTCACACTTTTAACCAGATGCCCTGTAGCACTTCCTTATAGCAAGTAATTCCCACCTTATCAAATAAATTCCTAATGTGGCAAACTGATTTTTGAAGCAATTTTTCCTTCCTTAAACTTTTCAAACCAGGCACTGGTGGCTCATGCCTGTAATCCTGATATTAGGCTGATATTGGGAGGCATGGTTCAAAGCCAGTCCGGCAAAAAGTTTACCAGATCTCATCTGGACCAATAAATAGCTGGGCACAGTGGCACTCACCTGTCATCCCAGCCATGAGGGAGGTATAAAATAGGAGGATTGCAGGCTAGGCCAGCCTGGGCAAAAAGTGAGACCCTATCTCAAAATATAACCAGAGAACCCAGTGCCAGTGGCTCATGCTTATAATCCTAGCTACTCAGGAGGCAAAGATCAGAAGAATCACGGTTCAAAGCCAGCCTGGGCAAATAGTTCCTGAGACCCTATATGGAAAAATACCCAACATAAAAAAACAGGGCTGGTCGAATGGCTCAAGTGGTAGACTAGCAAGCATGAGGCCCTAGATTCAAATCCCACAAACCCCAGTACCACCCCCCCACACACAAACACAAAAAAAAAGAAGAAAGAGAGAAAGCTGAAGAAAATCTTTAACATCTTATATTTTCATAATAATTTTTTTTGTTTCCAAAGAAATCAATGAAAAGCACCAAAATTTTCTACAGGGGCATGATTGGGAATTCCTTAAATTTTGTGCAATAAACTATTTTTTGGTAGAAAAAAAATACTAAAGGAATCATTTAACAGCAATGAATCATTCTAAAGATTGAATGCTTTTAATGTTCCCAGGGCTGTTCCCTGTGCTAGGTGGATGAACTGGAGATGTACCAGCCAGATCACTGACATTCTCGTCAATAGCCCCTTTGTCACTCGTCCCTTGTATAGCAACACAAGCTGATTTCTTTGGCAGTCATTAAAAAGAGCAAGGTGATTCCTTTATTCACATCTTAACTCAAAACTCAGATCGTGGAGGTGTAGGTCAAGAAGAGAGTGCCTGCCTGGCAAGCACAAAGCTCTGAGTTCAAACCCCAGTACTGTAAAACAAACAAAAAACAAAACTCACATTGTGGGGCTGGGGTGTGGCTCAAGTGGCAGAGCACCTGCATAGCAGGTGTGAGACTCTGAGTTCAAACCCCAGTACTGCCCAAATTCCCCCAAACTTACAATCTTTTCAATTGTCAACAAAGGATAAGAATATCAAAGCTATCACCAATCACCAGTCCTTCAGGCAAATATTTGCTCTTCTCCTGTGTAAGACTTTTTCCTGGGAGTAGAGTATTACTTGGGATTCTGCAAGTATCCTGGAATCCCCCATGATGCTTTGCAGTTCATTGGTTGCATGGCATTGCTTTGAGGTTGCTCCATCCCCGAGGGTAGACGTGAAGGGTCATCTTGAATTACTTCACTCCAGCACTGCACTTTTTCCAACAAAGACACTGATGCAGGCAAAATGGTTAATATTGTCAAGCTGGGGGACTGGGGGATGTGGCTCAGAGGCAGAATGCCTGATTGGCATGCACAAGGCCCTGGGTTCAATTCCTAGCACTAGTGGAAAAATATCAAACTAGGGACTAGACCAGGAAGTTATCCTTACAAACAATGTAGATATCTTTAGGGGGATCAATGGAGAATCTTACTTCTCATAGTGCCCCAAATAAAACTTCAATTATTTAAAGAGTTAAATACAATGAAAATATCTAAACCCAGGGTATATGTCTAACCTTCTTCCCTGAACGCTAGGCTCACAGATCTATAGGCCTGCATGGAAGTCTAATGGGTCTCTTGAATTCCTAACAGCTAAAACCAACTCCTGCTCCTTCTTGGTCCCCATCTCAGCCAGTGACAACTCTGTCCTTCCATTTGTTCAACTTGTTCAAGTTAACAACCTCGGCCTCACCCACTATTCCCCTCTTTTACAATCCCTGCATTCAACCCATTGGCAAATCCTATCTTCCAAATAGATCCAAGTTCTGACTCTACTTCTTTTATTTATTTATTTATTTATTTATTTATTCATTCATTTATTTATTTTGGCTGGGCTGGGATTTGAACTCGGCCTCACACTTGCTAGGCAGATACTTTACCACTTGATCCACTCTACCAGCCCTTTTTCATATTGGGTATTTTCAAGATAGGGTCTCTTTATTTTCCCAGGTCTGGCTTTGAACTGCAATCCTCCTGACCTCTGCCTCCTGAGTAGCTAGGATTACAGGAGTGAGCCGCCAGTGCCCAGTCAGGCTCTGACTACTTCTAACTACCTCCAGGCTTCTGTCTTGACCTGAATGCTGTATCACTCACCTGCATTCTGGTCCTAGCTCCTCACTAATTTTCTCGCCCTCTGATAGGTCATTCTTACTAGAGCCCCCAGAGTGATCCTTTTAAAACATAGGTCATGTTTTGCCTTCCGCCTTCAGACTCCTCCACTGACGACCATCTCATTCAGAGAAAACCCAGAGACTTTGCCAGGGGTTTACAAAGTCCTCCATGATTCAGCCCTGGGTTTTCTTTCCAACCTTGTGCCCTGCTGACCTTGTCCTGGCCCACTTTGCTCCAGCCGTAAGTTCTTCACCCAAACCTAGCCTTATAAGGCTTAGTATCAGCACATTGGCGCCATCCGTGATGTTATGATATATGTTCTTCAGTTTTCATCTGCAGCCCCTGGCTTGTAACTCCCTCCTTAAGACACACCACAAACTTCTAGAAACTAGAATTTCTTTTCCCTAAGGCAGATCATAATCTTCCTCTGCCTTTTGGTCTTGGAGCTGGCCATAAAGAAATTCTCTGACCTACCCTTGTCTAATAGTAGGTCATAAGACCCTCCTCTTTCCAGAGAGCTCCTGCCCCTTACCCTGGAAGGAAGTATGCTGCCCAGAGAGGCCAAGAAGAATCTGAACAGACAGGCCTGGCTGGGTTTCTCTACCAAGTTTGTTAGAACAGACCACACACACAAAAGGACAGGCTTCAGGGACTGAGGGTGTGGTTCAGTGGTAGGGCACTTTCCTAGCATGTTTGAGGTACTAGGTTCAATTCCCCAGACACACACACACACACACACTGGTGGGGTGGGGGGAAGACAGGGTTTGGACAGCTAAACACAAACACTTGGGGGCACTCCTTCTGACATGTCCCCCAGCTCATGTGTCTCTTCATCTGGCTGCTTTAAAATAAACCAGTAAAAGTTAGGTGCTGGTGGCTCATGCCTGTAATCTTAGCTACATAGGAGGCAGAGATCAGGAGGATTGTGGTTCAAAGTCAACCCAGGCAAACAGTTTGTGAGACTCTATCTAGAAAAAAACCCATCACAAAAAAGAGCTGGCAGAGTGGCTCAAGGTGAAGGCCCTGAGTTTAAATCCCAGTACTGGAAAAAAAAAAAAAATGGACTGGAGGTGTAATTCAAGCTGTAGAACTCCTGTAAGCACAAGAGTTCAAAACTTAGTCCCACCAAAACAAAACAAACAAAAAAAAACAAAAAAAAAAGAAAACCAGTAAATAGGTTTGAAGGTATGACTTAAGTGGTAGGGCCCCTGCCTAGCAAGCATAAGACCCCAAGTTCAAATCCCACTACTGCCACAAAAATTAAAAACAAAATATAGCAATACACATAAGTATGGGGGTCCCTGAGCTCTGTGAGCCACTCCAGCAAATTAATGGTACCTAAGGAGGGAGTTGTGGGACCCTCAACTTGTAGCCAACTGGTCAGCAGGCTTGGGTGGGATCTGACCTATTTCCAGATGTCTTCTGGTACATAGTGTCAGAATTTGTGCCGGTATGTAGCAGCACAAATGTACTGAGGCATTTGAAAATAGGGTCTTTGCAAATGTATTCAAGTTAAAAGGTCATACTGGGTTAGAGTGGGCTTTCTATCTAATGACAGGTGTTCTTGTGTGTGTGTGTGTGAGTGTGGTGTTAGGGTTCAACTCAGGACCTCACACTTGCTAAGCAAGCACTACCACTTGAGCTATGTCTATGTCCCTAAGCCCTTTTTTTTTTTTTAAATTTTATTTATTTGTGTCTAGCCAGGTGCTGGTGGCTTATGCCTATAATCCTAGCTACTCAGGAGGCAGATAGGGAGGATCATGATTCAAAGCCAGCCTAGGGAAATAATTCTTGAGACCCTATCTTGAAAAACCCCATCACAATAAAGGGCTGGTAGAGTGGCTCCAAGGCATAGGCCCTGAGTTCAAACCAGGGCATCACAAAAATTTTTTTTTAAATTAATGCATTTACTTTTTTGTGGTGGGACTGGGGTTTTGAACTCAGGGCTTCACACTTGCAATGCAGGTGTTCTACTGCTTGAGGCACACCTCCAGCCCATTTTGCTGTGGTTATTTTAGAGATGGGGTCTCTCTAACTCCTTGCCCAGGCTGACCTCAAACCTCCATCCTCCCGATCTCAGCCTTCTGAATAGCTAGGATTACCGGCATGAGCCACAGGCACCTTGCAAGCACCCAGCTTTATTTGTTTTTTGGAGATATTGTCTTGCTGTCTGTGCCTGGGCTGGCCTTGAACTCAAATCCTTCTGCTTTCACCTCTAAAGTAACTGGGATTATAGGCTTTCACCACCACTTCAGACAGGTGTTCTTATAAGGAGAGAGACTCTGAAATAAGAGAAATACAGGGTAGAGATTGTGATCCAGCAGTTCCAAACCAAGGAACCCTAATCACAGCCAGCAACTAGCAGACAAGATGGGGAACGGGCCTCCCCTAGAGCTCTAGAGACAGTGAGGACCTGCTCCACCTGTGATGTCACACTACTGGAACTGTGAGAGAATGCATTTTCACTCCTTCAAGTCATTAGTTCGTGCTGCTTTGTTATGGCAGCCCCAGGAACCTAATGCAGCTGTCCCCCAAGCTGGCTGCTGGCTGGCTGTTTTGATGTAGATGAGGCAGGGGAAAGGTGTGACCAGGGTGACCTAGAGGAGAGACCCAAAGTCCCTCCTGCACCTCACCTCGGGCTGCTCTTCTTCAGGCCAGACCGTTTGTGGTGTGGTTCCTGATTTCCCCTGAATGACCCCAGAGTGCCCTGGGAAACAGGTGCTGTCTCTGGGGATCAGCTGCAGGATATTCTCCACTCCAGCCCCAGTCTGACCTGAGGCCCTCCACACCAGCAACTTTGCATGGGACGGGCTGGTTCCCCTTAGGACAGGTGCAGGTGGACTTGGTACTGACTGTGCCAAGCTGGTCCCAGGGAGTGTCCTTCCCAGACCGGGCTCGCTTGTGTCCTGGTGCCTGGTTGGCATCACCAAACACAGCTGCACTGAAAGGAGGGCAGCCCGGCTTAGCACCTGGCACTGCTTGGCTTCCCAGAGGGCTGGGCCCAGGCGATGAGCCTGGCTGTCCAAGCCACAGAGTGTGGTGGCAGGGGACGTTCCCTCTTTCTGCGGGTGTCCCCTTCTTTTTCCCTTGAAAGGCTGAGCAAAAGTCCTCAGCAAGCAGGAAATTTTAAGCAGGAGGATCTTCCCCCAAAGGCTGAGAAATCAGAATGGGACAAAGAAGTCTCACTCTGACCTAGTTGTATGGCGCTGCGCCTGGCCACAGCATCGCGGTGACACTGGAGAGAGTAGGGTAGGTGTTGACAAGGACTTGCTATCCAGGAATTTTGCTTTATCTAGTGACAGCTCCATTCATCTCAGCCAGCTTTGCCCTGGCCCCAAGCCTCGGCGGGCCAAAGGCTGGAGAAATGGCCGGGAAACGCGCCAGCCGGGCCAGCCAGCCCTGCGGCCACCCGCACGGCCAGCCGGCTGCAGGCGCGAGGCCCAGGGCTCTGGGCGGTCCACGGCGCCCCCTGGCGGCCGATGGCAGCCCCGGCCCGCCTGCCCAGTGGAGGATGGGGAACCTGACCTGGCAAGCTTCTTAGGCCTCACTCCAGTCCTAGCCTGACCTCTGCCTTGGGAGCGGATGGAAGACCAGCCACTCTCAGGCCAGGAGTGCTGAAGCGGCACAAGCATAAGGCTGGGGGAGGAACTGGGTGGGGTGGGGGCCTCCACCTAGAAGGGCTTCTCTCTAGCCTCTGGGCATTCGCGGGAGAGGCGGCTCCACATTGGTAGGCAGCTTGAAGGTAGACAGATTGAAGGATGCCTCCAGCATCCTAGGCGAGCGCTCTACACTGAGCCACGCCTCCAGCCATTAGGGGATTTTCTTTTCTTTTGCAGTCCTTGAACTCAGGGCCTCATGCTTTCTAGGCAAGTGCTCTACCATGTGAGCCACTCCGCCAGCCCTGTTTTGTATTGGGTATTTTTGAGATGGGGTTGCAGTCACAGTTGTTAAGATTTACATTAAAAAGACATCTTTTGCCGGCTAATCCTAGCTACTCAGGAGGCAGAGATTAGGAGGATGGAGGTTTGAAGCCAGCCAGGACAAATAGTTCATGAAACCCTATCTCGAAAAAACCATCACAAAAAAGGGCTGATGGAATGGTTCAAGGTGTAGGCCCTGAGTTCAAGCCCCAGTATCACACACACACACACACACAAAAAGACATCTTTTCAACAAATGGTGTTGGGGCACCTTATACAAAAATTAATGAAGTGAATCAAAGACCTAAATATAAGAGCTAATACGATTAAACTCTTAGAAACATAAGCATAAACCTTCTAGGCCTTAGAAGAGGTAACAACATCTTAAATATGACACCAAGGGCACAAGTCAACAAAAGAAAAAATATAAGCCAGACTTCATGAGAATTAAAAATTCTGCATGTCAAAAGACTCCATCAAGAAAATCTATAGAATGGGAGAAAATATTTGCAAATCATGTATCTGACAGTATCAAGAATATTTAAAGAATTCTTACAGCTAGGCACCAGTGGCTCATGCCTTTAATCCTAGCTACTCAGGAGGCAGAGATCAGGAAGATCATGGTTCAAAGCCAGCCTGGGCAAACAGTTCTCCAGATCCCATCTTGAAAAAACCCTTCACGAAAAACAAAAAAAGGGCTGGTGGAGTGGCTCAAGGTGTAGGCCCTGAGTTCAAGCCCCAGTACCAGAAAAAAAAAAGAGAGAAAAGTGAGTGGCAAAACCACCTGTGGTCACTTTCCTGCTCTTACTTGTTGGTGGCCCAGAAGTTTCTCCTGGTCTGAGAAGCCTGGGTTTCCCCAGGCCCATCACTCTGCAGGGGGGCAGCCAGGGAATAGCAGAGGACTCTGAGTGCTGAAGGTCCAGGGCAGGCCCTTCCTCAGGACCTCATGATCCCACTTCTGAAAGTGTCTCGTGTCTGCTGACGTCATTCTCCAGTTTTCCTTCTCCTTCAGTCACTGCCTGAGGTCATGCTGTTGGAATTCAACCACTAGCAACTTTTTTTTTTTTTTATTGTGGTACTGGGGGTTTGAACTCAGGGCCTTCACCTTTATTATTATTATTATTATTATTGTTTTATTATTCATATGTGCATACAAGGCTTGGGTCATTTCTCCCCCCTGCCCCCACCCCATCCCTTACCACCGACCCTGCCCCCTCCCTTCCCCTCCCCAACCGCCCCCTCCACACTCGGCAGAAACTATTTTGCCCTTATGTCTAATTTTGTTGAAGAGAGAGTATAAGCAATAATAGGAAGGAACAAGGGTTTTTGCTGGTTGAGATAAGGATAGCTATACAGGGCATTGACTCACATTGATTTCCTGTGCGTGTGTGTTACCTTCTAGGTTAATTCTTTTTGATCTCACCTTTTCTCTAGTTCCTGGTCCCCTTTTCCCATTGGCCTCCATTGCTTTTAAGATATCTGCTTTAGTTTCTCTGCGTTGAGGGGAACAAATGCTAGCTAGTTTTTTAGGTGTCTTACCTATCCTCACCCCTCCCTTGTGTGCTCTCGCTTTTAGCATGTGCTCAAAGTCCAATCCCATTGTTGTGTTTGCCCTTGATCTAATGTCCGCATATGAGGGAGAACATACGATTTTTGGTCTTTTGGGCCAGGCTAACCTCACTCAGAATGATGTTCTCCAATTCCATCCATTTACCAGCGAATGATAACATTTCGTTCTTCTTCATGGCTGCATAAAATTCCATTGTGTATAGATACCACATTTTCTTAATCCATTTGTCAGTGGTGGGGCATCTTGGCTGTTTCCATAACTTGGCTATTATGAATAGTGCTGCAATAAACACGGTGTGCAGGTGCAGGGCCTTCACCTTGAGCCACACTACCAATCCTTTTTTGTGATGGGTTTTGTCAAGATAGGGTCTTGAAAACTATTTGCCCAAGGTTGGCTTCCAACTGTGATGCTCCTGATCTTTGCTTCCTGAGTAGCTAGGATTACAGGTGTGAGCCACTGGTGCCATGCTCACTAGCAGCTTTGAACAGATCTTTGCAACTTTAAAAAGACTTCCTCACTTTTTTTCATTGAGCTTCTAAAATTCGAACTCCAAGGTCCTCCTTGAGAGATTGCTGGGTGCCTTGTATGTGGCACATAAAGTCGCCTGGTGTGGCCTGTGTGGCTCAACCACTTGCTCGTTCAGATTGGGGATACCTGCCATGTATCAGACACCCTTCCTGGTGCAGGATCCACTGTGGGGAGCAACAGAGCATGGCGCTTCCAGTGGAATGAAGGAAGGATAAATAAAGTGGACACGGAACATTTCAGGGCACAGGGAGTGCCTTGAAGGAAAACAAGGTGGGAGGGGATGGTGCTGACTGGGGCTCTGTGCAGTGCATTTTGAGGAGAAGGCAGCACAACTTTGTCTCAAAAGTCTTTCTCAGCTGGATGCTGGTAGCTCACACCTGTAATCCTAGCTACTCAGGAGGCAGAGATCAGGAGGATCATGGTTCGAAGCCAGCCTGAGCAAATAGTTCGTGAGACCTGATCTCGAAAAAAACCCATCACAAAAAAAGGATGGTGGAGTGGCTCAAGTGATAAGCACCTGCTTAGCAAGTGTGAGGCCCTGAGTTCAAACTCCAGTGCAGCAAAAAAAAAACAAAAAACAAAAATGGAAGTCTGACTGACACATGGTACAATATGAATGACCTCGGAAATACGTGCTGTCTACAGGTACACCTTACCGATCATTTCTGATCTCATCTGATCTCAGAAGCTAAGCAAGATCAGGCCTGGTTTGTACTTGGATGGGAAACAGTAATGCTAACAGAAACAAGCCAGACGAAGGCAGACAGTGTGATGTCCTTGTATGAAATATCTGGAACAGGTGGCTTCGAGGAGACGGGAAGTGGAACAGTTTGCCAGGTGCTGGAAAGGGAGAATGTGTTGTTGATGGAAAAGGTCTGGAAACAGAGAACAGTGATGGTTACAACAGTTTGGATGCATGTAGCCCCTACAAATTGCACACCTAAAAATGGCTCCAGTGGTAAATTTTATCACCTACATTTGACCACTGCTAAAGAAAAGCACTTGACCTTGTCTTACACAGTGATCTATCCCAAGGACTGAGACTCAGGGAAGCTGCAGCTCCTTAGGCCTGAGCCTGCCCTTCTTAAAAAGGTGCATCGAGGCAGCTGTCTGGTGGCCAAATGAGGAAGCCTGAAGGTGCCTGTCATTGGTTAGCGCCTCTCTCAGGGTCGCTGTGCGAGGTGACATTGAGGGTTTTAATTGCTCCTGAATTAATGTGCTTCTCACCCCTGGGGTGCTTGGGTTTAATTACTGACTTAGGTCACATATGCAAATGAGTCTATCATTCCTGGTCTCCCGAGCCCTCCCACTTTGCATTAAGACTTAGCAGGACAGAGCTGCAACGCCACTGGCTAGGCTGGCCTCCTGGTAGAGCTGAGGAGCAGAATCAGATGAAGGTGGTGCCTAACCCATGTTCTGGGTCTAGACCAGCTGGAGAATCCAGGTTGTGGTGGGGGTCCCTGCTACCTGAGGGCACCCGGAGATCAGGCTTCAGTAGTGGAGGAGCGCTGAGGACCTGAATTCATGGATTCTTTCGGGTACAGGAGTTTTACAAGAACAAAAGAATGGGGAATATCTCCCCTGCAGTACCAGGGGCAGCAGTCACAGAAGTCTTGGGGGGCAGAGCAGGAAGGTAAGTAGAGGAAGCAGGGGTGGGCGGGCAGCTGTTAGAAGTGAGTAGCCAATTATTGTCTTCTGGGAATGAAAGCCGAATGTTCACTTCCAATTCTATACAGCCTAGGTATTAAACATTTTCACACGAGACCCTTGTTTAAGACTTTGGAAAGTAATTAGAAAATTTTTGACCTTTCCAGGTTTTTTTTTTTTTTTTGGCATCACTGGGGTTTGAACTCAGGGCCTTACACTTGCTAGGCAGATGCTCTACCACCTGAGACTCTTGGCCAGTCCCCTCCTCACTTTTTTTTTTTTTAAAGAGTGGGGCTTGCAGTGTGGCACAGGCTAACCTCAAACTTCTGATCCTCCTGCCTCAGCACCTGAATGCTGGGTGGTGTGAACCACCAACCCTAGCTAAAAATTTTTGTCTTTTCTTTTTGGCGCTGGGAATGGAACCCAGGGCCTCACACATGCTAGGCAAGTGCTCTATCACTGAGCTACATCCCAGCCCCTAGAATTTTTTTTATAAAACAGAACGTGGCACGTTTCCTGGGGTCAGATACTGACTGGGAAAGGGTTCAAGGAACTTCCAGGGCTACTGGAAATGTTGGCATGATTGTGGTACCGGTTACTCAAGTGTATTTGTTAGAACATATTGAACGGTACAATTAAGATGGATACTAGTTATTTAGTTTTGGTGGGATGGGGATTTGAACTTGGAGCTTTCTGCTTGCTAACCAGAAGCTCTACTACTTGAGCCATGCCTCTGGTTCATTTTGCTCTGGTTATTTTGGAGATGAGGTCTTGGAAACTATTTGCCTGGGCTGGCCTCAAACCACAATCCTCCACATCTCAGCCTTCCAAGTAGATGAGATTTACAGGCGTGAGCACTGGCACCCAGCTAGGATGGATACTTGTTATTGGATGCAAATTCTACCTCAATAAAGTCAATTAGATAGCAAAGGGGAAGAGCTGGAGGGGCTTTCCAACATAGACCAGCAGAATGGCTCCCCTAGAGGTGGACGAGAGGAAGTAGGACCATTCTACCGTCAACAGGGAGGTGTCTGGAGAGAGCAGACACCATCAACGTCCACAAGTACACCTGGGCAGCAGACGTCAAGAACTGCCCCTCAGGCACTCAAAGAGATCCAGAAATTTGCCACAAAGGAGATGGGGACTCCAGGTGTGCACACTGATACCAGGCTAAACAAAACCTTGTGTCCAAAAGGAATACAGAATGTCTCCTATCACACCTGTGCAGCATCACCCAGGAAAAGTTAAGAGTGAAGATTCACCAAGCAAGCTCGATCTATACGTTGGTAACCTCTGTACTTTTACCGCTTTAAAAAACCTAGACAGGTAGAGTGCCTGCCTAGCAAGTGAAAGCTCGGAGTTCAAACTTCAGTATATTGCCAAAAATAAACAAAAAAAGAACAAAAAGAAGCCCTAGGCAGGGCTGGAAGAATATCACGAAAACTAGTGAACATTGCTAGTTGTCAAGTAGTTACACACACACACACACACACACACACACACACACACACGAGCTGGGAGTGGAAGCTCCCAGGACCCCAGGGAGAATTGGAACCTACTGAGCCAATCTGCAGTTTTTTTGGGTTTTTTTCACTGGAGTTTGTCTGGGCTTTGTGCTTGTTGGGCACTTTCTTTAGCCATTGTGTCATGCCCCCAGCCCTTTTGCTCTAGTTCTTTTTGTTGTTGTTAGTCTTGCTTTTTGCTCAGGCTGGCCTGGAACTTCGAGCCTCTGGATCTCAACCTCTGCATAGCTGGGATTACAGCTGTCAGCCACAGTGCCCGGGTGTCATCTGCAGTTTAGCCAGACCTCAGAGCTTCCCGTATTCTAAACACTTCCCCTTTGTCCCTTTCCTCTTGCACAGGGAGGATGTCATGTGGGGTTGTTTTAGCTTTTTGTTCTGAATGGAGGGTAAGTCGGTGAGCTGCTTCACTGTACTCAGTACACGGAGAAAACCATGGGGTGGTATTTGCCCCAGTTCACAGATTAAGAAGCTGAAGTGAGCCACAATCTGGAGCCATGTGGCCTGGCTGGGCTCTGCACTGTTGTGCTGGGATGTAGCTCCTGTGGGAGGCCTCATTTGGGGCCCTGCTGCTCAGATGGAGCTGATCTGGCTGCAGGCACAGGCCCAGCATGGAACCCACCTCCGAGCAGCTCTGTGGACTGTGTCAGGGGCCTCAGCTGCCATCTTCCTGCTTCAGCTGAATTCGTTATAAAGGAAATTACCAGCAGTTGGGGCTTCTTTGGGAAGCCTGGCTGCCTCCCATTGTCCCCAAGAAAGCTTGGCATTCCCTCTTGCCACCCATTTACCCCAAGCCAGTGGTTTTCAAGCTTGGCTGCACATTGGAGCCAGCTGGGAACTTTAAATCCTGATGCTTCCGTTCCACCCAGATCGTGCCAGCCTAATTGGTCCTGGGAGTGCCCAGGCCAAGTTTGAGAACAACTGCTTCAACCATTTGCCTGGGCTGGCTTGGAACCTCCATCTCCTGATCGCTGCCTCCTGAGTAGCTAGGATTACAGGTGTGAGCCACTGGTGCCCTGCTTCAATTTATTTTTGTTTGGATGCCAGAGGTCCAGGAATTCGGGGGGTAGACAAGCCCCAAGAGACAAATGGAAACATATTTGTACTATGAAGTTTCAAAGAAAACACAAAGCAAGCAGTGAATGCTAACAAATGCTAAAGAAACTTAACTTTAAAAACACACTTTAAATTCCTATAAACCCGTGTAATCTGAAGACATTTAGGATCCCAGGCCTATTTTAACTGTTTCACTGCTAGGTGCCAGTGGCTCATGCTTACAGCCCTAAGTACTCAGGAGGCAGGGAGGATCACAGTTCAAAGCCAGCCCAGGAAATAGTGCTCCAGACCCTCGTTCAAAAATAACCAACCCCAAAAAGGTTTGCTGGTAAAGTGTCTGCTTAGCAAGTGTGAGACCAAGTTCAAACCCCAGAACCAGCAAAAAAAGAAAAAAAAAAAAAAAAAAAAGGACTGTCAGACCTAGTTCAATGACTCGTCTCCTTCCAATGTTTTCAGATTGTTAGAAAACCCTGGGAAGAAGTCGGAGTGGTGGTGCACACTTATCCAGGAAGGGGCATTTTTGGTTGCACGTGGGGCAATGTTGCATGGTGTGATTTTGTTATTTGGAGTCTCAATTTTAGAAATGTGCATGGAGGGGCTGCGATGTGTCAGTCTGACTAGGATCCCTGGCTATTCAATCAAATACTAACCTAGGATCACTGGGAAGGTACTTGCAGTTGTAATTAAGACCATTAATCAGAAACGTTTTCATTTTGTAGTGCTGGGGTAGAACCCAGGGCCTTACAGTACCAGGCAAGCACTCTGCCACTGAACCACACCCCGAGCCACAGCTTAATGGGGGAGGGGTGTCTCAGAAGCAGGGCGGTTCCCCACCTGTGAAAGGACAGCGAGCGAAGCCTGGGTCCTGGAGCTCCATCTGCTGCTCAGTTCCCTTCTGACCTGCACCCTTCAGGCTTCCAGGACCCAGAGGCCAACCCTTAATACCTGCACCTCCTAGAGGTTCAACTCTGTGGTAAGGCATGACTGAAGAGACAAACTCTGACACAAATGTCCACGGGAGGGCCCCCTAGTTCTCTGACTGTGGACAGCATTAAAACCCAATTCAAAGTACTCTGATCAGTTTTTCAGGGGAAGAAAAATACTAATAAAATACAAGATCTTTTTTTTTTTTTTTTTTTTTGCTGCACTGGGGTTTGAACTCAGGGCCTTCACCTTGAGCCATTCCTCCAGCCCTTTTTTGTCATGGGTTTTTTCAAGACAGGGCCTCATGAACTAGCTAGCTACTGTTTTCTGAGTAGCTAGGATTACAGGTGTGAGCCCCCAGGGCTGGCTACAAGACCTCTTTAAGGGGCAGATAAGAACCACCCCATTTCACCTTTTTTACACAAATGCATTCATCACACACTGAGTTCAATGTCACCCCAGACATCCTAATGGTGCTTTCTGCAACATTAAGCTTCTTCATCTGCAGCACACAATGCCGCATTAACTACATGCAGCTGAGCAGATGAGATAAGGCTGGAGAAGCTGAGGACAATGTTGTTAACTTGAATGAGGTTCCAAGGCCTTCAAAGGCTGTCTCCCTCCTGTTACCATTGTTTTTGAGATAGGGTCACTATATATACAGTAACTATATATAGCTGAACTCAATCCTCCTGTCTCAGCCTCCTGAGGCTGGGATTACAAGTGTGTACCACCACATCTGGCCCTTTTAAAATCGCTTTACCTGCTTTCCCCAGGAGAACCCACGTTCCATCCCTGCCCAAGGTGGCCTGTATGCTGCTGGGAGTCTTCTGGTTGCCACCAGATCATCTGCATTTGTATCTCCTGAATAAGATCTCTTCACTTGGAAGTCTGTCTCCCCTCCAAGGACACGTGGACTCCACCCCCCCACCTGCCTCAACTGTCCTTCCTGAGAGGACTGACCTCTCACCCACTCCCCATGACCCACAGCCTCGAGCTCTCGCAGGCTTGTATCCCACCACCCTAGGGGCTCCAGGAAGACACAAGGGACAGACTCAGCAGCTTGATCTACACACGTGCACAAGTTCTTTTGGGTCACTGAGGCTTTTATTTTGCACATAAAACCACTGGGGATCTTGCCTGTGGTCACCACAGAAATCATGCTGGAGGTATACAAGGCTCCAGACACTTGGCAAGCAAGATGACAACAACGATTTGGACCAATGACATGATTACAGAGCTAGGGTTTCCAACAGGGCTCCCGGTGGTAGGTGTGGCTTCTGCACGAATTCTAAGGAAGCAGAGGCAGGAGAGGGGAGCTAACTACCAGAGGCCCTGCAAGCACTGGGCAGGGCCTTGCTTCACCCTCACTGACAGGGGCAGGGTCTATGTAGCCGGTGGTGACTGAGGGTTTTGAGGCTCACCTGCCCATGGCTTACTTAGGCCAGGGGGTTTCTGAAGTTCCTGCCAGCAAACTTGGCCTTGCTGCCCAGCTCCTCCTCGATTCTTGGAAAGCACAAAGATAGAAAGTCAAACCCCAGTGCAGAAGGCCCTCCCTCCCACCTAGGCGTGCTCAGGCACAGAGCCCTGCTTCCCCAGGAAGAAAGAACCCAGAGCAGCTCTCCCCTGTGCCACGCTTATTCTTGAGGCCCAGAAACCAGTGTGTCTCAGGATGCCCCTACCCTGCCTCCTTCACCTTGCTCGTCCAGTGAGCTTTTCCTTCTCTTCCCCTCTCTGTTGCCAAAAGGCAGAACTGAATAAACACCAGGACTGCTATTTCTTGAATATAAAAATCCTAACACAGCCAGGTGCTGGTGGCTCACACCTGTAATCCTAAGCTACTCAGGAGGCAGAGATCAGGAGAACGCAGTTCAAAGCCAGCTGAGTTCAAACCCAGTACCACCCAAAAAAAACCCCAAACCAAACAAAAAACAATCCAAAGCCAGCTGAGGCAAATAGTTCCGTAAGACCCCATCTTGAAAAAACTCATCACAAAAAAGTGGTGGAGTGGCTCAAGGTGTAGGCCCTGAGTTGAAGCCCCTGTACCTTTTTTTTTAAACTGAAAGGGCAACTCAGGTTCCTCATTCAACGGCAGGGAAAGGAGACAAACATACTGGACGACGGCGCTTGGATCCTTCTATTTGGCAGCACTGGGTTTGTACACAGGCCCTGAACCATCTGAGCCCTGCCCTATCCCCTGTGTAACACTGAACCCAGGCTGAGATGGACTCTGAAACTCTTTCCCTAAGCTGGTGTTGAACCACAATCTTCCCATTCTCCATCTCCCATGGAGCTGGGATTACAGCTGTGAGCCATGCTGCCCTGCTACTGTCTGGATCTTGATGTTTAAAATAAAATGTGGTGTAACATGACCAGACACAAAGAACACAAACAATGCTGCACCTGACCTAAGGACAGCAATCCTGTTGCTCCCTCTGCCTTCATGCTGACAACTCCCAGGGTGAAGTTATAAAGAAGGGATAAATAAGGAGAACTTATGAAATGGATGTTCCTGTTCCCCTAGGGCTCCCCAAGAACACAAGAGGACAGTGGGGGGGGGGTCAGAGTACCCAGCAGCACAGACCAGTGGGCACCCAGCCTCTGCCCTTTGGCAATTTGCTTCAGTTCTCCAAGCCCTGGTTTCCTTACCCTTAAAACAAGGGCAGGTCAGGTACTACAGTGCTCTTCTATCTCTGAAAATGTGCCTGTATAGTCAAAGGGGCCCTCTTCTACCCCTCACCACAAAATGGGAGCACTACATAAAACAGACTTCTATTTCTGGTCAGCACTGCCAGGTGCCTGCCTTAGGATATGCTCTGGCCCCAACCCAGAGATGCATCCCCCAGACCACACCATCACCAGAAGTCTCTTTACCTGAGGAGCTGGTTGTACTTGGCCAGACGCTCAGATCGGCAAGGTGCACCAGTCTTGATCTGGAGAGAAAAAAGAAAAGACCATATTGTTGGGTACTGAGTCTTCGTGGGCACTGTGGGTGAGGAGAAGGCACCATGGCTGAGACAAATCCTTAAGGGGGCCAAGCTCCCGCCCTCAGATAAGCTGTCACTTTACACAGCACTCACCTGCCCAGTGCAAAGCCCCACCACCAGGTCAGCAATGAAGGTATCCTCAGTCTCTCCAGAGCGATGGGACACCATGACACCCCAACCATTGGACTGGGCCAGCTTGCACCTGCAGTCAGGAAACATCACCTTCCCTCACCGTATGTCCCATGCTACCACTCCTCTGAGCCCACTGCTCCTCATCCCTGGGAGACATGTGGAGGGCACGCGTCCTCAACAAAGCCTCAATGTCTGGCTTTGTCCAGAGCACAGCTGGGACAATACCAGAGGATGACCCCGGTCCTCCTCTGAAGGACTCTAACCCAAGAGCCTTCTCATCATCTAGTCATGCAAACCCTTGGAGGGGACAGACTGGTCGTCCTTCACTCTCACTGAGTTAATTCACCGAGCCATGTACTCCATGTGAAATTTAGCCACAGGGAGTCAGACTCAAGCCACCACTGACCAATGTACCAACCCCTTGGGGCCACAGCCTAGTTTAAGAGCCAATCTGTGGGGCTCCCCAACTCCAGAAGTAAGGCACTGTGGCTCTCTCCCTGCCTCTCCCTGGGAGGCACTTACGCCTGCAGGGACTCGGTCACTGAGCCGATCTGGTTCACTTTGAGCAGGAGGCAATTGCATGACTTCTCGCCCACAGCCTTGGCAATCCTCTTCGGGTTGGTCACCGTGAGATCGTCGCCTACCACCTGGATGCCTGCAGTAGCCGTGAACTTCTGCCAGGCTTCCCAGTCATCCTGGTCAAAAGGGTCTTCGATGGACACCACTGCGGAAAGGAGAGATGTGTCATCTGTGAGCGCCCTGGCTAGACTGCAGTGCGCAGCCTCTCCAGCTCAATTGCTAGCATCTGCCTCCCACCTCCCAGCCAACACAGGAAGGGCTCCTGCCCAGCTCTGGAAACACTGCCCACCAGCCTCCTGCAGTGGGGCATGAAAGCTGCCCATGCTTGAGCCTGAATGTTTTTTCTCCAAATAACTTTGCAGCCCAGGAGGACCTTGGACTCTATTCTCTTGCCTCAGCCTCCCAAGTGATAGGATTACAAGCATATGTCATAATGTCCAGCTCAGGTTTGTGCTTACCTGCCCAGGTGGTTCAAATTTGGTGCCACTGAGGATAAGTACAGAGCTGAAAGCTCAGAAGTATGAAGGGGGCTGGGGTGGGGCTCAGTGGTACAGCACTTGGTTAGCATGCATGCAAGCCTGGTTCCATCCCCTGTACGTTAAAAAAGTGTTTCTAAAAAGCACAAAGATTGCACTCGGGAGGGGTATGCGTGCGTGTGCGTGTATACTGACACCCTGTCTAAATAAACAGTAAGACTGAGTCTGGATCTTGGTTCAATTTTGACCAAGTTACTGAGTGTGACAGTTAAGTGCAGGGCCTCTGGGTCAGACTTACAGTCTCAATACAGTACTTCAGTTTCCTCTCCTGTAAAATGGCAGGGACAGTCCCTATCCTGTGTGCATCAAATGATGCAGAGCCTAGAGCAGAGCTCAGCTCATAGAAAACACGAAAAATAATAGTAAGAAGGGACGGTGTGGCTCAAGGCTCAGCTTCCACCCTGTATGGGATGCGGGCTGCGTCTGCCTCCAGGTTGTATGACAGTCACACTGTACTCTAACAACTCCACACACTGTTGCTGCTGGTGCCTGACGACTCATCCACAGCAAGAACCACTGTGAGGCCCTATGTATGCGTGCTGTGTGTGTGCTGTGTGGACCAGCCCCAGCAAAGCCCCCTTGGGGAGGTCTACAGCACAGACACCCCACCCTCTCACCTCAGCAGCCAGCCACCGACTGCAGCTAAGAGGGGATGGTGACCCAGAGCACTAACCTGGGTAGTCCTTGATGAAGGATTTGTAGAGGTCAGCCAGCTGGTCAGGCGTGATGTACCTGCTGGCGTCATCAGGAGACTTGAAGTCCAGGTCATATTTTCCAGACCTGAAGAACTCAGAGGCAGCCACATCCATGCCGATGACAACCTTATCAGTGTAGCCAGCCTTCCCGATTGCATTCTTCAGCAGCTCCAGGGCTAGAAATAGACAGGGCAACAAGTGTGCACAAAAGGTATGCAGAAGTAAGATTTCTTTTTAAAGCTGCCAGGTGGGGACCCTAACAGAAGAGCAGGAGATGCTCTGACCCCAGCCACCAACTTTGAGGATGGCAGGTACTCCTTCCTGCTTTGTGATAGGAAATCACTGGTCAGGGCCCTTGGGCATCACCAAGTGGGAAATTCATACTCTAAGAAAAAATGCTACCAAATTTAGTGCCCAGGAACAGCTGTGCTGGCAAGATACGGGTGCAGTGATCAGATGCAATCAGCTGTCCTGTGCAACTAGCTTCAAATAGAGCACAGGCTGGGATCCAAGAAGGGGCCCAGGAAACAAGAGCCACCTCCAGGGTGTTCTGCCAAGAGCTCTGGGGAAGTGTGTCCTAGCCCAGTTTGAAGAGCTGACTAGACAACTGGCTCTTGTTTCTCACAAAGACCCCCAAAACTGTTGGTTTAAACCGTAGAAAAGTCCATTTTGTTGGTCAAAAATGTCCAATTATCAGTCATCTCATATGGTTAGCCCCACAACCAGGATGTGTATTAGGATGAGTATTTTCTTTCACTAGTTCCTTGAAGGCAACAGAAACACCATGCTTGAGTATTATGTATCCTCCCAAAAAAAAAATGCTTAGCAGTGAATAATTGTCTTAGAACTTTCTGGACTCTCCACATGCTTCTTACATTTAACTGCCTAAAAATATCAGAGCAAAGCCTAAATAAACCAAGCCTATTAAAAAATTACTATAGTTAGGGCTGGTGGAGTGGCTCAAGTGGTAGAGTGCCTGCTTGGCAAGTGTGAGGCCCTGAGTTCCAAACCCCAGTGTTGCACCTCCCCCCCACCAAAAAAATCATTGTAATTAGCAAGGTACGGTGGCATGTGCCTGTAGTCCCAGCTACTCGGGAGGCTGAAGCAGGAGGACTGCTTGAGCCCGGGCAACAGGTAACAAAGTGAGACCCTATTTCAAAATGAGTATCTGGCATGTCCCTGCATTACAGCACATCTCAAACTTTGCCCATGCAGTGTAAAAGAACAGCAAGGAACGAACCACCTCTCTACACCTCAATCAGCCCCACTTGATCTGTCAAACCCAATGACGAAAAGCCTTCCTAGGTATCTATCTATCCACTTATCTCAAACAGGGTCTCACTACATAGCCCAGGCTAGCTTTGAACTCTATCCTATTCGTCTCCAAGGTGCTGAGATTACACCACACGTGGCATCTTCTATATTTTTCCTATGTATTTTTTGAGACATGTTGCCCAAGCTGGTTTGAACTGACAGATTTAAGTGATCCTCCTGCATCAGCCTCCAGAGCAGCTGGGACTACAGACATGTACCACTGCAACATCTCTGCAGGGTCATGAGCTGTCCCCACAGTGGCAATAGAGAGAGACAGTTTCACACAGTTCAGGGTGTCCTTGAGCACTTTTACCTTCCTTGTTCTCCAGGATGTTAGGTGCAAAGCCGCCCTCGTCGCCCACGTTGGTGGCATCTTTCCCGTACTTCTCCTTGATGACGTTCTTCAGGTTGTGGTAGACCTCTGCTCCAATGCGCATGGCCTCCCTGAAGCTTGCAGCCCCCACGGGGAGGATCATGAACTCCTGCATGGCCAGCTTGTTGCCGGCATGAGAGCCGCCATTGATCACATTGAAAGCCTGGGGTAGACGAGAGCAGCGAGGTATGAAGCAGCCTGGAGGAGCCAGCCCACTGAGCAGCAGTGCACGCCCACCCAGTGGTCACCAGGTTCAGGTGGACCAGGTCCCTGTTCCAACAAGTCACTCACAGGGACAGGCAGGATGACTTCAGAGTTGCCAGCCAAGTCGGCAATGTGGCGGTACAGGGGCACTCCCTTCTCCACAGCACCAGCTTTGCAGACCGCAAGAGACACCCCCAGGATGGCGTTTGCACCAAACTTAGCTAGAATGGAAGAAGGTGAATGAAGTCATTTCTTACTTGGCAACCTCTGTCCCACTGGCTTTCTGCCTGTCTGTACTGCTGGGCTGCACCCCACCTTGGACCACATAAGAAGTTTCTTCGTCCTGCCCTTTCACTTCACTCTTCAAATAATCCTCTCCCCAGTCCAGAGCCCCTTCCTTGGATGACAAATGCTTGACAATTACACAAACTGCTTGACTATAAAGGGCAAGTCTCTTGAGTACCCTACAGGCATGCTGCTGTCCCCTGGGTGGGCCCGATATTTAAAATGTGATTTCTTAAAGTGAGGCATAGAAACAGGAAGAGGCCAGGGTATAAAGATCTCTTACTAACGGTTTTTTTTCTTTTTTAAAAAAGGTTTTCCCCAGCAAAGGCTCCACCTTGGGCCACTCACATTTATTTTCGGTCCCATCCATCTCGATCATTAGTTTGTCGATCTTCTCCTGTTCCACAACGCTCAGTTTCTAGAGGAGAGAGAGAGGGAGGGGGAGGGCTGATGGACAGGTCCCCTGCATGACCTTTGCTCTCCTGCCATGGAATCTGTAGAACTTTGGAAGTGCACAAAGTCAAAATCAATTCTGTGCTGTTTGTTTTATAGATTGGGCATGGAGCTCGGTGGTAGCATATGTGCCAAGAGTGAACACTAAGCTGCCTCTGACTTGCTTTAATGGTATCAGGACAACAGAGACAGTCTACCGCAGGAGTCCAAGGTGACATTGTGCACAACACAGACCTGTCTGGCACATGCTGTAGAAGCTATTACTACAAACAAGAACTACTCTTTGGAGCAGTAAGTAACAAAGGTCACTATTCTCTAAGTGCCTCCCTCTGCCCAGCGCCCAGTTTTCCCGGGGCTGTCTCTTGGCTAAGATCCAAGCTCCATCTTCCAGCGGATGTGTAATTTTACACATGGTCCACAATCATTTGATGAAACGTTGGACTTATCAAAATGGATACCTGATCAGACTATAATAAAACTGGTGTCTTGAAACCCGACTAAGCAGTTTTTCAGTAAAAACCAGCATTACTTTAAAAGCTTCAAAATTCGTGCTTGATTTTACGCATAAAGTTCTTTATATGAAAACTGAAATACAAAAACTGTCTATAACCTTACGATGCCATGTTAACAGCCCAGTACCTTTGCCATCACTGGGAAAGCAGTCACCCAGGAAGACAGCTTGGAGGCCAACTCTTAACCAACAGTGAGTTATCTTCCCCCCCAAATTGGGCAGGGACCAATTAGATGGTGCCACAAAGACCAGGCCAAAATAAGCACACTTGGAGAAGTGACAAAGGAACCCCTCATTTCCATCAGTACAGAGGCAAATTCAAGGGAGGAGGAACTAGATATGAGTAGAACAGACAAGGAGGCCATGACTGGTTGATGGCTTTCCTGGACAGGGGTTTGCAAACCATTCCCATCGGGGAGCACTGTGGGGACTATGAAGGGCACAGGAGGGTAAATCAGGCAAAAATTCATGAGGAGGCTGAATGGACAGCCAGGGCCCTATTTTTACCTGTTTGACACACTAGGTTCTAACAAGATATAGGACAGGGCTGGGAACCCAGGGCTTTGGACAAGCTAAGCACATGCTGTACCACTAAGCTGCACCCCCAGTCCCTCAAGTAAGATCTTACTTAAAAAGAATTCACTTTAAAAAATACTAAGGGCTCCAAGACAAGCTCCCATTCTGCTGGCCCAATTCCAGATGCTATTAGAAGTGAACAGACAGGGGACAGGTTAGATTAACAGCATGCATGAGTTACTCTTATGCACACAGGGAATCCAATCGGCTTCTACAGCTCTCAGAATAAGCTCTTCAGTGCACAGGAAAGGCCCTGGGCTAAGGTTCACTCTGGTGGCATTGATACACGTTAGTTACCAGGAGGAGGTCCTACCTTGCTAACAAGGGCAGGTGCAATAGTTTTATTGATGTGCTCAACAGCCTGTGAGACACCTAGAAGGAATAATTAAATCAAATTACTGACAGTAATTAAAATATGCAGGCTTGAGCAACATTGCAGAGATCACTGAAGGTGTGGACTCAGAAACCCATCAAAGACTCTCCATGGGACTTCTTGAACCCGTTCCCCGTTCCCCCCAGAATGGGACTTTCTGGCCCAGTCTGAGTGCTCTTACCTAGGACCCCAAGGGGTTAGAGCCAAACATAAAGCAACCAGCTCAGAATCATCTGAGGGAGGTTAGTGTCAAGACCATGCACTGGGAACACCAGCTGCACACCCAGAGGATGACTGGTGAGTTACCTGAGTGCACAAAGCTGGTGCCAGGAACTCATTAACATACTTAACAGGTCTGGAGACGCCTGCCCAGTAGAGGTAGACAGAGAAGGAAAAGAGACTCAGAAGAGAAAAGGCTTTGAAGGACAAAGGACAGAAAGTGAAAATAGAAGAGGGCAGGAAAGTTTCAGGGACAAGTGCCTTCTACAAATGCCGGCTCACTAAGCATGTATTACTATCAGGGCCCAGCGCTGTCTGGTCCACAGAAGCCGGAGCAGCCATTAAACAAAACAAGACGTTTATGTGCGGAGGCAGCGCTCACCAAGTGGAGTGCACATGGCCTTCCTACAGCTCTTGCCTCACATTCCTGAACCCCACTTCACGACAGCCCCCTCTCCTGCAGCTGCAGCCTTTTTAGACTTTTCCCTGATTGCCACCCTCCTGAAATGTCATTACTACAGATGTGCTCTACATACCCCCCTCGCCCCAGGGGTGATGCCCCACCCCAACCTGGAGAAAGCAGTCAAGCCTGTGTCACTGCTGTGACATAGCCACATGGGTTCCATCTGCAGAAAGGTAAAGGCCGAACAAAGGCCCAAAAGTCACTCTGCACATGGCTGGCCAGACTCTAGCATCACTGGGGCAGTGCTTCTGAGAACTGGTCAACAGAAAAGCAAGCTGCAATGACTTGTCAGTAGCCACTGTGGAGGGTAGGCTTTCTCACCCTTGAAGGTAAATGTTCTAGAAGGCACAGACCTGAAGAAAGGGAGTTGCACACTCAAGCTCCCTGGCCTAACGATGAAGGGGTAGTTCATAGAAGGGAGACAGATCACAATACCAATAAGCCCTAAACTCCTGACCCCCCCAAAAAAACCCCTCTTGATCCCCCCCCCCCAAAAAACACTCCTGACCCTGAGGTTCCAGGCTTAAGAACCAAGAGTCACTGTGCTGTCTTCCATGTGCTGGCATAGTGCTCACCACTGACACTGTGAGTGAAATCCTAAAATGAAGGCCCCATCCTGGGGTGCTGGGGGTCTGAGAAAGGCCAAGAAGGGGTTGGGCATGGAGGCCGGGAATGACCTCACTCCAGAAGTGGGCCGTGGGCTCCACGCCTTACCCTTCCCCATGTAGCGAGTCTTATCATTGTCTCGAAGTTCCAGAGCCTCATAGATACCAGTTGAGGCTCCGCTAGGCACAGCAGCTCGGAAGAGACCTGGAGGAGACGGAGAAAAAATAGTACTGATTAAGAAGACCAGTGGCGCTGGCAGACCGCGCCTATAATCCTAGCTACACTGGAGGCAGAGATCAGGAAGATCGCAGTTCAAAGCCAGCCTGGGCAAATAGTTCGAGAGACCCTACCCTGAAGAAAACCCATCACAAAAAAGGGCTGGTGGAGTGGTTCAAGCAGTTAAGAGTGCCTACTAAGCAAGAGTGAGGCCATGAGTTCAAATCCTACTTCTGCCCCACCTCCACCCCAAGAAAGTTCAGCAGCACCAGAAACCCAGTATCCACCACAGGTGGCTTCTGTGACCGGTAACACCGTAGCTTCCTTAAATCAACTGGGGAGACAGTCCCTTCTTTCCACTCTTCACGTTTTAGTGATTCTCAAGTGCAGATGCTACCACAAAGCACTCAACTTTCTCTAGTTTAAATCTCTTAGCAGGTCTGTGGACCACTGAGCAACACCACCCAGTAGAAAAAGAAGTGTGGCCAGGTAGATGATTGAAAATGTTCACTACTTTGGGGTTTTCTAAGCAGAAGAAAATGGAAAACAGGATTGAACTGGGGAAAAAAGGAACAGACAATAGAAAACACAGAGCTTAATTCACACTAGGACACAAATGCTGTATCACACAATGTTGCAAATATAGAAACCAGCTGTCAGGCTAAACCCATGCCATGAAGCATACAACAGCAGAGAGTAGAGAAGGCACAAGGACACATAATGTCAAAAAAGGGGCTGCAGGAGTCTGATTTCAGGGCAGCCAGTAAGAGTTAGGGGAGCAGGAGGTACAGGCAACCTGTGCAATCTACTTGAACTTCTCATCTCAAGAATGTGAGGAGCTTGTAGGGGTATGGTGACATGAAGGCAAAAGGACAAAAAAAAAAATCACTCAGGCATGATCTGTGACAGCTGCACACCTCCATTAGGTGAGAAGAACTCCTAAGTCTATGGACTCTGAGTGAAGCAATGGATCAACAGAAGTTCACTGTAACAAATGAACTACGCCTGTGGGAGATGCTGACCCTGGGCAAGGTGTGCAGGTGGAGGGGAGGGGGATGAGGAAACTCTATACCTTCTGCTCAACTTTTTCTTTTCCTTTTTGGAAAGGGTCTCACTATGCAGCCCAGGCTGTCCTCAAACTCAAAATCCTAGAGCTGGAGGCATGGCTACAGTGGTGAAACACCTACCTTGTAAGCATGTGAGTTCAAACCCCAGTACCACCAAAATAAAGAAAGAAAGAAAGAAAGAAAGAAAGAAAACACTCATGATTCTCCTGCCTCTGGGAGTGCTGGAGTTATAGGAATGTGCCTCTACTTGGCTTTCCTTCATTTTGCTAAAAGTACTCAAAAGTATGGGTAAAAGGGAAAGATGGAAGGCTCATAAATCCACCATTTTATCTATCTATCTATCTATCTATCTATCTCAAAAGGATTGGTCTGAGGATATAGCTCAATGGTAGAGCACTTGCCTAGCTGTATGAAGCCTGGTTTCAATTCCTAGCACTGCAAAAACAAAGCAGAGAAAGCTCCATTCATTTCAATTTCAAAAACTATTTTTAGCGTGGCATGGTGACTACACACCTGTGACCCCAGCACTTGGAAGGCAGAGGCAGGAGAGTCTTGACTTTGTGGCCAGTCTGAGCTACACAGTAGGACTGTCCAAAAAAAAATTTTTTTTTGACTTTTAACTGATACATAAAAGCAAATATACAATAAGGAAAATCACTTTCAGGTGTTTCAAAGTAAATGCTCTCCTTCCCCATCATCTAGTTTCTTGGGTTTTTAAAAAAGTCAATTAGTTTCCAAGTGGGAAGTTTCACCTGCTGTCTGAGCAAGCAGACCTCATGAGATGAAGGGAAATTCCCAGCATCCTGTGAGAACCCTGGGTATTCACCATAAAACACGTCCCAGAAGAGAGCAGAGTGTCCCCCACAGTGAGTAGCCAAGGCAGAGCACAGGCAGGCTTTTGGTGAATGAAGTCAAGACTTGAGGATCCTTCTTTTCTTGGGGGGAGGGAGAGGTTGAGAGGGGGCAGACAGGAAGGGAAGGGTTGGACTCCAATGCCAGGCCTGTGACTCAGACTGACTCAACTGTGACTGACAGATCCTGGTGATTTAGCAGCGCTGAGGAGCTCAGCCTGAGGCCCCTTTTCCAACAGAACCCACTGTGTGCATTTCCAAAACATCCGGGACACTGGTGGAAGTAACAGGACCAGGAATTTCTTCTTAAAGTGAAAGCTTTCAAAAGCCCCTATCTACTGTAAGAAGGGGAATGGGGTAGATAGGAGAATAATGGAGGAGATGAACCAATTCGGGGTATAAAATGTGTATATATGAAAATGTCACAATGAAACCCCCTGTGTAACTATCATATACTAACAAATATGTTTTTTTTAAAAAATCAAAGACAGAAAGGTAAAACAGGTCCTGTCCAGGTGTGGGTACCATGTGAGGGAGAAGACATAAGGGTGAAGGGTGATGTATTTTGTGTTCACGTATGAAAACAGAACAATGAAACCTGCTGAAATTGTTCTATAAAGGAGGATGAGGAAGAAAGTTTAAAGTATATTATAAACACAACATATGTAAATGTCAGAACGTATTCCCCTGTACAACTACAATGCACTAATGATTCAAACAAAACAAAACAAAATCTGTTCCTGGAGGGACTCAGCCAGGTAAAACGAAGAGCCTCTGAACTAGCCCAAACCCCAAGCCCAAAACCCACTGTCCCTGATCCTTCATTCAGGAGGAACTTTGGAACACCAATATAAGCTGCTCAAATCCCCTGGTGTCTTTTTTCTTGTCACCCTATTACACTCTACTTATTTGGTCACAGTGAGCTATGTTGCCAACCACTAGTGCTGAGACCTTAGAGGGACAAGGTCTCAAGGTATCCCTTACTTCCCTGCCTCGCTAACCCAGAAGCCAATCCAGTTTTAAATACCAAGCAACAGGAAGACAAGGGCTCCATGCCCTACTGTCCCCTGGTACCCTCAAGAGTCAGGGCCCACTAGCATGTGCTGACCAGCAAGAAAATCTGCTGCAGTGACAGGCTTTTCTCCTGGCCTCAGGCTCCCTCACTGTAAGACAAAGTTTAAACAGTGTGCCAGAAGGAACCATGGAAAGCAAGTGGACATACCTTTGGCGGTGTAGAGATCAACCTCAACAGTGGGATTCCCACGAGAGTCAAAGATCTCTCTGGCATGGATCTTGAGAATAGACATGGTGAATTTCTGTGGGGAAGCACAAAGTTCACATTTCCATCAACCGCCACACAGCATTTGCTCATTCACTCAAGGGATCACTTCTGAGGGTTCCTGGACTAGACAGAAGCTGTGCTGGATTTTATATTATACACAGGAAGGCTACTTAGTGGGGAAAAAGTGCTGGAAGGCAGTGAGAAATGCTCCTTAAGTAGGATGGAGCCAGGCACTGGTGGCTCACACCTGTAATCCTAGCTACTTGTAAGGAGGAAAGATCATGGTTCAAGACCAGCCTGGGCAAATGGTTCGTGAGGTGCCATCTCCAAAATAACCAGAACAAAATGGACTGAAGTTGTGGCTCGTGGTAAAGTGCTTGCCTAGTAAGCTCAAGGCCGTGAGTTCAAAACTCGTACTGTCAATATCTTCAAAGCCTTAAATCCTATTTCAGATGTGTCCTGTAAGAAAAAAAGGGTCTGAGAATGAGTGCACAAAGCCAAGTGAAAGACTAATGTGACGATGACACAGTGGCTCTGACATGGGTCACTGTCATTAGCTGACAGTGAGAGCTGGCATGGGAATGGAAAGGACTACACAAATAATGAAGGTCACAAGCATGATCATCCAGGAAAAGGACAAAAAAGTGGGTGGAGCAGGCAGGGGGAAAATGCAGCTTATAGTGCTATTGGGAACCGAGTTAGGCCAGTGCATTAGCATCTTCCACTGGTACAGATCTGACAGTTAGAAAGTTTGAGTTTGGAGGTCAGGAATAACCAGCTCCCACTAGCTTCTTGGTCTGTGGACTATGATCACTACTGCCATATCCCAGGCCTTTCGAATTTCACCATATGAGCTAGGCCTGGTGGAACACTCCTATAATCCCAGTACTCTGTAGCCTGAGGCATGAGAATCAAGAATTTGGCTAGTGGTATGGTTCAAGTGGTAGAGCACCAGCCTTGTAAGTTGGTTTCAACTCCAAAACTGCTTAAAAAAACAAAGTTTGAGACCAGCCTGGGCTACAAAGTGAGACCTTGTGCTTAAAGAAAGAAGGAAAGTCCACAGTATTTTGATTTTAGAATGAAAGGAGACATCAGTAATCCCATCTGATTAATTTCCTTCTTTTTTTTTTTTTTGTGGTACTGAGGTTTGAACTCAGGGCCTACTCCTTGAGCCAGTCCACCAGCTTTTTCTTGTGATGGGTTTTTGTTTTTTGATTTTTTTTTTTTCCGGAGATAGGGTCTCACGGACCTATTTGCCATCCTCCTGATCTCTGCCTCCTGAGTAGCTGGAATTACAGATGTGAGCCACTGGTGCTCAGCTTAATTAATAGCTTTCAAAGTGCTTTACCTCATTTTAAAAATTTACCAGGAGGTGATAGGGAAAGGGGTGGGAAGATGAATATGGTGCAAATAATGTAAACACATGTATGTAAATGCAAAAATGATACTTGTTCAAACTTTCCCAGGAATCAGGGGAGGAGGGATCAAAGAGAGCAGTGGAAAGGATGAATGCAAATGTATTTGATACATTGTAAAAACCTTTGTAAATGCTACAATGTAACCCCACCCAGTATAACAATAATAAAAAAACTTATCTATGAAATGTTATGAATTAAGTAAGGGAAAGATTTTAGCTTGAATGCCAAGGGGAAGAGGCTTCCTTGGAAAACACCTTGAGGGGAAAAAAGAAAGTCCCTCCCCCCCCCCTTTAGAGTCCTCCAAAAAAGAAAATTAATTGAACAATTTCTAGAACTGAAGCGGAGAACAAAATCAGTGTTCAGGAGCCATTATCTAGCTGGGTTCCCCCGACATCTTCTCCCGTACATTGTTAAGCACCAAATGGCATCTTTTTTCAAGTTTCAAAATTAGATCCTGAAGCCACCTCTGTGGTTTTATTGTCTCTGTAACAATGAAGTTTGATTCATTAGCCAAGAAAAAGGTATCTGGTTTTTTAATCATGTTCTAGTTTCTGACTTTTAGTTATCTTTGCATTTTGGCAAGTTATATACCTGCAGAGCATTTCATCTCCCACATATCTACCCAATCCCGGGCTACTACTGATTCACTTTGTAGGTTTCAAAGGTGTTTTTAGGCACTTTTTTTTTTTTATTTGAGGTACTGAGGATGGATCCCAAGGCCACGTGCCTGCTAGGCAAAAATCCAGAGCTACATACATCCCCAGGCACGAGGCACTTTACCACACACCTCAGCATTTTCTATTTCATTTTAGTTAACTAAGTGTATAAGGTTAAAACCTTATACAAAAGCTCCTCTCCAAGTCGTTACAACTCGGGGAGGGAAAGAGGCCGCTGACCGCGGTCTTCACAGCTCTTTGATGCCTAGATGGAACCCCGGACTAGGGGCAGAACAAGTGAACCCCGAAGGCGAGTCGGTCAAGGGACCACGCCGCCTAGAGGGAAGAACACAAGGCGGGGAGGCCACAGCGAGCAGGCAGGCTTCTTAAATACATCCTTTCCAGGTCAGGGCAGGCCTGTTGGTGGCCGGCCAGGAAGCCCGCTGCAGCTCTTGCCTAACAAGGGCGAGGTCTCCTGCAGCTTCCTCAACAATTTCTCTAAGCGACCCTGGTCACCTTTTATTCCGAAGCAGTGCCGGGCTGGAGCCCGGGCTTTGGTCTGCAGACCTCGGTGGAAGCAGGGGCTGCTGGCTGGGGTAGCGGGGTAGGGGAACGGGACCGGGAACTGCAGCCTCCTGGGCATCTCTTCTGTCCCTGTCCCTTCCCCCACGTTGGGAAGGGCCTGGTTTTAATGAGCACTAGGGTGATGACTGTGTCTCTTCCCACATCCTCAGTCCCCACGCCCGCTGTCACCCGTGGCTCGCGTGTGCTGTTCCTGACCTTCCGAGCCCCGTTACCGACCCCACAGCTCCATCATCACGTGGTGTGCTATATGCACTTTCCGCTCCCAGGAACCTAACGCCCCACAGGTGCGCCAGCCGCCGCCCTCCTCCTGGAGCTGAACCGAGCACCGGGCGCTCAGGGAGAGGTCCCGGGGTTCGCCGACCCCCGCCCTCGAGGGCGGCTCGCACGTGCCCACCGACCGCCCCCCCCCCCCGCATGCCGAGCCCATGGGCTCGCCGTCTCCGAGGGGAAGGGGCCCAAAACCCTGGAACCCACCCCCCGCGCTCCCCCGCGCCCCTGCTCTGCAGCTCCTACCTGGCTGCTGGATCTCGTTGCCCAGGAAAAAAGGAGAGGGTGCTGCAGACACCAAAGCGAGCTTTAGGCAGAAAGACGTAGGCGCCCCAAGACCCCGAGCTGTTCTCCGTGCCCCCGCCCCGACTTCCTGCCCAGCTCGACAGGCTCCGCCCACTTCCCGCCTTCTGGACCCGCCCCCTCCACGCCGCCTTGCCATTGGCCCCGCGCGCCGTCGCTCGGGCCCTCGCCTCCCCTTGTGGAGCCGGACTGCGGCCGCTTTGGCCTGAAATGAGTGGGGGCGACGACCAGGGGATGTTGGGAGAGTGGGTCTGCAAGGTCCGGATTCCCCAGCCATTGTGTCAGGGTGCTGGCGGACCTGCCATTGGGACCCCTGGGTCAAGCGGAGGGTCTGCGGAGCCGAGGCCCCGGAGAGAAGGCGGGGCGCCACGGCGGGCATGAGAGCTCCGGGCTTCGTCACGTACTCCGAGTCCCGCACGCACTCGGCGTCGCTCCGGCGCCGCACGTACGGCCCACGACCTTGGTGACGACCTTAGGGCCCAGCCCTCCCGTCGTCCCCGCTAGGCCACGAGGTGCTGGAGACCCCGGCGGCGTGGAGACGTTGAGCGGCAGCGCGTCGGCCCCACTCCCGCGTGGGGGGGGGGCCCACCGGCCATGTGCGCTTGCGCACTGCGCCGGCCGCGCCTGGCTCCTTGGAGCGGTCCGCCAAGGTGACTTTTTAATCCTTGCTATAGCGGTCAGATGTGAGTCTAAAGCCAAGGTAGCCAAAGGAAGGTTAATTTCCTCTTTAATGTTACCGAAAACCTTTATTTTGTGCTGGGGATTGAACCCAGAGCCCTGTACATCCTAACCAAAAGCAGTACACGGAGCCACACCCTCCAGCTCCTATGTGATACTGAGCTTTGCCTGCGTGCAGAGACATCCCCATGTGCCTCCCCAAAGACAATTCATCTCTAGCCCTAATTAATGTTGCATTTGAAAGATTTTATATTCCTCCTTTCCCCCACCCAGAGGCCTGGATCGTTTGATCAAGACTCCTGCTTGGATTCTTGTGAATCATTACACATGATTTAGGTTGGAAATTTTACGCAGGCTCCAGGGATTTCTCAAAAGTCAAAACAGGTAATATTCCATAGTGGTCAGGCAAGTGAAAAAAGCAGGAAGAGCTGGGCGCCGGTCGCTCACGCCTGTAATCCTAGCTTCTCAGAAGGCGGAGATCAGGAGCATCATGGTTCCAAACCAGCCTGGGCAAATACTTTGTAAGACCCTTTCTCGAAAAACCCTTCACAAAAATAGGGCCGGTGGAGTGGCTCAAGTGGTAGAGTGCATATGAATTCAAACCTCAGTACTGCCACACACACACACAAATTAGAATTGATAGCCACTAAAAATGAGTTCTGGATTGCAAGTTTGAGGCCAGCCTGGGCTACAAAGCCTGAACAACACAATTCAGCTCTGCAAAACACACAAGGGAGGGTTGAGATGATCATTTATTTCCCGTTAATAGTTACTTTTTATATTTTCTCAGCATGCCTCCTGGTCGGTAAGTCTGAGAACTAAACATCTCCACATTTTGCATATAACCTTGCACAGAGAGGTTCAAATACTTTCTTGAATTAGGTTATTATATCTTCTGGTCAGCTACAAAAAAACTGCCTTTCTTAACTGCCAGCATTCTTGCTCCTTGGAGCTCCTGGCTAGTTTTCCATGGCACTGGGTAAAAGCCAAGGCCTTTGAGTCTGTGGCATTAGCTTTCCATTGAGTAAGAAGCAAGATTCTAGGGGATTAAATTCAGCAAAGAAGCAACAAAACTGTAAAATAGTTCATTAAAGAATGTTATGAATTTTGCAATCAGAATTTGTGATTTCACCAGCAACACCCTGACTTTTTTTTGGCTGGGTAAAACCAATATCCCCAGCCCCATGACTCAGCAGCTAAGTCAACAGCCAGCATCTTCCAAGCCTTATGAAAACTAAAAAATCAGACACTTAACAGGTCTTATTTTCAGAGCAATTCTAAGGCGTGGCCCTGAAAGGGCTCCAAATAATCTTTTTTTTTTTTTATTTTACATTGAAACATTAGAGAGATAAAGTTAGAACAACAGGGCTCTTACAACAGCTATCTGGCCAGAACCTGTGAATCTAGAAAGAAATCAAATGCAGAACATGATGTCAGACTGCTGCTGCTCTGCAAGAGGCTTGGAGGTCTTCCTTCACACAGAATTCTCAGCGCCAGCACTTCGACCTCAGTGTAGCTCAAATATTAATGATTAGTAGAGATGCCCTCAAATCCTTTTTCCAGAATTCACACAAAGGCTGCTAGATGTCCTCCCTGTTTCCATGGCCCCTGAGGCTTTGTTACAGGCCAAGGGTTCACATTTGCCTACAGTCAGCACAGGAGTATTTACCTTGCTACAGGGATCTAGTTATTTCTCACTTGCAGTAAGCTTGGTGAGTAATTGTATTGCAGTGGCATGGCGTATGTCAAAGGCACCTCACCTTGCAGGTGTACAGGGAGGGGAAATGAGTGAGGAAGGCTATCAGAATGTCACACCTGGAAGCATACTGCGGAGTACCAGGATTGAAGGAAAGTGAATGGACAGTGGCCTATGCTGATTTTCTTTTTGCAGCACTGGGGCTTGAACTCAGGCCCTACACCTTGAGCTGAGCGTCAGCCCTTTCTTTGTGAAGGGTTTTTTTGAGATGGGGTCTCGCAAACTATTTGCCTGGGCTGGCACTTCACAGCCTGGAGTTGGTAAGTAGGCAGATTCTATCTGTGGTTTATATATAACACCACTGGTCACCTGAGAAAGTGTCATGTCTATGAAGAAGGGTCTCTAGCCAGATAGCAAATTGAGGATGGGATGAGCCTCCTCCCGTCTGCCCTTCCAGGTGAGATGTCAGATGAGTGTGGAAGGCCCTCCAGGGATCTAGGGGATGATTTCTTCCCATAACAGACACAGAGGGGGCTGAGGGTCTGCAGGTAAGGGTCTGTAGTGGTAAGGATATACTTTACATGCACAAGCCTCTGGGTGTGATTACTCTCATACCCCCCAAATCCTAGAGACCACATGAAGTATACATAAATGTCAAAATGCCCACCTCCACCTTAGAAATGGAACATTAGCAATTCCATCGAAGTTCTCTGTGTATGACTTCTGACTTTAGAACTCTTGGAAAACAAACTGTGTTGCTAAAATAAATTAAGTTTTCTGATCGCAAGAGGGTCAACTATTCTCAACTTCATGTTTATTTATGATTTTTCTTTATGATTTTTGAATACTTCTTTGAGCTTTATATAAATGTCATCATAAATTGGCAATTTTTGGCTACAGGTTTTTTTTTTTTTTTGAGATAAGGCCTCACTGTGTAGTCTAGGCTGGCCTTGAACTCATGATCCCCCTGCCATAACTCCCAAGTGCTAGAATCACAGGCATGCACCACCACCACACCTGGCAGTTTTTTATTACAAATTCTTTTGCTCAACCTGATGTTTTTGAGCTCAGTCCTGAAGATACAGATGGTGTTCAGCATTGTGTCATGTTTCATTGTCAGGGTGTCACACACTCTGATGATGTACATTTGGGCCTTCCCATTCTTTTTGCTTTCCATGACTTTGTTAGAAATGTTTGATGACCATAAGAACAAAAGTTTCCCAGGGGCACATATCCAGGACATATACCTAGACAATAATAAAAAAAAAAGTCAGAAATGTAAAAAAATAAAAATAATAAAGTATTTGCCTTTATGCATGTCAGCATGCAACAAATGTATTTGAGTTCTGGCTCAGTTAGGAAAAAAAATCCAACTTTTTGCATTTTTTTTCTAGAAATTAAATCCCTTTTGATTCTCAATTTACCACCCTTTCCAACTCTTTTACTTAAAGAAACCCACATTTCCTTCTTGCAAATTGCAGACAGTGTCCTCTGTCATTGGCTTTGAAGGACACCATTAGGTCTTCTTGTTATCAACAGCCCCACTCACAACACCTTCAAAGCTGATGAGCTTTAGAAAGTAGGGGATGGGCAAGGCATGGTTTGGGGGAGTGGGGGGCAGAGGGAAAACAGGATGACTTCAAAGTCATGTTAGGCATTCACCAGTGGGGCCCAAATGAGGAGAGCTGTGGGCGGGGTTAAAGTAAAAAGCCTGGAGATACAAAAGGCAGGTACCCAGTGAGAGTCCCTTGGGAGGAGTTAATGAAGGGGCCCACATGGGGACAGAGCTGGCTCTGAAACTGGGAGAGATTACTTTCAGCAAGTCAGATGAGAGTGTCCCTATCTCTGTGCCAGAGGTGCCAGAGAGATCTTCCAAAGGCTCTTTGTCTTGGAAATGGGTGTGATAACACCAACCTGCCAGGGGGACTTGAGCTATATCAGCTCCTGATGACTCTTATCAGCCTGGGCTGCCTTCCTTGGAGCTGGAATGGAAGCCTGGAAAGTGCTGGTACCTCTAAATAGCAGCTGCACCCAGGATCCTCACCATTTTCTTGTTTGCAGTACTGGGGCTTGAACTCAGAGCCTTCACTTTGAGCCACTCCACCAGCCCTATTTTTGTGAAGGGTTTTTCGAGATAGGGTCTTGCAGAATGATTTGCCCAGGCTCTCTTTGAACTGCGATCCTCCTGATCTCTGCCTCCTGAGTAGCTAGAATTACAGGCGTGAGCCACTGGCACCTGGCTCCTCACTGTTTTCTTTCTACTTCTATCTGTTCCCACCCTTTTTCTTAGGTTCTTAAGGTTGTCACCTGAGGGCTGCCCCTTGTGATTCAATAACAGCAGGGCTTCCATCAGGGCTTCCCTGAGCCCAAGATAATGAGAAAATTCTACCTCCACCTGGCATGGAAATAAGGTCCATGAACACTGGACCTTATTTCCTGCTGAACACCGTGCTGCTCACATGTGACTTATTTAATTCTGTCACCAAGTCTGTGAGTAGCATCCATGTGACCATCTCCACCATTTTTTTTTTTTGCGAGTGCTGGGGATTAAACTGGGGCTTTGTGCAGTGCTAAGCATTCCCTCCACCATTAAGTTACACCCAACCCATCTCCACTTTTCAAAGCTCAGAGAAGTAGCTGTTAAGAGTGGAGGCTTGAGAAGCCAATCGAGGCAGCCTGCTCCCTAGCCCCTCGCCCCCAACCTTTCAGCATCTGCTCCTCCAAGATGCAGCTCGCTTAGTCCTTGGGTTTGGATGAAATGCCACAATACTGAACTTGGACTCCTTGGAGACCAAGGAGCCTTCTTTGGAGGCGTACGCCATGACTACAGCCAGTAGAATTTAACTAGCAGCCTCAGGATTTGAGAGACATGACTCATGAGGCTTTCCTGTCTGCGAGGAAAAGAGAAGGCTAGAAGGCGAAAGCTTGCCAAGTCAGGCCAGTTACATTGTATGGCAAGTCCATTCTAGTTACCAAATGTCCCTAAGCCCACACTAAGGATAGCATTATCTGGCATTTCTTAAGCAAAGGGCAGAAACTCCCTGATTTCCCACGAAGCCCTTGCAGTGAAGTTCCTAGGCCTCCTGCACTGGAATTCCCTGACTCATTTTGAGGTTTTGTCTCCTTTCTTTCCGGATGGTCAGAAGAGTGCAGAGAGGATGGATTGCAACACAGCATTTGTCAGAGCCTTTCAGAAGATTCTTGCAGCTCCTGGGGAAATGTAGAATGAGAGGAAGAGCGTTGTAGATTTATTATTGGCTGAATGGCTCTCCTAAGTGGTTAATCTCGATCTCAGAGGCACAATCCTCGATAAAAATAGTGATGACATGCTGCTTAAACTTCACAGTCATCAGAGACAGGCAGGACAGCTGTGCTAGGAATGGCTGACTTAGCGCTGGCACTAGACAAGTCAAACAAGGCACTAGATAAAGCCCTCCTTTAGAGGGGCTTCTAAATGCTTGCCAGGCCTGATGCCCTCTGTGAAGGATTTCTCAGAAATCCTAAACCCCCCTTTACCACCTGAGCACAGTTCATTGGACCAAGGGTCAGCAGGAAAGGTGGCCTGGGAGGTGGTCTGGCCTAAGACCTCTGTCCATTTGGAGCACAGGACAATGGATGGCGAAAGGGTCTGGCCAATCAGTGGGATGCTTTCCCTTGGGAAGTTTGGAATCAAGACCTACCAATGACCTGGGGAAAAAGAGGCAGATGAGAAGCCATGGAGCAGGCTGTGAGCGAGCACAAGCCTGCATGAGGTGTGGGAGGAAGCCTTGCATTGGTTGGTGAACAGTATGGAAGAGGTGCTGACACCTCAGAGCTGCCCTGTCCAGAGCAGAGGTGACATCTTAATTCTCAGAAGGCCTGGATGTCCAGCTGCTTCTATTGCTGCCCTCCCTACTTTCTAGCAATCCCCCCCAGGAACTCCTGTGAGTCTTGTGCTTTGTGGTCTGAAGGATTCCCACAATCTAGCTTGACCAGTGGGAATGAAAACCAAATTTGACTCAATGAGACTAGGAAGAGAAACAGAGAAACAAGAAACCTTGGGAGGAAAGAGCAATTTAAATTGTCACTGCAATAGCTTTCTTCCTTTCCTGTCTTCCCCTTCCCCTTCACTTTACCCAGGGTCTTTCACATACTAGGAAAGTGCTACCCACTTTTTTTGAGTCAAGGATCTCGCCATGTAGCCCAGGATGGCCTCGAACTCATGATCCTCCCATTTCAGCCTCACTGCTAGAATCCTAGCCATAAATAAGCCCATGGTTAAATCTAGTTTTTGTAACTGAAGTTTAATTGGAACAAGGTACAATGACAAGGTCTAGTCGTGACTTTCCCCCACGGTCTATCCCAGCTTCATGTGGCATTCAAGAAGGAGAGCTCTTAAACATTGATCTACCATTTGATCCAGCAATACCACTCTTGGGGATATACCCAAAAGACTGTGACACAGGTTACTCCAGAGGCACCTGCACACCCATGTTTATTGCGGCACTATTCACAATAGCCAAGTTATGGAAACAGCCAAGATGCCCCACCACTGACGAATGGATTAAGAAAATGTGGTATCTATACACAATGGAATTTTATGCAGCCATGAAGAAGAACAAAATGTTATCATTCGCTGGTAAATGGATGGAATTGGAGAACATCATTCTGAGTGAGGTTAGCCTGGCCCAAAAGACCAAAAATCGTATGTTCTCCCTCATATGCGGACATTAGATCATGGGCAAACACAACAAGGGGATTGGACTTTGAGCACATGATAAAAGCGAGAGCACACAAGGAGGTATGAGGATAGGTAAGACACCTAAAAAACTAGATAGCATTTGTTGCCCTCAACGCAGAAAAACTAAAGCAGGTACCTTAAAAGCAACTGAGGCCAATAGGAATAGGGGACCAGGAACTAGAGAAAAGGTTAGATCAAAAAGAATTAACCTAGAAGGTAACACACACGCACAGGAAATTAATGTGAGTCAACTCCCTGTATAGCTATCCTTATCTCAACCAGCAAAAACCCTTGTTCCTTCCTATTATTGCTTATACTCTCTCTACAACAAAATTAGAGATAAGGGCAAAATAGTTTCTGCTGGGTATTGAGGGAGTTGGGGGGAAAGGGAGGGGGTGGAGTGGGTGGTAAGGGATTGGGTGGGGGCAGGGGGGAGAAATTACCCAAGCCTTGTATGCACCATACGAATAATAAAACAATAAAAAATAAATAAATAAATACATAAAAAGGAAACTGTAGTTAAAAAATAAAAGAAGGAGAGCTCTGCAAGGACAAGATCCAGCACGAAGGTGCTGATGGAGGTCCTGCTGGCTCATGACCCATTAGCCAAAGCGTCACCCAGCCAATCCCAGCCAGTGTGGGAGGGACTAGCCTAGGCAAATAAGTCTCAAGATTCCATCTCCAAAATAACCAAAATGTACTGGAGGTGCAGCTCAAGTAGTAGAGTAGCTGCTTTGCAAGCAGGAAGGCTTGAGTTCAAACCCCAGTCTCACCAAAAGAGAAAACATAGAGTTTTTTTAATACAGAGCCAGTGCCGGAGTGGCAATCCTCTAAGGGCATTATCTGTCCTTGGCTGGCGGGTACTCTGAGCACAAGTGTGTTCTAGCAGGGCTTGGGGGCTTGGCACATCGTTCCCTGTCGCAGTGGTGGTGTGACTGACAAGACTGAACATATCATGCTGTGTTACTCAGGTTCTTCATCGCTGTGACAAGATACCTGAGAAAACAAATTAAGGGAGGAAGTATTTGTTTTGGACCACAGTTTCAGAGGTTTCAGTCCAAGGTCAACAGGATCCATTGCTGTGGGCCTGAGGTGAGGCAGAACATGCTGGTAGAAGGACGTGTGGAGTAAAGTTGCTGACCTCAGAAGTAACAGGAAGCAGAAGTAACAGGAAGAGGCCAGGGACAAGATATACCCTTCAAGGGCACATCCCCAGCCACCCACTTCCTCCAAGTAGGCCCCACCTGCCACAGTGCCACCACCTCCCAATAGTCTGCTCAAAATTTGAACACATCTAATTATCTCTGGGAACGCCCTCATAGACACCCCCAGAGGTGTGCCTCAATAATCTAGGCCCCTCTCAGTCCAGTCAAGTTGGCAAGCAAGGTTTGCCATCACAATATTACATCCTTTTGTTCGTTCGGTTTTTTTGTTTATTTATTTATTGGTACTGGGTTTGAACTCAGTGCCTACATCTTGAGCCACTCCACCAGCCCTATTTTTGTGATGGGCTTTTTCGAGATAGGGTCTCGTGATCTGTTTGCCTGGGCTGGCTTTGAACTGTGATCCTCCTGATCTCTGCCTCCTGAGGATTACAGGTTGGAGCCATTGGCGTCCAGCCAGGTTTTTTTTATAATTTTTTTTGAGACAGGATTTTGTTATGTAGCCCAGGCTGGCCTTGAACGCATGATCCTTCTTCCTGCACTTCCTTAGTGCAGGGATTAGAGACATGTACCACCAGGCCCACACACAAGAAAAGCTGGGCACTGATAGCTCATGCTTATAATCCTAGCTACTTTTGTCAGGCTGAGATCAGGGGGATTGAGGTTTGAGCCCAGCTGAGGCAAATAGTTTGAGAGGACCCCCTCACCTATCCCCAAAATAACCTGAGCAAAATGGACTGGAGGTATGGTTCAAGTGGTAGAGGTGACACCCCACACTGCGGCAGCATTCACGGAAGAATCACAGGCAGCATGATGATTGTGCTCAGTTTTGAGTAACATGCCCATGCAGGACCCCTCCGGGGGAGGCAGGCGATGAGAGTGCAGGTCTCCAGCCCAGGAGGGGGCTTGAGAGCAGCTCTCAGGCTGTTGTAGGATTATGTGGCAAAGGCAATAGACAAAGTCTTTGTGACTCCAGAGATGAGGGCAGTGACCACAGAGTCATTTGTGGCTCCAGAGATGAGGATAATGACTACAGAGAGGTTCCCAGGGACGCTGAGAGCAGCTCAGTTGAAGAGGAAAATAGACTGTGCCATTTTCCTAATGACATGCTGTGCTCACCATTTGGAGCTGTTCAGAGAGCCTGGAGCTGGTACAGGAGTGTCTGGGGACTGGGCATCTGAAGGCTGCCATTGCCCCCTAAGGGCTTTGAGGAGAGAATCAACATCTAGTCTCCTGCCCCTTACGCTACTCACACGGGCAATTTTGGATCCAGAGTCCAGCAAAGACAGATGCTTATTACTTTCCCTTTCCAAGTCTGTCCTGTTTGGACTCTGTCCCAGCCTTGCTGACTTGATGCCTATTCACAGAGTCCTGGCAGGATGGGGCCATCCTGCCACTGCTAAGTTCCCTCCCTCTCCCTCCGTCCTATCCTCCTAACGGTGCCCTGGGCTCACCCTAGACAACGCTCTCCTCCTGATGCCAGATCCACAGATCCTGCTGTCTGTGTAGGATCTTCCTTTTTGTGTGTGTGTATGTGGTGCTGACATGGAACCCAGGACCTCGTGCATAAAAAGGATTTGCTATACCCCTGCCCAACAGTGCCTTCTCCAACACTGTTCTTAGCACCTTTGTTGAGCACCAGTTGGCAGGAGGTGCATGGATGTCTTCCCTTTTTAAAGTTTCTTCTCCTGGCGTATTTAAATAGATTCTGGCTCAGAGCATTCCTCCAAATTAAGTCGTCAGGAGGTAAGGGGGACCCTCCCCGGCCTCCCTCCATGAGACGCTGAGCCAGACTTCTGACTTTAGCAACCAGGAAGGTTGCTGAAGGAGAGGCCCACGCTCTTTTGGCTGGTGTCCAGTATGCATCCCGTACTCTCCTCCGGTACCCTGATGACCAAAAGTACCTCTGCTCAGCACATGTGAGCAAGCCCTTGCAGGCTCTGCCTAGGAAAGACCTTCTCAAGAAAGGGAGGGGGAGCCGAAACAACCACTCTTACTTCCTGCTTCCAGCAGAATTTTTTGAGAAAAATTCTCAATTTTCCTTGAGAATGTGGGAGGGGAGGGAGGAAAATGAAAGTGTCCCCCTGCCTCTACATTTATGAAATCCCTTCCAGCCGCCAGCTCAATCTGAGCATTGGGCAGCAAGTCAGATGTGGTCCCTGCCTTAGGACCACCAGCTGGCTGAGCAGGATAGTCAGTCAGAGTGCAGCTCAGTGCTGGGGGCCTGAAACAGGCCGCTGTGGCCTATGAATAACTTGCGCTTGAAGGCGTTTAAGAGTAACTGTTTGTCCTTGGGAGCAACCGGGAAGGACGAACTGACTGGTTCCTCTCAACAGAGACAAGAAGTCACCACCATACCTAAACAGACATTGCCACCTAGCTGTCTTATCTTCCATATCTTCTCCAAAGGGCTCATGTATGTCCCTTAAAAGTCATTCGTTTTTTCACAAGTGCCCTTCTCCCCCTCTGGCTTAGTTTCTTTCCTGGTTTTCTGTTGCTCTAAGAAAATATCACAACTGGGTAATTTATTTAAGGAGAAAGAGAGGAAGAAGAAGGAAAAGAAGGAAAGGCAGTAGGAGGAGGAAAAGAAGGGGAAGAAGAGGAGGAGATGAAGGTTTATTTGGCTTGCTTGGTGTGGTGTGACATACCTGTAGTCCCAGCACTCAGGAAGCTGAGGCAGGAAGATTGTGTGTTGGAGGCCAGTCAGTTACTAGCAACTGCCTAGTTCAAGCTCCAATACTGCAAACAAAAAAACCCCACACAACAATTAAAAAAAAAATGAAATAAACAAAAAGAACCTATTTGCCCCAGTAGTAAACCCCCCCCCAAAAAAAAAGAAGTTTATTTGGTTCACAATTCTGGGGTCTGGGAAGTCTAAGAGCAGGTGCAGGCCTCTGGTAAGACCTTTTTTTTCCCAATCATTTTTATGTTTGTTGTGCTGGGTGAGGACACATTGTGGCATTTACAGAAGTTCTTACAATATATCAAATCTATGGTACTTGAATTCACCCCCTCCACCATTCTCCTTCATCTCCCTCCAGCCCCCCCACCGGTGACATTCTTGAGGTTCTGACCTATATCAGATTTCCTCCTGTGGCCTTTTGGCTTACTTTGACTATGTGCAGAGTCTTATCTAATATGACTTCAAACAGTGACAGGGCAGGCACTTCATTATTCACTGTCACTCTACAGGAGCACGTTTGATGGTGGGTGTGACACTTCATCATGCTTTAAGGTCCAGTGCCTGTGCTTTGTGGGGTCACTCTGGGAGATCAGAGCTCTGTGTGCACAAAGGAACATAAGTTAAATGTTAATTTTAGCATTTGACTTGTTTTCCTCCACCCTGTCCTCTATATCTTTCTCCTATCTCACTGCCTCTACCTCTCAAGTGCTGGGATTACAGATGTTCCCTCCGGATCACACCTGCTGTCAGTGGAAGCAGGACTGGAGTGGGGAAGGGAGTGCTGGTGGGGCTGTATGACAGTGTGTCATGTGATCCATATATAACAATTGCTGAATGTAAAATTGTAACAGTTTATAATTAGAGATTCCCAAATTGTTATCGTTGATGTTTAAGAGGGCAGAAAAGGCTTTTTAATCTTTCTTTCTTTTTTCCAGTACTGGGGATTGAACCCAGGGGTTCTTGCATGCTGGCTAAGCTCTTTTACCACTTGAGCCACACCCTCAGCCCTTTTGCTTGTGATACACAGATGACATGCAGGAATTTTCGGGTGCTCAGGGCTCTTGGGTCCACTCTGAGAATGAAAGAACAGGTGGATTCCAGCAGCAGAGGTCAGGAAGATTTTATTTGTAGAGAAGAGAAGAGAAAGGCTGCATGAGGCACGCAGTGGGACTGGAAACCTGTGGTCTGTGGGTCAGGCTGGAAATTGGGTTTTATAGCCTTTTTTGTATTGCCCGAGGGGAGTGATGTCGCTCAGGTCTCCTGGGAAGGAGAAGTGTCTCCTTGGCCAGTTTATCACCTTTTGGGACTTCCTGCAGTCCACCCTTCACTTGCATTTTGTTTTTTGAGACAGGGTCTCACTGACTTTGCTGGAGCTGGCCTCAAACCTGAGATCCTCCTGCTTGTGAGTAATCAAGATACAGACTGTCACACCACTCCTGGTGACTGGTGCAATTGAGGTTTTTACTACTTTTTAAAAAATGATGGAAGTGGGATGAAGATATGACTCAATGGTGCAACACTTGACAAGTATGCAAGAGGCCCTGGCTTCAATTCTCAGTACTGAAAACAATTCAACAAAAGAGTAGGTTATTACAAGTAGCTTGTTATTTAAAAAGTTCAAATAAGGCCAGATGCCTGTGGCTCATGCCTGTAATTCCAGCTCTTTGTGAGGTTGAGATCAGGAGGGCTGTGGCAAATATTTTGAGCGCCCCCATCTCCAAAATAAGGAAAGTAAAATGGACTGAAGATGTGGCTCAAGGGTTTAAGAGCCTGCTTTGTAAGCACGAAGCCCTGAGTTCAAACTCAAGTACCACCAAAAAAAAAAGAAAAAAAAATTCAAAGGAGCAAGGCACTGGTGGCTCACGCCTGTATTCCTACCTACTCTGGAGGCAGAAATGAGGAGAATCTCAGTTTAGAAACTAGCCTGGGCAAATAGTTTGCAAGACCCTATCTTGAAAAAAAGCCCTTTACAAAAAAAGAGTGGTGGAGTGGCTGAAGGTGTAGGCCCTGAGTTCAAGCCCCAGTGCTGAAAAAAAAAAAAAAAATCAAATGAGGCCAAGGGTGCCAGTGGCTCATGTCTGTAATCTACTCAGGAGGCAGAGATCAGGAGAATCAAGGTTCAAGACCAGCCTGGGCAGAAAACAAGACCCTATCTTAAAATTATCCAACACACAAAAAAAGGCTGGTGGAGGGCTCAAGTGGTAGAACACCCAACTACCAAGTGTGTGGTCCTGAATTCAAATCCCACTACTGCAAAAAAAAAAAATTCAAATAAAAAAAAAAACCCAAAAAACAGAAATGTCCCCTGCCCGCTTACTTTCTGCTTTGCTCCCCACTATGAACAGTCTGCTGTGTGACCTTCCAGGTTTTTCTATGCATATGTGGGAGACTGAAATATGCCACTTCAGCATAAGGATTATTTTGAGCAGAAGACAATGGAGAACAACAGATAAAAAGCTCTCTGCTCTCTCCACTTGCTTGTGAAGGAATTTAGAGCCACACTCCAAAATTTGGCATAAAAATTATTTTGAGCTAAAGCCCCCTCCCCACTTTTTCAGTACCGGAGTTTGAACTCAGGGCCTAGCACTTGAGACGCTCCACCAGCCCCTTCCTTGCTCTTCTTAGTGGCTGTGTTGGACTGGAGCTGGGGCACAAGCAGCAGAGCACCTGCCCAACAAGCTCAAGGCCCTGAATTCAAACCCCAGTACTGCCAAAGAAAAAAAAAAAGTAGCAATTATTTTTGAGCTTTGTTGAGCATCGTAGTTTGAATGTCACAGGAGATTTCTTTAGTATGCTGTTGATGGGCATTTAGTTTGCTCCCAAATTCTCACTCTGCCATGCAGGGCTGTAATAAACATCCTTTCTGCAGGACAAGTCTGTTCTCTGGCCTGCTGAGTCAAATCTATGAATATGACATTTTCACAGATTTCTCTAAAGCAGCCTTATCCAAACGACATTGCCATTACAAAAAGGAGCTTGTGTGTCTATCCTTCTCACTATCTGATGATCCCACTCTCCTAACTTTTCCAGGCCTCAGGTGGAAAGCCTTATCTTGCTTCTTTGGCCCTTGGCTAATCTTTTGTCTGGCTCTCTAAGCAGGAGTAGGGGGGCTGGGAAAGGAATTTGAGTCCTGACTTTACTATCTTCAAGCCAATTCCTGCTCACAGACAGGAGAATTCCTTTGTTGTTCCTGAAAACAAACTCAGTAGGAAACTGAGATTCATCTACATTTAAAAGTAGAGCCGAAGAAGAGCCCCTAGTCCCAGGTCACAAAAAAAGCCTATTTACACTCTCACAATTAGCTCCAGCAAAGGTGCCTAAATTTCACACTGCAGTAGCAAGCCTTCCAGCTTGCATCACTGGTGCTATCTATAGATAATGAGACTCCCCGAAAATAAAGTGGGGAAAGTGGGTGTGGCCCCCGGGTCACACTCTTGAAGGGAGGTGGAGTGTGGAGGCCGTAGGATTGGGAAGCTGAGACGCCCAGGCAAATAGAGGGTGTGCCTGGCCATGTTGGGCTTTAAGAAATATTTAATGGCTAGCAGTCAATGAGAATAAAAGTGTCCTTGATTCTTGAAAGCAACTGGAAGATTGCTAACTGAGGCTGGGGCAGAAGAGAAAATGCAGACATGCTAACATGCAGTGAGTGCCCAGACATGATCTTGTAAAAATGGCCATTTCCCTTTCACGCTAGTCAGAAATCCAGAAATGAATTTAAATTCACTTTAAATGAGGAGAGACACTACAACCCACTCACAGTTCCGTAGACAGCCTGTTAACGATTTGGAATCTATCCATCTCATCTTTGTTTTGAACCTTTTAATTAGCATAGAATAACCGATAGGGGGTTTGTTGTGACATTTCCATGTCTGTCGATGTACCCCACCCCATCCATCTCACCTTTTTTTTTTTTTTGTGGTACTGGTGTTTGAACTCAAGGCTTTCACCTTGAGCCACTCCATCAGCCCTTTTTTGTAATGAGTTTTTTGAGATAGGGTCTGTTTGTCTGGGCTGCCTTCGAACCTCGATCCTCCTGATCTCTGACTCCTGAGTAGCTAAAATTGCAGGCGTGAGCCACTGGCACACGGCTCCATCTCTTTTTTTTTTTTGCTTTGTTTTGGTGGCACTCAGGGCTTCACGCTTGCTAGGCAGGCACCCTACCACTGAGCCACTTCACCCTATCTCATTGTTATAAAGTAGGATTGTATATAAAGTAGGATTTATTAGAGAGAAAGGAAAGGGTACAGAAGCGCAGTGGAGCCCCGAAGCCGGTGGCTCGATGCTCAGGTAAAGGCTGGGGCTTTTATGGGCAGTCTAACTCTGGGTTAGGTGGGTTTTTCTCATTGGCCGTGGATTCGGAGGCTTTCTCAGGTGAACTGGTTTAGTTTGCACCTTTATTGAGGGAAGGGAACAATCGTGAGAACATTTTGCTCATCAGCCCTGTGGCAGACCTGTATCTCTCCTTTCGGATGCAGGAATGCAGGCCTCCATCTCCTCAGGATGTAGGAACATCCATGGGAGATGGGATACTCACTCATCTGCCTTAGGTCTCCAGACCCAACGTCGTCTTTTAAAAGAAGAAAAGTTTTTTTGAAACAGGAACTTGCTATGTGCGCAGGCTGGCCTCGAAGCTTTGATCCTCCTGTCACCACCTCCTGAACGCTCGGATGGCACCTGCACCCCATTCCTGGCTTTGCCTCTTCATCTTTTACTTCTTTATTTTTTAGACTGAATTTTTGGGGTGAGCATGTGCTTGGCATGCTCTAGGCCCTGGGTTCGATCCCCAACACCCCATGCACGCACGCACACAAAACCCAGTTTCTTTCTTTCTTTTTTTTGCAGGGATTTGAACTCAGGACCTCCACCTTGAACCACTCCACCAGCCCTTTTTCATAAAGGGTTTTTTTGAGACAGGGTCTTATGAACTATTTGCCCAGGACTGACTTTGAAACTGTGATCCTCCTGATCTCTGCCTCTTGAGTAGCCAGGATTACAGGTGAGCCACCAGCACCCGGTAAAACCCAGCTCTGTTGAAATTTAATTCCCATGACATACAATTCACCCGTTTAAAGTGTACCGTGTTCCATTTGATGTTTTCAGATACTCACAGGGTTGTGCAACCATTACCACAAACTAATTTTGAACATTTTTATCCTCTCCAAAAGAAATCCCTACCCATCAGGAGTCACTTCCAGCTCTGCCAGCATCCTCAGCCCTAAGCAGCCACTTACCTGTTTTCTGCCTCTACAGAGGCCAAATTTGCCTCTTCTGGACATTCCATGTAACTAGCGTCATCTAATGTGGCCTCTCTCACTTACGTGGTGGTCCTGTCTAGTGTCACCGTGCTGCAGTGTGGCCAGCATTTCATGTCTTATATGGATCCATCACTTTATTTATGATGAATATTTGGGTTATCTCCAAGTTTTGGCTATTGTGAATAATGCCATGAACATTCATGTACAAGTGTTTGTGCACAGGTGTATTTTCATTTCCCTCAGGTGTAACCCTCTAAGTGGATTTTTGTGTGTTTGTGCAGTGCTGGGGATCCAACCCAGATCCTCACATACGCCAGGGCCATGCTGTACTGTGTACATCCTTAGTCCCCCTCCTTTTTTTTTTTTCTTCACTTAAAAATACATTCTAGATATTTTTAATGCCATTAAGCACTTCTGTCCTTTTAGTTTATAATTTAAAAGCAAGCTAGAGTTTTGGGCAGAATACAAGGTAAGTCTGGAAAATGCTATGTAGGAGAATTGTGGACAGCTGTCCAGCTGCCCCTCCTCTACTTCCCAAACTTTTTGTAAGGTTCTGGTGTTATTTTAATAATAAAGTGAAACAGCTCGATGTGGTAGGGATTCCTGTAATCCCAGCACTCAGGAGGCCAGGCAGGAAGATCCAGAGTTGAAGGCAGTCTGGGCTACACAGTGAGACCCTGCTTCAAACAAAACAAAACAAAGAGTCTCCAACACAAAATCACCTGTTTCCTCAGAATGACATGCTGGCAAGGATTCCTTCTTATTAGGACTTTGGGCTACTTTAATCTCCATGTGCACTCTAACGAGGACATTCCTTTCCCACAAAGGCTGCAGAAGAGAGAAGGCCCTTTCTCCTGGTGGGAGAGTTAATCATGTAGCTCCTGAGGGGCCAGGAGTCTTTTGTGGAGTTTTCCTTCTGCCTCAGCGCCTGCTGTGGTGAGCCCTGCTTGAGGCAGAGAGCCATGAACCAACAGCAGCTTGAGGTCCTAAAACAGGTGTCAGGGGGTCTGTCCATTCAGTTGTCAACCCAGTCACTGTGTGTCAATGGTTCCAACATGGGCTGGGGACAAGGCTCAAGTGGTAGAGCACCTGCCCAGCAAGCAAGGTCCTGAGTTCAAACCCCAGTACCACCATTAAAAAAAAAAAAAAAGTTCTATTACCAAACCACCAAGGACATAGAATGTACCTAAAACAGCTGGGTATCAGTGGCTCACGCCTGTAATCCTTGCTACTCAGGAGGCAGAGGTCAGGAAGATGGAGATTTGAGGCCAGCCTTGGGCAAATAGTTCTTGAGACCCTCTCTTGGAAAAATTGATCATAAAAAAGGGCTGGTTGAATGGCTCAAGTGTTAAGAGTGTCTGCTATGCAAGCGTTGAGGCCCTGAGTTCAAACCCCAGTGTCAGCAGAAAAAAAGCAAAACAAAACAAAACAATGCACCAGGTCTTAGGGGAGGAGGATTTCTTTTCCCCATCCTTTTCTGGTTCCTTGGGGGACCCTGTAACTAAAGGTTGATGGACAATGCTTGCACCCCTTTGTAGGATAGTGTGTGGTCTGCGTGTCTCTGAACTTAGCAGAAATGGAATTAAAGTTTTTTCTTCTCATTGTGTCACCTCACCCCACCCCTATTCTGTTTCTGGTATTAAGGCAGAAGGAGCCCTGGAAACCATTGTGACCTCCCTGTGACCTTAAAGGATGGAAAGAAGGAAAGGCAGGACAGAGGGTGTGAGGATTAGGATCGACCAATCAGAATATTGCACAGCCAACCAAAATGCTGCTTTCTGCACAACTAATTAGTATAGAGATCGAGCACCGCCCTGGAGAAAATGATAAACACCTGAGACTAAGTCACTTCTAGGGTACCTTCTCTTGGGGACCCCCCCCAGCTCTGGGGGCTCTCCTCTGTCACTTACACTTTTATATCTCAATAAACTCGCGCTTCACTCGCGCTCGGTGTCCGTGAAGATCATTCTTTGGCTTCCCGGTAAGAACCCGAACGCCAAAGCCCGAGGCAGCAAGGCTGAGCGGAGGCATCAACTGGGATCTTTTGGAGGAATAATACAAGCTCGTGTCTCTAGTTGTAAACAAAATTACTTGGGTAGCTTGGTGCGTAGCTCAGTGTGGTAGGTCTTGTGCGTAGATGTGCCAGGGCCTGGGTTCATCCCCAGCACTCACAATGAAATTGCGAGGCCGAAACACTGAGATGACTCTGAGCCTTAGGTTCCTAAGGGATCTAAATCCCACCTGAGTGAAAACAGTAACCCAAAACTTAAGCTGAACCAAGCAGAAACCTATATACTACCTCCCACAAGGGATTTTCCTTGTGTGTTTTTTTTGTCTGGAAGACATTAACATTTGAGATTTTCCACTTCAACCAATCAAATACAATTGTGTGGGTGGCCAGTGCCTGTAGTGCCAGCTACTAGGGCAACTGAGGCAAGAGGATGGCTTGACCCTGTTAAAAAAAAAAGAAAGAAAGAAAGAAGGGAGGAGAGGCAGGCAGGCAGGCAGGCAGGCAGGAAGGATATCTTCTTTGTCTTTTTTCACCTAACACCTTATAGAAATTCCCCTCTCCCAGGCCCTCCTGGAGCCTGACCGTGCAGTCTGGATTGCTGTCTGCCCAGATTCTTTCTGCCCGTGGATTTCACTCTGCCAGCTTCGTGCTTTTAACACTCTACTGAGGATGATTTCTGTGCCCCCAACAGAGCTGCAGCGAATGAAGATTCTTTTTCTTTTCTCTCTTCTTCTTTTCTTTCATCATTTTTACACTTTCGTTTTTCTTCTTTCTTGAACACTCTTGTATGAATATGCAGGCCACAAGCTTGTCCCTTGATTTCATACAGTCCCTCCCGTCCTGCTCACCTGTGCCCAGGTGGCCTTCTGAGCTCTGGGTGGAGTCCTCCCTCCCCCACAGTGACTTTCTTCAGATTGCCACTTGTCTCCTTTTCATGGAGCTCTCTACTGGCCATTTCTCCACCTGGAGGCTCTGGGCATCTGGACTCAGGCTCTTTGAAACGCCCTTGGCTTGGTGACTTGATTTTTCTTCTGGGAACTCCGTGATGTTTGCTGTCAGGGAATGACCACCCGGGAGCTGCCTTATGACTCTTCATGCCTCAGTTGCCCTGCCTGTTAAATGGGGAGAAGCACCTGTCCTGCCTAACTCAGAATGCTACCACAGGAGTGTCCATTCTGTGAAATTTGCTTAGGCGGGAGATGACCCTTTCCTCTACGTGGTCACCTGGATTGGAGACATGACTGCACTTCAGCACCATCTTCAGCCACAAGGAGGAGTAACATGTCTAAGGCTGCAGAGAGCTGCCAGAAGTTTCTCTGCTTGAGAAGTTCCCGGGGCCCATACCGAATCCAGACTGCCTCCTCTGGGCTTTAAATTAGAATAGAGTTTTATTTCTTAGTCAAAGGAAGAAAGAGAGAGAGAGAGAGAGAGAGAAAGAGAGAGAGAGAGAGAGAGAGAGGAGGAAGGAGGACCTATCTAAAACTGGCACCCCAATCTCCCCAACACAATCTGTTGAGAAAACAAAGCTGAGTTTCTTGTGAAGGGTAGCAGGACGGGCCACCCCAAAACATGCCACTTTGGCATAAGAATTATTTTGAACTGGAGGCCACCAAGAAAAAACAGTACACAAAATTGCAAAGCTGCCAGGCATAGTGGTACCTGTAACCCTGGGCTTGGGAAGCAGGGATGGAAGGATTGTAAGTTCGAGGCCAGCCTGGGTAAGAACCTGAAAATTGTAAAGCTGTCCCCTCTACTCTCAGCCAGGAAGGATAGGAGTTAGTGCTTAGTGACAGTTCTAGACTGTCACCAGCCCTGGGATGGCATCTGAGGGGCCCATGCATTTCCCCATGTCATGGCTTCCTGCTCTAGAAACTCGAACTCTTTACCCTTTGTGTGTCACCATTCTTAAAAGTGTGGCTCTTTGTAAGATGTTGTCTGAAGGTGGGGTGCAGCTCAGGCAGACAGCATGCTTGGCAAGTTCACCCTCCAGCACTGGGAAGAAAGGTGCCACTGAAGTTCCATCTTCTTGGAAAGCCAGGTGAGAGTTTACCGACATTGGAACCTGGATTTGGGCAAGTGTTTCAGTGTGGAGTCTTGGTCAGGATTGGTTAGAATTATGATACAGCAGTCCAGGTTGGTGGAAACAGATGGATAGGGACTTCAGAACAAGGGATTCAAAGGATCTCAGGGGGCAAACTCTCTTGGGTGGCTTCCTTTGTTTTTTTTTGGTGGGACTGGGATTTGAACTCAGGGCTTCACACTTACAAAGTAAGCACTCTACCACTTGTTCCACACCTCCAGTCCATTTTGCTCTGATGATTTTGGAGATGGGGGTCTTGTGAACTTTGTGCCTGGCCTGGCCTCGAACAGTGATTGTGCTGATTTTGGCCTCCCAAGTAGCTAGTATTACAGGTATGAGCCATTGAGCCCAGCTTCCATTGGGTCTTATCTATTTTTTTTTAGTGGTATTGGAGTTTGAACTCAGAGCCCTGTGCTTGCTAGGCAGGTGCTCTACCACTTAAACCACTCTGCCAGCCCCTTTCATTGGGTCTTAAATGATAAACAAACAAATAATTTGCCCAGCAGGAGACTCTAGAAAGCAATGCCAGAAAGACAGAAGAGCAAGGTCACAATTATAGAGTCAGGTGTGGTTCTGGGCTGGCTGGATGTAGAAGGTTTCGGTTCTTAAAATCAAAGTATGCACTGAAAAGTGTGAGGCTCTGGACAAAAGGAATTTGTGATGCTCACGAACCTGTCTCTAACCTCATATAAAGACTTGACAGCTGGAGCTGGGCACAGGGGGCTCACACATGTAATCCTAGTTACTCAGGAGGTAGAGATCAGGAGGATCATGGTTCAAAGCCAACCCAGGCAGTTAGTTCAAGAGACCCTATCTTGAAAACAACCCATCATAAAAAAAGAGCTGGTAGAGTAGCTCAAGGTGTGGGCCCTGAGTTCAAGCCCCAGTACCAAACAAAAAATTGACAGCTGGGAATGGAAAGGAATAACTTTAGTTTTGGTACAAGCCAGAAGTATGGTGCCTGGAGATGTGAAATCCCAGGCACTGGGTTGGGAAGCTTAATGACAGAAGACAAATCATATTGTCCCCACCCCTCTATGCTCTTTTTTCAGTCCTCATGTTCTTTGTTAGGGGAGGCTCTCTGATAATCTATGCTTCTGTCTGTGGCGTTCTTCCATCTGGAATATAGACCCTCCTCCCCTCTGGTTGGTCAAAGCAAAGCCCCTCATTAATGGTAATCTGTAGTGGCCATATTGAAGGAGCTACAAGCCAATTCCCTCTTCATCACTATTCTGGCCTCTACACTGCTCCTGAACCCCAGACTGTGGCCTGGCACCCCATATACCCACACCCCAGTGCTACCTGCTGTCTCCCCCATCAGACTGGGAAGCCCAGGCTGGGGACCCTCCTAGTCACTGTGGTACCCACCTGTCCAACCAAAGCAGGTACATCCTACATTTTTGTTCAATGACAAGTGTTTCTCTACAGAGGATTTCAGGTTCCACTTCCTGGCTCCCTCTAACCCACCTTCTGGTCTCAGATTCCTCTCACTGACCTGAGCTGTCCATGCTGAGAGTTGGTGGTAACCCCCTCTGGAGCCCCCTGTACCCATGAGATTCTGAGAGTGGACCCAGCCAACACAGGGCTCCAAATCCCCCATGGAGGGGATAGAAGGTGGGCTCAGAAGGACCCCCTGCATCTTTCTGCTGCTCAAGCGGGATCTCTCAGAGCTCCATAGCTACAAGAATTACCAGGCCGCCCTGTCTCCCCCTACTTCCTGACTGATGAGATGAACTTAGTTAAGAAACCCAGAAAAAGGGAAAGACTGAGCAAGCAACTGAGGCAGCATTAGCTGCACCCGGGATATGCAGGTTCTGGCACTGGGTTCAGTTTAGAGGATGCTTTCTTCCTCACTCAGTGATTTATGACGCACTCATATTCCAAGCACCACAGCAGTGAGAGCGGGGCTCATTTCTCCTTGACCTTGAATAGAGGCGAGGATGAGCACATCCTGGATGGGGACCCTCCCTGTTAGGGACGCCCTCAGACACTTCGAAGGATGACAAGCTGAATGGCAAAGGGAAAGGTGTTGGCTTCTTTGTCACTTATGGAGGTGCCTTTAGTGGGGGCCCCAACAGCAGGGTTCTGCTCCCTGCTCGCTCCATCAGCATCTTCCCCAGGCCATCTTCTCAGACATGACCTCAAAAGAATGAGGCTCAGCTTTAAGGCAGGTCTTCCAGGTGTCCTTGCAGCCTGGCCCTACTCCTCACCTCTGCTGTCCAGGGATTCGGGAACGTGCTTACCATATACAGCTGTGTCTCCTATCCAAAGTCCTTTTCCTGGTTAGCTTTGTCCAGCCACATTGGGATGCCAGAGCAATTGTTTCTGTTAACAATCCCCTGGCCATGGGACACGAAAGTCATTTTTCTTTTCCTAAAGAAACAGGACCAAAGAATGAAAAAAGAAAAGAAAAACAAAACCAAAAAACAGGACCATAGGGCACTGGTGGCTCACACCTGTAATCCTATAATCTTAGCTACTAGGGAGGCAGAGATCAGGAGGTTGGCAGTTTGAAGCCAGCCCCAGGCAAATAGTTCTCAAGACCCAATGGTGGTATGCCTGTAATCCCAGCACTTGGGAGGCTGAACAGGAGGATAATGAATTTGAGGTCTGGGCTACATAGTAAGTTCCAGGTTAACCTGAGCTAACCCTATTTCTCACCTAGAACCTCCTCAGAATTTCTCCTCTGTGTTTCTGGCCTGACCACTGACATGAAGTCCCCAAATACAAATATGTATGTGTTCCATGTGCAACTTATATTCCTACCATCAAATAAAAAAGTCTAATAAATAGTGACAGGTGGAAAGAGGGAGAGTGAACACCAGTGTGGGGGGTGGGGAGGTCGCTAAGAGCCCTGAAAGTGTAGTGGGGCTAGTGAGTGCAAAGGCCCTGAAATAGGAGGCCAGGATGGCTGGAGCAGAGTGATAAGAATTGGCTTAGTGAGCAGGAACAGAGAAAGCTGTACAAGCTTTGGAAGGCAAGCCTGGTGGCTCATGCCTGGAATCCCAGCTACTTGGCAGGTGGAGATCAGGAGGATCGATATTTGAGGCCAGTCGAGGCAAAAAGTTCATGAGACCCCATCTCAAACAATGAGATGGGCCTGGGCCTGGCATGGGCCTGTCATCCCGGATAGGAAGGAAGGACAAACAGGAGGACTGTGGTGCAGGCTGGTGGGACCTAAAGGGATACCTTATTTCCAAAATAATCAGCACAAAAAGGGCTGGCAGTGTGGCTCAAGTGGTAGGTAGATGCCTGCCTAGCAAGCAAGCCAAGGTCCTGAGTTCAAACTCCATTACTAAAACAAAACAAAACAAAAAGATTTGGAAGTCAAAAGAAGCCGGGGGAATGGAGGCTCAGCCTGCAGGGGCAGGTCACCTGTGTTTGGTTAGTTGAGTCATCAGTTTGCAGTCTCTGCTCAAAATCTGCTGGTGGCTTCTGGAATCACTCAGAGAAAATCCAAGGGCCTCAGGATCTGTACCCCTATTTACCCCCTGACTTAATTTTCTGTTATTTTCCAAGAATCTTAACAACGGGAGGTTTCTCCCTCCTCCTCCCTTCCTTCCCTTTCCATCCCTTCCTTCTCCCCTTTCTTTTTCCTTCCTCCTCCCCCGCTTTACCTCCTCCTCCTCTCAAGGGGTCTACCCCTGAGTCACACCCCCAGGTTCCCTTCATTTATTGAATTGATTGATTTCATGGTATCGTGTTTTGTTTTTCACAGCAGACATGGATTCCTGGCAATGTACACTTTTTGGAGCCCACACAGTGTGCCTGTGGCCTGCACCAGGATCAGGTACAATAAGGGCTAGAGGGACTGGGTGAGAGTGGGGGAATCTTGAGCTCTGGGACAATTTGAGAAGTGGACTGGGAAGAGGGAGCTGGGCGGGGAGCCGGGAGGTGGGTGAAGCAGACTGTGGTTAGGTCAGCTTCTCCCTCCCTTGCCCCCGCTGGAAACCAGCGGTCATGTAGGTGGACCCGGTGGGGGAGGTGGGGCAGGTCCCTTTGTGGTAGGATTCTTTATCTGACTGGGCAGAGGCGGCCCAGGGCCCCCCCTCTGCCCAGTGGGGTGCTAAGCACCAGCCAGTACATGTTCCAAAGGTGCCTTTGATTGTTTAGAAAATCCCATCTGTCCATAATTTACCAAGCGGGGTCACTGGCTGGGCTGACCAGAGTTCAGGCTTAGCCAGTAGATTGCTTGTTGGGAGTGATTAACACCTCAAGCTCCCAGTGAGGGGTCTCTAAGGGCCGGCATGTCAGGCAGAGCCTGGGGCTCTTGGGTCAGCCTCTGCAGGAACTCTGGGTGCGTCCATGCTTTGGGAGGCTGACAGAGCCATCCAGGGGCCAAGTGGACGGCGGCTGGGTCAGGGGTGACCAGGGCAGCCCCACTGGCTGGGCACCTTGAGGACTTGCTGCTGATCGCTGGGCTGAAAGAGGCCCATAGTCCCTGAGGACAAAGGTCTCTGGAAGACTCTTGCCCTCCTCATAGGCAGTTAAAAGTCACTGTCACCCACTTTCTTACTGATTGCTTTGTGTGCATGGTTTCTGTGTGCAGCCAGCCAGCCTAGTTGCTAGCATGTTTTCCTAGTGGGCTGGAACTATATCCTCTGAAGACCGAAGGGTCCACAGTGCAGTGAGCTGTCCACGTGGGAAGCACCCCTCGGGACCCCCTCCCAGCGCCTCCCTTCCTGCTCCTTTCCTGACCTGGAAGGGAGACTGAAATGCAGACTGCAGATCCATTCCCTCCCCCGCCCCGCCCCGCCCACATTGAGGGAGGAGACCTCAAGTGAGGGGTTTGGTCCTGGGTTTCCCAAGCCGGTGAGGAGGGCAGAGCTGGGCAAGGGGAGAAACTGAGCCCAAAGTAACCTCAACTGACCCTGATCCCATAGGGGAGCTTGTCCCAAATTGTCACAAGAGGACTGGGCCTTTGCAAGAGGACTGGCAGGGCTGCCCTTGGACCAGCAGTGCCCAGTACAGACACAGCTGTGAACCATGGGTAGAGGAGGAGGGGCACCTGCTCCAAGCAGAGGATCTGGTCATACCCGTCTTTATCTACCACACCTGGCTGTGCCACTGCTACATCTGTGCTGCTCAAGAGGGTTACTCAATTCCTCTGAGACTCAGTTTGCTCATCTGTATGATGGGTCTAAAGCAGCCCTACCTGTCAGGATTGTTTAAGGATTAGAGGCAGAAATGCCTCATTTAAAGCTCTCAGCATAGAGCCACATGTGAAACCCACGCTGCGTTTTACAGGCTTAGCACAAGAAAAGCACGTATGTAAACTGTGTCATCAGTATTTTTCACTACTTTTTTTTTTCTTTTCATGATGCTGAGAATTGGACCTGTGGCTTCACGCATGCTAGACAAGTGCTCTACCACTGAGTTACAGTCCCAGTCCAGCTCTCTGATATTTTATTTATTTATTTATTTTTGAAACAAGGTCTCACTATGCAGCCCAGCCTGGCTTTGAACTCCTGATCTGCCTATCTCAGCCTCCTGTGTGCTGAGGTTACAGGTGTGAACCTTCATTCTCAGCATTTCATTAATGTTTTAAACATCAATTAAATATTAGAAGATAATATTTAACATAAATTGGATTGAATAAAATTTATCATTCAAATTATTTCATCTGTTTCTTTTGCTTGTTTATTTAGCATTTTTTTAACATGTAGCCTTGGTTATTCTTTTCTTCTGTTTTGCTTTCAGTGGCACTGGGATTTGAACTCCGGGTCTCACACTTGCTTGGAAGGCACTCTTACAGCTTGAGCCACTCCCCAGGTCACCTTAGCTGTTTTTGAACTCACTACGTAGCCCAGACTGGCCTCAAACTCGAGATCCTCCTGTGTTAGCCTCCCCAAATGCTGGGATTACAGGCGTGTACCACCATGCCTAGTTTTGTTTTGTTTTGTTTGAGATAGGTTGGTCTTGAACTTCTGGGCTCAAGTGATTCTCACTCAGCCTGCCATTGTCCACAGGGATTACAGGTGTGCACCACCACGAGCAGCTCATATGTTTCTTTTTAGCTTTTTTTTTCCCTCCCAATACTGGGGTTTGAACTCAGGGCCTTGCACTAGTTAGGCAGCCATTCTACCACTTAAGTCATGCCCCCAACCCTGTTTCTTTTTACTTTTTAAAACATGGCTACCTGAAAACTAAAATTTCCTGTGGGCTCATTGAGTTTTGTTCACAAGAACAGGAGCATAGACTCTATTCCGTGTGGTCCACAGTCTAGAACATGACTCATTCCTTTAGTCTTCTGAGCTCGAATTATGCTTATTAACAAACCATCTGCTGTGGCCTGGAGATAAAGACAGCCAAAGTTCCAGTCTTTCAACCCTGGAGTCACCTCCAGGGTGATCTGCAGTCCCCACATAGTGTTCCTAACTACCCTGGAAGTCCACTGAAACTAAGTCACATACGCAGATGAAGGTGAAGGTTTTGATGGCCCCAGGGCAGGGACCTTGAACACTTAGCTCTCTTTGGGAGTTTGAACTCAGGGCCTCAAGATTACTAGGCAGGGGAGCTCGTCCCAAACTGACACAAAAGCACTGGGCCTTTGCAAGAGGACGGCCTGGGCTGCCCTTGAGCCAAGCCCTCAGCCCTTTTTGCTTTCGCTATTTTTCAGTTAGGGTCTCATATTTTTGCCCAGCCTGTCCTTGGACCTTGATCTTCCTACCTCTATGCCTTCCATGTAGCTGGGATTACAGGCATTTACCACCACAAGAAGCATATTTAAGATGAGATCTCAATATTTTTTTTCCCGTGCTGACCTCAAACCTTGATCCTTGAGTAGCTGGGATTACAGACATGAGCCACCACACCCCATAAGTACTCATCTCTTCACAAGATCACTTTGGTGTCCAATGCAGTCCAAAAAGTAATGTTCACACCACGGTCTGCATTTTCTGTATAAGAAGGCAGAAAGCTGAACACTCGGTCTTACAAAACTTTGTCCAAAATGGCCATCATATTCGTAATGGGCGCTTCGCTGGGTCAGCTGGAAGTCTCCAGAACATTCATTTACACCAAGTGGCCCCTCCTCCATTGATTCAATGTTTTACTGTACGGGGCACCAAGTATTCCCCATCAGTATTTTCTCCTTTTAAAGAAAACATGACAAATTAGTGACCTGGAAGGTTTGAATGAGTGCACACTAGAGAAATCGTTGTTTGAGAGTTCTTTTCCTTAATTAATTCACATTGCCTGTCCAGTTCCATTTTAAGTCTGGAGGTGATTTTCAAACAAAATATTATGACACAGATCATTTCAAAGATTTGGGACCAGCGTTTCTGTTTGCCAAGCTGTCGCTCAGGCTAAGCAAATGTCAACAGGGAGTGTTTAGGCGAATTAATGTTCCCCTGAATGGGCTCTTTCAAGTCCTGTCTGTATTCATTCCGTGGGTCTTTGCAGGCTGAGCTGACTACAGTCAGATAGATACACACGCATGGAAGGAACTGCTCAAAAAAAAAAAAAAAAAAAAGAAAATCAAGAGCCCATTTCAGAAAATTGGGTCTTGTTCTAAACCAAGTGCTCTCTTGGTCAATATTAAAGAGTCCAAAAATCTATCACCAGGGGCTGGGGGTGCAGCTCACTGTAGAGCACTTGATGAGTGCATGAGGCCCTGGGTTCAATTCCCAACCCAATGGGGAAAAAAGAGTTTTTAGCTGGGTGTGATGGCATATCCCTGTAATCCCAGCATTCCGGTGGCATGAGCCACCAGTGCCCGGCTTACAGTTACTTTTTTTTTTGCGATGGTGTCTATGTTGCCAAGGCTGGTCTCCAACTCCCAGACTCAAGTGTCCCCTTGCCTCAGCCTCTTGAGCAGCTGGGAGCACAGGTGGCTACTATGCCTGCCTTAAACTGTTCAATAAAATTGCTGGAGGGCAAGTCAAAGACACTCATGCTAACGTTCCATATTACCAAGCTGAAACTAAGCTGTTAGTCTTTTCCAAGAGTCAGGATTAGAGAGATAACAGTGAAATGTCCTAAACAGGACAGTTTCTACTGGAGTGATTGTGGAGTGCCTTCTGCTTTAATCCTTGCACCAAAAAAATGACCTAAAATGACCCGGTGCTAAGCCATCAGTTCAAGTTTTGTCACTCTGTCTCATGTCCCTTCACAAGGAATGTCACCCTGAAGTGACCAATCCACTTCTTGTTCTTTTCTTCAGCCCTTCTCTATAAAACCAACCTGCTCTGGAATACTTGCCCTGTTTTCTGTTTATATAATTTTTTTCTTTGTCAGTTCTGGGGTTTGAACTCAGGACCTTGTACTTGCTAGGCAGGCACTCTGCCACTTGAGCCACACCTCCAGTCCTTTTTGCTTTGGTTGTTTTTGAGATAGCGTCTTACATTTATACCCCAGCTGGTCTGCACCACAACCCTCCTCCTTACGCTTCTCTGTATAGGTGGGATGACAGGCACACACAAGCACACCTAGCGTTTTTATTGGTTCAGATGGGGTCTTTTGTGCTTTTTGCCCAGGTGGGCCTCGAACAGCAATCCTCTTGATCTCTGCCTTCTGATATAATGTTGTTCTTTGACAATATATTCAATAACATATTGCCCAGACAAAGAAGAAATTACTGACATGTTACAACGCGGGTGAGCCTCAAAATCACCACGCTAAGTGAAAGGAGCCAGACACGGAGGTCGTGGTTGTGATTCACGGTGTGTAACACATCCAGGAGGAGAAACGCACGCCGCACAGAGCAGATGGGTAGTTGTACAGAGCTGGAGGACAGGATGTGTGGGGAGGAGTGACCACAGCTGGCAGCTCAGTGTGGAGTGGCAGAGAACTTGTCTAGCAGGTGCGAGGCCCTGAGTTCAATCCTCACTGTCACAAAAATAAATAAATGAACAGGAGTGAGTGCTAACAGAAAGGTGCTTTCTGTGGTGTGATGGAAATGTTTTGAAACTAGATAAAGGTGGTTTTATATAACATTTCTCCTAAATGCCTCTGCTTTGCTTTGCTTTTTGTTTCTCTTTTGGTGCAGGAAATCAAACCCAGGGCCTAAGCCAGGCACCAGTGATTCACACCTAATCCTTGTTACTTAGGGGGCAGACATCAGGAGGATGGGCAAATAGTTTGTGAGACCCTTTCTTGAAAATACCCAACACAAACAGGGCTAGTGGAGCGGCTCAAATTGTAGCATGCCTGCCTAAGCAAAGCCCTGAGTTCAAACCCTAGTGCCACATACAAACAAAATACCAGACAAACAAAAGCCCAGAGCCTGTCTCTGGCACTGAGCTATATACTCAGTCTCTAAATGCTTCTGAATTATACTCCTTCTGCATTTTATTTTTAAGGGTTTTTTGAAAGCAAAAAATTTTTTTGAATTTTATTTATTTTCTGTTTTATTGCTTTTACATTTACTCACATGTGTATACATTGTTTTTATTTTTATTTTTTGTGGTACTGGGGTTTGAATTCAGGGCCTTGCGCTTGCCAGGCAGGTGCATCAGCACTTGAGCCACGCCCCCAAATAAGGTCTTTATTTTTAGAATTATTTTAAATGTAGCATAAGAATCCAGGCCATGCATGCCACCGCCTGTAATCCCAGCTACTCAGGAGGCAGGGATCCATAGGATCAGCAGTTTGAGGTCAGCCCTGGGCCAGCTGGAGTCCTCTTGGGATCATGGAACAGAGATGCCAAGCCATCCTGTTCCTCGAGATGCCCTTAAGGCTCCATCCCTCAGCTGTCTGTAATCATACCCCGTCTGTTCTGAAATTAAAACCCACATGAAAACTCCAATCTCCAGGTGTCTGGGTGGAGAGGGGAGCACAGTCCTCGCGGCCTCGCGGTGGCCCATCAAGCCCCTGTGTGTAGAAGGCAACACCGAGAAACAGACACAGCACAGACTCCTGACCACCAGCAAAGGCACAGTGCTGGCTTCTCCTTTGTTTTCCAGTGTTTCAGGGGAGCAGGATGACGGGAGAAAAGTGGAAATCCTGAGTTAAATTGTGTGAGCAAGAGTGGACGACCTGGGGTCCTTTGTCCTCAGACGGCAGGGCTCCACTCACCTGGCCATATGACAGAGATGCTCACTGTTGCCATCCTATTTCCCAGCCATGGGTCTTTTAATTTTCCTAGGACAGACTTAATGTGTGACTGGAGGCACTGAATGGCTTTGAGCAGGGTATGCCATGAGCTGACCCAGGTTCTAGAAGGATCCCTCTGGCCACCTGGAGAATAGACTGTACTGGCAGAGTAAAAGCAGGACACCAGGTAGAAGCCTCTGCAGGTGACCACACCAGAGAGCTGGTGACATAGGTCAGTGGGTGCCCCATGGAGGCAACAAAAGGTAGTCAGAAATGTTTTGAAGGCAGACATGACAGGGTGAACTGGGGATGGGGCGGTCCTCCCCCTTGCTGGGCTCCTGTCACCTGTGGAGTTTTGCCATTGGCCAGGAACACTCTTCTGATTCCCATCAGTCCTCAGCTCAAATATCACTGAGGGAGGCTGTTCCTGCCCACCCTGTCCTCCACTTGCCCTCCCAGTCAACCCATTTTTCTGCTTCATTTTCTTAAGATGTTTATCATTCTCTGAGATAATCATATATTAAAATATTTGCTAAGAACGGTTTATTTAGCTCACAGTTTTTGAGGCTGCTATTTTTATTTTATTATTATTATTTTTTGGTGGGACTGGGGTTTGAACTTAGGGTTTTGCATTTGTAAAGCAGGTGCTCTGGTTATTTTTGGAGATGGGGGGGGTCCTCAAGAACTAGTTACTTGGGTTGACCTCACATCCTGATCTGGAAGGCTGCTACTTTTATGATTTGTTTCCTCCAACCAGAATGTAAACTCTGAAGAAGCAAGACTTAGGAAAGTGACTGAAACCTTGTACACTTGTGGCTGTATCACTTAGGAATGCCTGGGATGCAGGTAACAGGACACTGGACTGGCGCTGCTCCAGCTGTTCTGTGAAGCCTTTGAGGACTCAAACTCTCTGCTCTCCCATCCTTAGCTTGTTGGCTTTTTCACTTCATGGTCACAAGACAGTTGTTCAGCTCTAGGTGTCATGCCTGATTTTAGGGCCAAAGAAAGGAGAGGAAGTAATGTTGCTAGACTGTTCTGGTTTCCTCTTATCTGTTTGTCCTTTCTTTTGAGGGACTGTGGTTTGAAATTTGCTTCGTTCTTGCAAAGCAGGCACTCTACCACTTGAGCCACACCTCCAGCCCATTTTGCTCTGGTTATTTTATAGATGGGGTTGTGCAAACTATTTTGCTTCAGCTGGCCTCTTACCTTGATCCTCCTGATCTCAGCCTCCCAAGTAGCTAGGATTACAGGTGTGAGGCACTTGTGCCTGGCTTGTCTGTTTTTGTAAGAAAGCAAATCTGGTCCCAGGGCTCTCTTCTGCAGATTTCCCTGTGTCTGTCTGATTGGATAAAAGTGAGTGATGTGACTCTCTGCTATGTGAGGTCTGAAGAAGTGCCAAGGAAAAGGGGATCATTTGGTCAGCTTTGGTGCCTGTCACAATGAAGAGACCAGTCAGTAAAATGATGGCATTCTAGAAGGGACCAAAAAAGTCTAACAAAAGGGAAGGAAACTAGGAAAGCTTTAGGAAATCATTCATTCATTCATATTTCATTTAGGATTTTTTTTTTTTGTGGTACTGGGATTTGAACTCAGGGCCTTATGCTTGCTAGGCAGGCCCTCTACCACTTGAGCCACTCCTCCAGCCTGGATTTTGTTTTTTTTTAATTTAAGTTTACGGGTGGCATTTGCTTATAATTTTTCTTTTCCATGTTCTACGAGGTAGATTTTGGCCTCCTAAAGTGAGTCTTTGGCAGGCTCCTCGGGTAAACACACTCAGCTCTCAGTTGTGACAGCCGCTGCAGAGCGAGCAGACACAGACGGTACGTAAAAAAACAGGCTGCCACGCTCGGCCCGCAGGCTGTGGTTTACCAGCCCTGTCTAGGCGATGGTTTTGTAAGTTTAGAACTATTTGTGTTGTAGGTGTTTGGGAAAACTTGGCTGTATTGCGTCATGCGCTTGTTTTTGATTAACGAGAATATTTTTCTGCTGTTGGTTCAACTTTTATATTTAGAGGACTGTTCTGCTTGTCTCTTCCTAGGCGTATTACATTCTTATAGGGATTTGTCTCTTTGATCTAAGTTTTCGGGTAAAATATACACACTATGAAATTTACCATCCCAGCCATTTTTCTGTTGTTGCAGTACTGAGGTTTGAACTCAGGGACTTCACACCTGTGAGGCAGGCACTCTACTGTCTGAGCCACACCTCTAAGTCTCATCCTAGCCATTTTTTAAAAGTGCAATTCAGGAGTGCTAGGTACATTCAGGTTGTTGAATCTCCAGATCTCTTCATCTTGCAACACTGACATTGAAACCTGTTTATTTCTTTATTTATTTTTGGTGGAACTGTTTTTGTTTTTTTCAGTACTGGGGTTTGAACTCAGGGCCTCATGCTTGTAAATCAGGTGTTCTACCTCTTGAGCCACACCTCCAGTCCATTTTGCAGTGGTTATTTTGGAGATGGGGGATTTCTCGGGGATGGCTTTGAAACTTAATCCTCCTGATCTCAGCCTCCCAAGTAGCTAGCATTAGAGGCCTGAGCCACCAGCACCAGCTCTGGAAATTTTTTTTTTTTTTGGTGGGAGCTGGGGTTTGAACTCAGGGCTTTGAGCTTGCAAGGCAGGTTCTCTACCACTTCAGCCACTCCTCCAGTCCTGGAACCATTTTAAGTGTACACTTTATTCCAGGGCATGAAGCATGTTCACAGTGTGGTGCAATTGTCACTCGACAAACATCACCAGCTGGCTCCAGAACTTTTTCATTGTTCCGGACTGAAAACCTGCACCCTTTCAAAGTCACTCCTATTCTTCTTTGTCCTCAGCTGCAGGTAGCCACCATTCTCTCTATGTCTATGAATTTTTTTATTCCAGGTTTCTCATATAAGTGGAATCATAAACAGCTATTCTTTTGTGTCTGACATATTTCCCTTAGCATAATGCTTTCAAAGCCATTCTTATAGCCTGCATTTATCAGAATTTTGTCTTTTTTCTCCCTTTCTTTCCATTCCTTCCCTTCTCCTCCCCTCCCCTCCTTCCTCTCCCCTCCTCTCCGCTTTCTTGTGCTAGGTCAACACCCTACCACTGAGCTATAACCCCAGAATTTCATTCTTAAATACTATTTTTAAAGTTTTGGTGCTGGGGACTGAACCCAAGGCCTCACACATGCTAGGTAAGGGCTCTACCACTGAGCTACAGTCCAAGCCTTGTTAACTGTGCTGCCCAGGCCTTGAACTCCTGATCTCAAGTGATCCTCCTACCTCAGCCTCACAAGTAGCTGGGACTACAAGTGTGACCTACGACACCCACTTTCTATTAATATTTGTTCTCCTTTTCCCCCTTTTTGGGGGGTGGGGTATTGGGGATTGAACTCAGGGTTTCATGCTTGCTTGACAGCACTCTACCACTTCAGCTATGTCCTGTGCACTGGTTTGTTTTCTTGAGACAGCATCTTGCTATGTAAGTTCAAGCTGGCCTTGAACTCTGGATCCTCCTGCCACCCACTCTGGAGTGCCGGGATTATAGGTATGCACCACCACACCTGGCCCCATTAACTATTTTTTTGGTTGTACAAGGGCTTCATACTTTTTAGGCAGGCACTCTCCCACTTGAGCCATGCTTCCAACCCTTGTTGTTCTGGTTAGTTTGGAGATAGGGTTTCACTTTTTGCCCAGGCCAGCCTGGACCTCAATCTTATTTTTTATTTCCCACCATAGTTGGGATGACAGTTGTGTGCTGCCACACCCGGTTATTGGTTGAGATGGTTTTATTTGGTTTTTTCTTCCGGTTTTTTTTTTTTTTTTTTGCCTGGGTTGACCTTGAACCGTGATCCTTCTGATCTTGGCTGCCTGAGTAGCTGTTGTCTTGGCTCATACCCTGGCCAGCTCTCCAGAAGGTCCCTTGTGCCTCTTCCTTTTATTGCTCACACCATAGATAATCTTGGAACTTTGTATAAATAGGATCAGATGAAAACACTACCACTTATTTATTCATGTCTCGAGCAGTTGGCGCCTTTGACTCTGAGGTGTTGAATTTTTTCTTATTTGAACTCATGCATTGTAGGCGTGAGTACTTTGTTGAGATACACTGACGATGTCTTCTGCGATAGGCCTGACTCTTCCTGTGTGTGTGTGGTGAACCCATGGCCTTGTGCATGCTAGGTGAGGGCTCCACCACTGAGTTACCATGTGTTTGGATAGACTTAAGTTTCTGTTTTTAATGTCAGTCAAGTGACCTCTTTATATCCTGTTTAAGAAATTCTTTCCTAGCTCCTCATTTACTGGGACCTTTCATTTTTCTCAGTGATCTTTCATTGGAGTTAGTCATGGAAACTGGTGCTTTTTGATGTCGATGGTATACACTTTTGAAAATAGAATTTTAATTAATTTTAGAATAGTTTTGATTATTTTAAATTAATTATTAATTTTTTTGAGACAGGGGATTGCTATGTAGCCCAGGCTGGCCTTGAACTCTCAGCCCTCCTACTCCCACCTTGTGAGTGCTGAGGTTACAGATGTGCACCACCACACCCAGCTGAAATAGTTTTAGGTTTACAGAAAAGTTACTAAGATAGTGGAAAAAGCTCCTGTAGCATTTTAATTTTTTAAATATAAAAATCATAAAATTTCTAATTGTCCATTGCTGTTGTTAGGAATCTAGTTGCATTTTGCATATTGACCTTGTATGCATCAACTTTGTATGCTCACTTTTTGATTCTAATATTTATTGTTTGATCTCTCCCCCCCACCCCCTGCTTTTTTTTGCACTAGCCTGGACCTCCAAGAGATTTTAATACATCCTGATAGAGAGCATACTTGCTGCTTTCCCAGTCTTGAGAAAGCTTTTAATATTTCATCAGTAAGTATGATGTTTGCTGAAGATTTTTCTGTCAGAAATTCATTATCATATTGAGAAAATTACCCTTCTCCCTGGTTTCCCAAGTGTTCTTTTTAATTTTTAATTTTATTGATTGATTGATTTGGCAGTACTGGGACTTGAACTCAGGGCCTCACACTTACTAGGCAGTGCTCTACCACTTGAGCCACTCCTCCAGCCTTGTTTCATGTTGGGTATTTTCATGATCAGATCTTTTGAACTATTTGCCAGGGCTGACTTCGAATTGCATCCTCCTGATCTCTACATGCCTGCTAGGATTATAGGCATGAGCTACTGGTGCCAAGAGTTCTTTTTTAATCATAAGTTGATTTAAAGCTCCCCTTTTGGATGGTGAATTAAGTAGTTGATTTTTCCTGTATATGATGAAAAGCCTTCAGTCACTTTTTCTCTTTTTGTTTTTGTTAGATTGATTTTTTGAGTATTAAATCACTCTTGCATTTTTGGGAAAACCCATCCTCCAGTGATATATTATCCTTTTAATATACCTCTGGCTTGGTGGGCCTGGATGCTTTCAAAGAAATAAGAAAAAAAATTGTCCAGCATTCCTAGTTTTCTTGGTGGAAGGGTTATTTAAAATAAGCTAGACTGCTTGTTTTTTTTTCCAGTACTGGAACTTGAACTCAGGGCCTACACCTTAAGCCATTCCGCCACCTTTTTTTTTGTGATGGGTTCTTTGAGATAGGGTTTCATGGACTACTTGTCTGGGCTGACTTTGAACTGAGATCCTGCTGATCTCTGCCTCCTAAGTACCTAGGATTATAGGCGTGAGTCACTAGCACCCAGAACAAAGTGGTTTTTGGGTTTTTTTTTTGGTGTGTGGTCCTGGGGTTTGAACTCAGGGTCTCACACATGCTAGGCAGGTGCTCTACCACTTGAGCTACTCTGCCAGCCCCATAGACTGCCTTTCTAAGAATAGAACATAAAGATTTTAAATTTCAGCTGGTCAAGGTGCTGCATCCCTGTACTCCCAGTACTCAGGAGACTGAGGCAGGAGGACTGTGAGCTCCAGGCCAGCCTGGGTTACACAGCAAGACCCTGTCTCAAAAAACAACATAGAGCTAGGTGCAGGTGGCTCATGCCTAGAATTCTAGCTACTCAGAGGCAGAGATCAGAAGGATCGTTGTTTGAAGCCAGCCTGGGCAAATGGTTTGGGAGACTCTATCTCGAAAAAACCCATACAAAAAAGGGCTGGTGGAGTGGCTCAAGCTGAAGGCCCTGAGTTCAAGCCCTAGTACCACAAAAAACAAAAAACCTCAACAACAACAATAACAAAAAATAACAAATAAGGCTGGCAGAATGGCTCAAGTGGTAGAGTGCCTGCCTTGCAAGTGTGAGGCCCTGAGTTCAAACTTCAGCCCAGTGGGGGTAAAAAAGTCTTCAGTAAATTATTTCAGTGTATGTTTCATCCTCTTTTTCATTTTTAGATCAATATGGCAGAGGTTTATGTGGGAACAAAGTAAAGGTCTCTCTCTCTCTCTCTCTCTCTCTCTCTCTCTCTTTCTCTCTCTCTCTCTGCTTCTTTTTGAGACAGAGTCTCACTGTGTCACCCAGGCTGGTCTCCCAACTCCTGGGCTCAAGCAATCCAATGTGATCCAAACTCCTCAGTCTTCTGAGAAGCGGGGAGCACAGTGCAGGCCTCCAATCCGGCCTCTGAACTCTATTTCTGGTGTAGATGTCCATTCCGTACGCCAACTGCCACCTGCTCAAAAGCTGCCTTTTCTGTCTTGAGTGACAAAGACCACATTGAAGGTGTGATGGTCCCTCTCCCACCTGGCAGATTGGCCACTGTGGGCCTTTGGACCCTCCTTTGTCAGGGTTTTGACATTTTCTTACATCTGTTTCCATCCAATCAGCTATGAGCATCACTAGGAGCTCAGAAAAAGGCCTGGCAGGTGTGTGTCACCATTGTCTGTCCTCCACAGCCCCTGGGTGTACCACACTGTGTTTCATGGCATTGCTGAGCTAGTTCTCCATTCTCTGAATCTGTTTTTCAGCAATTTTTTTTTTAACAGCACTGGGGTTTGAACTTAGGGCCTTGGGCTTGCTAGGCAGGCGCTCTACCATGTGAGCCACTCCCCCAGTCTTCACAGGTTAATTTAGCTTGGTGGTTCCCTATGTCCTCGTGGTGGGCTAAAAAATGATCCTCTAAAATGCCCTCTTCTGAACCCCCTGAAATCTGCGGCCATTACTTTCCAAAACAAGGGAGACTTGCAGATGTGACGGGCAAGAATGTGAGAGGGGATGATCACCCTGAATTCCTGGGTGACCCCCAACTGTGGTCCTTAAACTGCCCTTAGCAGAGGGCTGCAGGAAGAGCAAGGAAGGATCAAGAGGTGGGATGGTGGGGCCAGAGCCTTGGGGGTGGGGAAGAGGTCATGAGCCAAGGTAGGCATCTGTAGGGATTTGACTCCCACACTGCGCGTGCCTCAGTTAATGGGGCACCAGGGTTTGGGCAGGATGTTCTTTGATATGTGTTACTGTGCCCAGCAAGGAAGAAGGGTGGCTATGAGGGAGGAAACGCCTGCTGGTAGACATCCCTAAACTGCAGGTGCTGAGTCCTAGGACCGTGAGATTGTTGGGTGAGTCATCTACAGGGACAGTATGTGTGGGGAGAGAGAGAGAGAGAGAAAGAGAGAGAGAGAGAACAAAGATGTCCAGAGAAACTGGGGAGGCTAAGGCTGAATATTCTGCAGGTGTCTCAGCTCTTGGTGAGCCCCATCCTTTCAGTTCTAAGGAGTGTGGTCAATAGCTCAGAAAGAGCAAGTAGAAACCAGGAGAAGAGGGCAGGCACCAGACAACCCTAGGAGGACAGCTGGTGGCTAGGCTAGAAGAGCGAACGATGGAACAGTTCAATACACACGCGCGCACACACGCACGCACACACAGGAAACCTCCCATCCCCTCCAATCCACCAACTACAGGTAACTCTGGCTGAGCAGGGGCTGTCAGACCTACTGCAGCATCTCATCTGGCTGCGTCTCAGATTGGTCACGACCTGGCCTTATTGATGCTAAGAATTTGAATATTGGCATGAACGTAGAGGTGCCTTGCTTTAATAACTGAGCAATCTAGCTCACTCCCCCAATATCTGAGATAAGAAATTAAAGCAACATTACAGTTAGGGGGCATTTCACACCTAATATTATTAATAATAATAATATGATCATATGCAATCAAATATAATAATATGTGATTATTGATCCAGTGGCCATCAATAGATCACGGTTCAGGGAAATAGTGACATTTGTATTAGCAGGCTTCAGTCATTGAGAAAAGTGTTGTTTTTGTTTTAGGGGCGTGCTGGGTTCTAACCCAGGGCCCCATTCATGCTAGGTAAGCACTCTCTCACTGAGTTACACCCCAGCCCAACAAAAGTTTAAAAACATTCTGTTCAATGAGTTTAAGAAAGCAGGCAAGGGTGTGATACATCTTAAGAGATTTTGATCCATGATGAATTGACCATCTCAGTGCTTAGAGTGGATTGAGCCAGATAGAAAACTCACTGGGGCAGAATGATTCATTCTCCAGGATTCCAGAGAGCTGCCTCCAGCCTGAGACAGACAATGGCGTGTCTGTGTTACTTATGGTCACGACACACACTCTTCCATAGCCAGATCCAGTCTTCCGTGCCTATCCTGTGTAACCCTGAGCATTGGCCCACCTGGGCTGCCAGCGCCTCCCTGGTCACCTGGGTTGACAGCAACTCCCTGCTCACCTGGGCTGATGGTGCCTCCCTGTTTACCTGGGCTCATCGTTACTTCCCTGCTCCCAGGGATGACCCCACAGCCCTACCTACTCTCCTTTCCTTTGCCTCAATGGACCTTGCTTTAAGCCTTGGTGGAACTCAGAAGAACAAAAGCTCCTTTCTCACTTTTGACCTTCAGTTGTGATGAAAATAATATACTTGTCAGCTTCTCTCAGACAGTCACTCAAACTGTGAGTGCTGGAAAAATAGGAGTTTAGAATAAAAACGAGCCTTGGCGAGCTGGGATGAGGAAGTTTAGAGTATAAAGTGACACACATGCACATAAATGAAGGAACGCCATGCTTTGCCGATGCAAGAAGAAAGAAGTCTCTTGTTCAACGTGGGTGGAAATTTTTTTGGGTCAAAGAAGACAATGAGTCAGAAATTATGCAACAAACTCAATATTACTTGATTCTCTGTTGAGTATGTCATTGGGACTATGCTGCCCAGGAGAGGGAGGGGACCTGTCTCCAGAATGTGCCCTCTTTAGGAGATGGCTCTTCTACCCCAAGACCCATCTGCTCTGCTTCCTTTGTTGACTTACTGACTCTCTACACTGTTCTCAGCATCAACCAGTTGCACATGGTACCAGGCAGCCCAGGGCCAAGGCTCTTGCCTGAGTCCGAGTCCGGGGCAGAGCCTCGTACCTAAGGTGGGTAGGTGACAGTGGGGCTCTCTGCTGGGGTTATAGACTCACAAATATAACCAGGTACAGTCTGCAAGGATACGTGTGAGGCAATAAAGGCATCAGGGCTCTCCTGGGGGACCCAAAATGCTAACCTCAGGGCAGCAGAACCCATGGAGAGGGGCCGGGAATCATTGGGTGTGGTGGGCACTCCATGCCCAGCTCTCCCCCTCCTGGAGCTCTCCTGACTCAGCCACTGTTTTGTCCTCTCTGCCTCCCCAGGACTCCTGCCTGCCCCCATTTCCATGCAGCCTTCTTCTCCCCTGGGGCCCAGCTCCTTTCCAGCTACTTCTATCCAGTCTCCCTTTGCACAGCTCGCCTGAGCCTCCCTGGCTCCTGGCACTTTAGCATGCGTCCATCTGACCCATGTTAAAAAAAGTCCACCTGACTCTGTCTTCTGAAAGAGATTCCCAAGAACAAACACAAATGGCTCAGTTTGTATATTCTGGCTAACTTGAGGGCTAGGGCCCCTATGCTCTTCAGGTGAGGGCTTGAGGGTGTCTTGAAGGTTCCCTTTCCACAGGGTGAAGGGGCTCAGCAGACAAGGCAAGAATGACTTAGCAAAAGACTGAAGAGTGGGTCGCGAATTTCTGTAAACATGGACAGGTTCCCTGAGCTGGAGATCAAACCTATCATCCCCTCACTAACTAGAGGGGTGACAATGGCAAGTCACTTCCTTGTCCATAAAACAAGGAGTCTGAATAGATAATAATGCCATTTTGCCATAGTTCCTGCTCTGAACTATGCACAAATTTATTGCTAAATCCTCAGGAGGGTGGTATAACCCTTAACTCCTCTTGAAGATGGGGTAACTGAGTCACAGAGCAGTGGAGTAACTTGTCTGAGGTCACATAGTTAGGAAGTGGCAGAGCTGGGATCTGAGCCCTGTGTCTGCTCCGGAATCTTTGCTCTTGACCTTACTTCATGATTCTTTCAGCTCTTGAGTTTTACGGATCTAAGTTTTCAGCCGGATCTGACCTTTGCTGCGGCTGGTGCTCCCTAATTAAGTGGCAGTGGGCGCCCCCACATCCACCTCTCACACCTTGATGGGAACACAGGCTGTCATGTTGCCACTCCAGCGTCCCTCAGACTCGGGGACAAGTGAGCAATGAGATTAACAAGGCCAGGGAGGGGATTTGCTCTGTTTGCCAGTACAGATCCGTTCTTTGCAGCTGGCCAGCGTGGCACCGAGCACTCTGCAGGAACCTGGCCTGCCCTTTCTTTGCCCTTGCCCTCTCTGAAGGGCATGAGAAACGCTGGCCTGTCAGCAGGTAGAAATGCCAAAGTTACCCCTTCACCAGCCAAATGGATGCACAGGATTAGGAAATCCACTGATTTGGGTGATTGGCTTGGGTGTGTCCGAGTGCACTGCAGTTGTCAGAACAACTCTCTGGAGAAACACACTTGCCCACACCACCTCCGATGGCCCCAGGGCAGGTGTGGGGATGAGGCTCGTGACCCTGGCTCCAGGGTCCGCGGTTGATTTAAGACCCAGACATCACTGCCTCCAGCTTGGAGCCTCCATTTCTCTCCCAAGGATGGCTTTCCAGGCCTTTTTCCCAGGTTCTGGGCTGAGTGTAGCCCTGCCTGTCATGGTGGCTTGTGTCCACTTGGAGATAGGCAGGAAATGCCAACTGGCTGCAGGGCTTTCAAGCCCCATTGATTCCTCTCAGTGACCAGGAGAAAGGGCAGAGGAAATGCCATTTTCAGGAAGCCCCAAGGCTCTAGGCCCTGGGCCCTTTCCATCCCCAGTGGTGGCTCATCACGCATGGTCTACAATGGTTGCACTGTGCAGCCCTTCCCTTGAGTTTCCTAAGACATTGAACAAGCAGACGTGGGCTAATTGGCTATGGTAATGCCTCGGGAGAGGCCAGGCACGTGTGCAAGGTACCAAGTCAGAAGGGCCATTGTGGGGAGGGCGTTAGTGTTTAGTGGGTGCAGCAAAGAGGGCGGATCAGCCAGCTGGACGTGGTAAATTGTTATTTACAGTTTCTGAGCTTTTAAAAGAAGAGCTTCCCCAGAACCCGTCCTGCTTCCAGATGCACAGCACCATGAGGGCTCTGGTGACCCTGGTGTCCCTGCTGTTCCTGGGAGTCCAGGCTCAGCATGAGTGGACCTACTCAGGTAAGCTGCCAGCCCCTGCAGGTTTGCCAAGGTCCCTACCACCAGAGAAGGGAGCATCCATCACTTCCTGAGGACGGACGGCAGACACTGCTGGCATTTTGCCACTGGGTGACAAGGTGGGCCACCCACACTGGGTACAGGTTCCTTTCAACATCTCTGAATAAATTCAGAATGAATGGAACTTAAGCCTCGATGAGGGAACAGGAGATAACTTCCTCTTGCCCGACCTGGCCTCACCTGTGGCTCTGTGCTTTAAAACCCTCTGTGCTGGTGTTGGAGGGTTCCAGAGCCCACCTGCTTGTGATCGGGAAGCCTTTTGCTTTTTAGCTCTGCAGAAGTGGAAGGCAAAGCTCTTAGACTCCCCATGGCTCACTGAGGGCTCTCTGGGTACTGAGAATATCCTGGTGCTCAGTTCATCAGAACGCTTGACTTTTGAACCTGTTTACCTCCTGATGGCCCCCAGGCTGCCAAACCAGATTCCTAAAAGGTGAAATTGCAGACCTTGCCATTTGGCATGGGTTCTGGCCCATATGTGAGCCAGACAGCTTGTGTCTGTGGAGTTTGTGGACACTAAACACCCCTTTATGTGGCACAGAGGGAACCTTCTGCCTTCATCCCCCACGGAATAGCGCTGGTGCAGGACACAACTGAGCCTGCTGTGTACACTCTGCCTGCCTCAGACCACAGGGGAACATAGTAAAGCCTAAGTCAAGGTTGAAGAATCAGGGACATTCCAGGGGGGTGCAGGAAGTCCAGCTTCAGAGGGCAGCCCTGGTCTGCCAGCCTGCTCTGGAGAGGGGGAACCTACAGAGTGACCTTGAACAGTGTTGGGACTCTCTGCTCTATCTGGCCAGTTTTCTGGGGTTGGCTCAGAGGTGAAGGAAGACAGAGGTGTGAGATGAAGTTCCTGTCTGCTAAAGTCGTGTCCTCTTGGGCCAGCCCAGACTCTGGGACAGAGGCCTCCTGCAAACCCCCCTGGGCTCCTGAGATCGTGCAGATGGCTTTTAGGAGTGTCCTCTAGGAAGACTTGGAAGCTGTACCAGTGTTGAAAGGACCATGGCCAAAGCATTTGGATCCAATAAGGGGCTGTGTTGGGTGCCTCTAGAGTTTGGCAAACAGAATGGTTTAAAAATTGGATCTGGTTATTAAGTAGTGAACATAAAGAAAAATAACAATCAACTTTTCTGTTGATTGCAAACTGAGAATCTGTGAGAAGTCCCATCACAAACACCATGCCTGGAAGTGATGCCTTTACCACATAGTTACCCCACGAAGGGGGTGACAGAGGTCAGACCCACAATTGCAAGTGGGTGAGCAAAGCCCCTCAGCTGCATGGGCTGAGTCATCCATAATAACCATGACCTTCATTCCTCAGGTCCCTGTGATTATTGGGCCAGATAAACTGTCTTGCTCTGATATTTTTTGGCTTGACTTAATCTCTCTCTTTCTCTATCATCTATCTATCTATCTATCTATCTATCTATCTATCTATCTATCTTATATATCTCTCCATCTATCTATCTATCATCTGTCTATCATCTACCTATCTATCTTATCTATCTATGTATCATCTATCTATCATCTACCTATCTATCTTATCTGTCTATCTATGTATCATCTATCTATCTATCATCTAGAAACAGGGTCTGTCTCTGTTGCCCAGCCTGATCTCATCAGACATGTGGGCTCAAGGATCCTCCTGCTTCAGCCTCCTGAGTGGGTGGGACTACAGCTTGTGCCTTGTGTCCAGATTTTTAATTATTTAAAAACTAACCACTTCCAGGACCTCCTTTTTTTTTTTTTTTTTTTTTTTGCTGTACTGGGCTTTGACTTCAGGACCTACACCTTGAGACACTCTGCCAGCCCTTTTTTGTGATGGGTATTTTTGAGATAGGGTCTCATGAACTGTTTGCTGGGCTGGCTTTGAGCCACAATCCTCCTGATCTCTGCCTCCTGAGTGGCTAAGATTACAGGCATGAGCCACTGGTACCCGGCTCCAGGTCCTCCTTGAGCCTGATTCTTCCTTAGTTGTCCTGACTCCATAGGTAGAGTCACCCAGATGGTCTCTACCATCCCAGGAGCCTGCAAAAGGGACTGGAGCTGGAAAATGGGTGGGTTTGGGGGTTCCTGTAGCTTGGGAAGGAGAGGGGTCCAGTTGGAGGCCTGAGGGGAAAACTACATCCTCAGATGAAATGAAGAGAAGTCCCTTGAAGTCAGCTCAGCACACCAGGCCAAGGTTCCCTCCTGTGCATTTATCCACCGTCAGTGATGCAAAGGAGAGAGAGACTAGCTTTGTAGAAAAAAACTTCCATTTTTTTCAAAAGGAGAGCTAGAAGTTAACAAAAAGACTCCTCGAGCCAGGTGCCGGTGGCTCACGCCTGTATCTTAGCTACTCAGGAGGCACAGATCAGGAGGATTGAGGTTCAAAGCCAGTCCAGGCAAATAGTATGTGAAACCCTATCTCAAAAAAACCCATCACAGAAAAATAGGGCTGGTACAGTGGCTCAAGGTGTAGGCCCTGAGTTCAAACCCCAGTACTGCAAAAAGTAAAAAAAAAGAAAAGAAAGATCTCCCCCAACTCCCAAACCACAGGGTTGACTTAGATCCCCTTGACCCTCCTACCCGAGGCCCTGCTTCCACTTCTAGAAGGCAGCTCTGTGGGTCTCCCTCAGGCCCTGGCCTGTGGTCTGGTATGGTGCTGTAGAGGGGGCTTGGCTGGGCAGCCCTTGAATTGTGCCCCACTCTCTCCTGTTGCAGATGGAGAGCTGGATGAAGAGCACTGGCCTCGGGAATACCCTGACTGTGGGGGACAGAGACAGTCGCCCATTGACGTGCAGAGGAGGAAGGTGCGTTTCAACCCCTCCTTGAAGGTGCTGAACCTGACAGGCTACGGGGATGAACATGCCGGCGAGTTCCTCATGGTCAACAACGGCCACACAGGTAAGGGCCCCTGGCAGGCTGCAGGGCAAGGCAGGGGACATTCGTGCACAGGGATCTGGAGCACATTGCACATCTGGTGGCCTTGGACATGAGGGGTGATGAGTGCCAAGGCTGGCAACCTGGTGGCCTTGGCTTCGGCCCTCTGCCAGCCCCTTCATTCCACATTATTCTGGCACCTGAGCTTGCGATGACCTAATTAGCTGACAGGACAGGCAGTACCCGCAGTGCTGCTGGCGCCATGCTCCCCACCTGTGTTTCTGTTAGGCCGTGGCCTGGTTTTCCATGTCTTCTATATGGAGTCTGATGAGCTCAAAGCACCTGACAGGACTCTTCGAGTTGTAAAAAGAGAGCTCTTGTTTTTTGTTCCCTTCTAGAAAGGGGGTGAAGGTCAGATGGGAAAGCTGGGTCTTGGGGACCCCCAAGTCAGGAGCAACTGTAAAATCCAGTTGCTCTGTAAAATCCGCATGGAGCACCCTCCTGATTTCCAGTAGGTTTGTCTCCTCTGAGCCTCATGATAACCCCAGGAGGTCCAAGGAGCCATTCAAGCTCACATTGTCTAATGGCCAAGTGACCTAGACCCAGGTGTCTCGTTTTTAGGCATGTCCTCCTCGGTACTTTGCTCTCTCACTCCGGTGTGGATCTGGGGTGGGTCAGTTTACTGCCTAAACACAGGTGTGAATTGCACAATTGAGACAATAGAAACAAGGGCCCATTATGGGACTGGTGAAAGTCGTAGATGAGAGAATAAAGCCATATCTGAAAAGGCCTGAGGTGTGGGTAGCAGGGTATCATGGAAGACTGCAGACAATTAATGAGAGCCTCATTTTGTTTTGTGGCATTGGAGATGGAGCCCAGGGTCTGTGCATGCTGAGCTCTACCATGGAGGACATTTGCAATCTCAATTTTTTTTTAAGAGAGAGAGTCTCCTTGTGCAGCCCAGTCTGGCCTCTAACTCCTATGTGGAAGCAATTCTCCCATCTTGGCATCTGAGTGCTGGGATTATAGGCATGCCCAATCTGGGGCTTTTTTTGATGAGATGTCTGTTCAGGTCTGTCCATTTTTAAATTAGCTTGCTCATTTTGTTGAGTTTTAAGAATTCTGTTTTTTTTTTTTTTTTTTTTTTGTGCTACAGGGGTTTGAACTTAGGGGCTCAAGCTTGCTAGGCAGGCACTCTGCCACTTGAGCCCCTCAGTTAGGCTGTGGATGATAGTCCTTTATCAGCTACACCGCTGGTTAATATTTTCTCCTAGTCTGTGGGTTGCCTTATTTTCTGGCCAAAGCCTCTTTTTTTTTTTTTTTTTTTGGCAGCACTGGGGCTTGAACTTAAGGCCTCATGCTTGCTAAGCAGGTACTCTTACTGTTTGAGCCAGTCCACCAGCCCGGCCAGGGCCTTTTACAGAGCAGAAGTTTGTAATATATTGAAATCCAGTTCATCAGTAGTTCTGTTCATAGATTGTGCCTTTGGTGGTGTATTTGGCTTCTGGGAGTGCAGCTCAGTGGTAGAGAACTTACCTGGCTTATGTGAGGCCCTGGGTTCAAGCTTTAACACTGAAAAACAGCAAACAAGAACTTATCACCATACCTGAGGTCATCTAAATTTTCTCCTAAGAGTTTGATAGTTTTGCCTTTTACATTCAGGCCGATGGTCTATTTCGAGTCGATTTTTTGGAAAGGGTGAAAGGTCTGTGTCTAGATTCTTTTTAATTTTTTTGTATGTGGATGTCCAGTTGTGCCAGCACAATTTGTTGAAAAGACTATCATTGCTGTGTTATGTTGCCTTTGCTCCTCTGTTAAAGATCAGCTGAGCACAATGTACCAGACCTATTGTCCCAACTACTTGAGAGGCTGAGGCCAAAGAGTGGCTGGAGCCCAGGAGTTCAAGGCCAGCCTGGACAACACAGCAAGACCCCCATCTCAAAAATAAAGAAAATCAGTTGGCTGTGTTTATGTGGGTCCACTTCTGAGCTTGTCTGTTCTTCTGCCAATATCACACTGACTTACAGTTTTATACTAAGTCTTGAAGTCAGTAACATCAGTTGTCCAGCTTCTTTTTTACACGTAAGCTGGGTGCTAGTGGCTCATGGCTGTAATCCTAGATACTCAGAAGGCAGAGATCAGGCGGATCGAGGTTCAAGTCAGCCCTGGGCAAATACTTTGTGAGAACCAATCTCGAAAAAACCCAGCACAAAAACAGGGCTGGCAGAGTGGATGAATTGGTAGAGGCCTGCCTAGCAAGTGCAAGGCAATGAGTTCAAACCCCAGCACTGCCAAAAGAAAAAAAAAATCCTAACATGTTAGTCAGTCCGTTTTAATCACAGTCTGGCTTACTGTAGAATTTGGTTTCTTGTCCTCTAAAGAGAAGTTGGGTCACATGTGGTGACGTGTGGCTGGATGCTCAGGTCTTGGGTTTGCTCCTGTCTGATGACATTGTGACTAGTGTCCTTGTCCATCAAATGGAAGTGCCAGGGCCAACAAGGATGCTTCCTGACATCAGAGTACAGCTGGCAGTGAGTCGGGCTAACTCTAGAAGGCTGCATGGGGGGGTTTACCTGTCATAGAGACGATAGGGACCTCAACTTGGCCTTCTGAACAGTATCACTCTGGGAAGTAAAATTAGCCAAAATAGGGCTGGGACGTAGCTCAGTGGTAGAGCGCTTGCCTTGCACACGCGAGGCCCTGGGTTCGATCCCAGCGCCAAAAAAAGAAAAGACAAAAATAAAAGATAAAATAAAATTAACTAAAATAGTCCCAAGAGGCACCACTTTCTATTCCCACACCTTGAGAAAATTCCAAAATTGGCCAGAGGTGGAGAATGGAATTCTGGTTTCTATACCCACTGTGTACATGTGTGTATGTGTGTGTGTATGTATGTATGTACATATAAAACATATATATATATGTATAATTTTTTTTGAGACAGTCTTACTTTTGAGCAGTAGCTCAGGCTGGCCTCAAACTCCAGAGCTTCCTGCTTCAACCTCCTGAGTGCTGAGATTATAGGCATGCACCATCACACCTAGTGCTTTTAGCTATATTTTTTCAGGGCCCTCCCCTTCTCTAGGGCCAGTGATCTGGACCTTCCCCTGACCAGCTGGCTCTTGGTGGGAAGGTGTCCTGGCCCCCATCTTGACTTCAACCTGCATCCTGTGTGCCAGTATTCCCTTCCCTTTGGGGACCCTGTTCATGGCATCCTAAGCCATTAATATTTCTGGGTTGCCCTGGATTGTGGGCAGGAGGGAGGTGGTCAGGAGAGCTACCTAGCTCAGGGTCTGAATCATCCATGCTCATCTGCCCTGCTTACCTCTTACCTCTTCCAGTGCAGATCAGCCTGCCCTCCACCATGCGTATGACGGCTCCTGATGGCACCGTGTACGTAGCTGTGCAGATGCATTACCACTGGGGTGGTGCATCCTCCGAGGTCAGTGGCTCTGAGCATACCATCGATGGAATCAGACGTGTGACAGAGGTTTGTGAAGACCCCAGCAGTGGCCTCTCTCTTCAAGCTCCATAATCACTTTTCTTATTAAAATAGCCAAAGACTGTGCAGTGGTAACAGTTGAGTTTATTTTTCATTCATTCAACAATGATTGGCCATTGCTTTATGCAGGGAATATAGGTGTGGCCCCCGCCCACAGAGAACTCAAAGCACGGCTGGGTGTGGCCAGAGGCCTGGGTCTCAGCTGACTTGACGCGTCCTCCGTGCCTGGGGTTCTCAGGATGAGTGCAAGTTTATTTAGCAGCTTCCTAGGACCAGGAGACTCGTCGTTTCCGTCCTCCCGAGTGCCCCGAGACCTCAGGAGGACCCAGTGTCCTCTTATGAGCCCTCCAGCCTCTGCCAGCTTGTCTGCCTGGACAGAAGTGGGTCAGGGAAATGCCTAGGAATTGCCATCTCCCCAGAATCCTGCCTGTGCTCTCCATTCTTAGGGAAGTTTCTAGTCTTGGGCTGGAGGTGTAGCTCTTGCCTAGCGAGTGCAAGGCCCCGAGTTCAAACCCCAGTACCGCCAAACCTGTGGGAGAAGGGTGGCGGGGAAGGAAAAGGGAGAGGGAGTGGGAGAAGAAGGGGGAGAGGGAGAGATATTCTGATCTTGATAGATGGGGCTTGTAGGCCAGATGGAAGGACACAGAGACCAGAGTTGTTCGTGGGACAATCTGAGGCTTCCACTGGAGCAACTTTCTTCCTTTTCTTCCTTGCTTCCTTAGAAACCTTAAGCATTTGAAGTCAGCTTGAATTGCCCTTGACCTCCCCTATCTTTCTCCCACAGATTCACCTTGTTCACTACAATGCCAAGTACGAGAGTTACAACGTAGCGAAAGATGCCCCTGATGGTTTGGCTGTGCTGGCAGCCTTGGTCGAGGTAGGCAGAAACTATGCGTGCATGTCAACACTGGAGTTACAGGATGGCGTTCGTTTGAAACCGGGTGTGAGGTGGAGATGGGGGGGTCTTCACATCCTTTCCTGAACTCAGTTCTCGGAAAGGCTGATTCCACGGAAGACCGACTATGTCCGTGCCTGCTCACTCCTGTGCTGTCAGCCTCGGGGTCCTTGCATAACTCGAACAAGATCACTTAAAAAGATTTGGACTCACAGAAGGGTTGACTGAACACAGCTGTCTACAGGGCTGGGAAGCCTTCACCCAAGCAGACAAAGGCAAGACCTCTGAATTTCTCATAAAATCCAGGCACAGGACTCAGGGCTGGATGACTAGAAGCAGTCAGGGTCTGAATTCTCAAAAAATAAGTATTAAGCTAGGCATTGGTTTCTCATGCCTGTGATCCTAGCTACTCAGGAGTCAGAGATCAGGAGGATCACGGTTCAAAGCCAACCTGGGCAAACGGTTCATGAGACCCCATCTGGAAAATACCCAACACAAAATAGGGCTGGCAGAATGGCTCAAGTGGTATAGCACCTGCCTAGCAAGATGAGGCCCTGAGTTCAAACCCCAGTACTGCCCACCGAAAGCATTAAAACAAAGCAAAATAGCGACAACAAAAAACAACAATTTCTACAGTTCCACAAAAAAACAAACAAACAAAAATCCCAGTCTTTTCAGTGCTCTGGAAACGGGTCAGACACAAACACCAAATGAAGGCATTTCTTCATGAAAAGTGGTTAGAATTTTAAGTAAAGGCAATGAGTGCCTGTGGCCTCCCACCTGGGGCTGTTCCCGCCCCTACCCCCCAGCGTGGTCAGCCAGGTAATTTTACTAGGGCCAGGCTGGTCAGGAAAACCAGTAGCTTCATTGAGTGGGCAGCAGGCCGACTCTGTCTGGGGGAAGAGTTGAAAGCCAGTGCCCGGCAGAAAACAGAGAACTTACTGCTATGGCAGTCTGAGGCTGCTGACCCCTCTGCAGTGGCTGATGGTCAAGCAGACATTTACTGGGGGAGATCCTGGATATGAGAGAGGCACAGACTGGCTACATGGCATCTCCAGAGGGTCAGTGGAAAGTGAGAGCCAAAGCCAATGTGAGGGCTGGATGGATGCTGACTGTGCTTCTCTGTCCACACCCAGATCCATCAGCAGGAGGTGCAAGTTTAGGGGCTCAAGGGGTTTCCACCCACCTCTGCCCAATTGTTGACTGACTGCACATCTCTAGTGTTCCTAGGTGGCTCCTAGGAATTCAAGCTAAACCATAAAAATGACATTTAAAAACTGAGCAGACAGTGCTTCATCATGACTGTAATCCCAGCTACATGGAAGGCATAAGTAGGAGGACGGAGGTCTGAGGCCAGCCTTGGGCAAAAAGCATGAGACCCTATCTGAAAAATAACTAAAGCCAAAAAGAGCTGGGGATGTGCTCAAGTGGTAGAGCACCTGCTAGCAAACAGGAGGCCCTGAGTTCAAACCCCAGTATTGCTAAAAAAAAAAAAAAGTTGGGCTTGTAAAGAAATAGGAAAATATGATCCATATTTAGAAGGAAAAACCCCAATCAATAGAAATGGATCTGAGCAAACTCCATAATTAGCAGACAGGACTTTAAAACAACTCTCATAAGTATGTGCCAAGAAGTAAAGGAAATGTTCACAGAATTAAAGGAAAATATGATGATGACAATGGCAAAGAGAAAATGTCAACAAGAAGCAGAAAGTACAAACAAATGTACCAGATGGAAAGTCTAGAGTTGAAAAATACAATAAACAAAATGGAAAAAAAAAATCACTAGTTGATCCCAAAGCAGATTTCAGGCAGCAGAAACCCAGAGCAAAGAAATGATCCAACCCATACCAGGCATGGTGGAACACATGTAATCCCCAGCACTTGGGAGACTGAAGCAGAAGGATTGGGAGTTCAAGGCCAGCCTAGGCTACATAGTGAGACCCTGTCTTAAAAAACAAAACAAAACAAAAAACCAAAAACAACTCAGGTGCTGGTGGCTCCCGCCTGTAATCCTAGCTACTCAGAAGGCAGAGATCAGGAGGACTGTGATTTGAAGCCAGCCCAGGCAAATAGTTCATGAGACCCTATCTCAAAAAACCCATCACAAAAAAGGCAGAATGGCTCAAAGTGTAGGCCCTGAGTTCAAATCCTAGTACCACCAAAAAACCCAACCAAACAAAAAAAACTAAACAAACAAAAAAAAAAAAGAAAGAAAAAGAAAAAAATGATTTAATCTGAAGAACAGAGAAGAGATCAAAGAAAAATGAACAGAGCCTTACAGATTCTTGAGGACAAAATCAAGCTACCAACATATATGTAATAGTCCCAGAAGGAGAAGAGGGAGAGAAAATGGCAGGAAAAAATGTTTGAAGAAACAGTGGCCAACATTTTCTGAAATCTGATGAAAAACATTAATTTTAGCAAATCCAATAAGCTAAACAAATTCCAAGTCTGATAAACACCTAGACACGTAGAAATCAAAGTGCTGAAAGCTACAAGGAAAGTAGGGCTCATTATAGGAGGGGCAGCTGCACAGTTACTGACTTCCTGTCATTGGAGGGCACTGACATGACTGTCAGCCAAGAATTCTATATCCGACTAAGCCACCCTTTAAAAACGAAGGTAAATAAGGACATTCCCAGAGCAGTAGGAAGACATGTCTTATAAGAAGTATTAAAGGAAGTTCCCCTGGATGAGAGGAAATGACACCAGACAATAACTCAAAGTCACAGGAAAAAAAAAATAAAGAAAGAGACAGGAGTGCTAAGTACAGCATGTAGGTAAATATAAAATACATGCATAACATGCAAAATTATATAATGTTTAAATTATATTTAGCCGGGTGCGAGTAGCTCACGTCTGTAACCCTAACTACTTGGGAGGTTGAGATTGGGAGGATTGTGGTTCGAGGCCAGTCTGGGCAAATAATTTTCCAGATCCGATCTCCAAAATAGCTAGAGCAAAATGGACTGGAGGTGTGGCTCAAGTGGTAGAGCACCTGCTTTGCAAGCATGAAGTTCTGAGCTTAAACCCCAGTCCCCCCACAAATATATATATGTATGTATAAAATATATAATACAGGCCAGGCTCCACAGGCTCACACCTGTAATCTAGCTACTCAGGAGGCAGAGATCAGGAGAATCGTGGTTTGAAGTCTGCCTGGGCAAATAGTTCATGAGACCCTATCTAGAAAATACCTAAATGCAAAAAAGGGCTGGTGGAGTGGCTCAAGGTGAAGGCCCTGAGTTCAAATCCTAGCACACACACAATATATATGTACATATAAGTGCATATGTTTTGTCTTTTTAATTTGTCTTTAAGAACCCATAAGATTGTTTAAAACAACAATTATATACCCTAGCATTGGTGAGTTTATAATATATGTGTGTTTGTTTATATGGCAATAATAGAAGAAAGGATGGGGAAGAAATAGAGCTACACAGAGTGAGATGGTTATATTTTACTGATTTAAGTTAGTATTAACTTGACGTAGACTGTTATTATGTTGTATAGCGTAATCCCTAGAGTGACCACTAAAAAAATAATTAAGCGTGTTTAAATAGTACACTGAAAGTATTTGCATAGTACAAAAGAAGACAGTAGGTGTGGAACAGAGGAGCCAAGAAGACGTGAGCCATCTGGAGAACAAATCCCACATGGGAGTCCAGCACAGCCTGAATTTATGAGCAGTGGGAGAGGAGCTAAGTCAGCTCCCCTGACTGAGAAGATCCACTGAAAATAGACCTTTTTCACCAAAACCAACTTTTTTTTTTTTGGTACTGGGGCTTGAACTCAGGGGCCTATACTTTGAGCCATTCCATCAGCCCTTTTTTTGTGATGGCTATTTTTGAGAAAGGGTCTCGTGAACTATTTTCCCAGGCTGACTTTGAACCTTGATCCTCCTGATCTCTGCCTCCTGAGTAGCTAGGATTACAGGCGTGAGCCACCAGCTCCCGGCAGCAACTTTTTTCTAGAGTCAACATCCGCACAAACAGTGTGACCCAGCAGTGTGGTGACTGGAGCAGTTTTGCCTTGGAACCTGGCTGGTTGTCAAAAGCATGAAGAAGGAAGTTCTTGAGACAAAGAAGCTGATGATGGCGGATGCGTCCCCAAACTCAGGCACTGGAGACTCTGTTAACTGATTTCTGGGCCTTCCGAGAGTGTCACCAGTCACTTCGCAGAGAAGTTATGTCCCTGGAATGTGCCAGATGCTTCAGATTGTTTCCCTAGAAGCACCCCAACACAACTGGGCCATGGTGGCCCTCTTCTGGCGCTGTGGGCTCTGCCTGGTCAGCTAGAAAACCCAACGGGCTTAGTGGCGATAGGGCCAAGGTCTCCCCCCCACCCGGCCCCCCTCCCCACCGTGTTAACCGCTCTCTCTCCTCCAGATCGAGGCCTATGCTGAGAACACTTATTACAGCAACTTCATTTCTCACTTGGCCAACATCAAGTACCCAGGTAAGGGCTGCTGACAGCGGCCGTAGGAGGGGAGAGGAATAATTGTGCGAGAAGGGACAGGGAGGAGAATGTGACTCTGGTGGCAAGCAAGGGTGGCCCGTGAGCCCTGACACTGGGGCCCAGCCCTCTCTGCCTGAGGTTACTCGTCCCAGTCATTTCCGATGTGGGCCCAGGTGGGGACACACCTCCACTGACATGAAGGAAACACGTGGCTTGCTAGATGCAGAGATGGGTCTGGCACGTGGTAGAGTGTCCTCCCTGCCCCCTCCAGTGGCCCGGCGTGGTTTCCACAGCGGGGGTCAGGATCAGTGCCAGCACCTGGACCCAGCTTGGTTCTGATTCTGCTTTTTCAACCTACATCCACTTACTTTTTTTTTTCTGGCAGTACTAGGGCTTGAACTCAGGGCTTGTTAGGTAGGCGCTCTACCACTTGAGCCCCTCTGCCAGACCATCTACTCACTTCTAAATGGTGCCTAACAAGTGGTTCTGTTCCTCGTCTGCGGCCCTTTCCCATTGCCTCAAGGGGCGTCATCCACTTCTCTCTTTTGCTATAGAATGTGTGCATGGCCTAACGATGGTGATGACGGTGACAGCTGTAGATATGAGCGAGTCCCGGGGCGCTGACTCAGTCAGCACACTTTATGAACATTGTTCTCCTTGACTCTGGCACAATCCTATTGATCAGCCCCCAAAACCCTGCTTTTTTGTGGTGCCTCATGTCTGCCAAGCATGTACCTTACCATTGAGCTACACCCCCAGCCCAGTGGTCCCCTTTTCACAGCCTCAGAGTGCGCACCCGCCCAAGGCCACCAAGCCAGGGAGGAGGCATTTGAGCATGTCTGCCCCCAAAGTCTCTGCTCTTAACCAAACAGGGGGTGGTAGGCTGGGCGTTGCTTGGGGGATTCGACATGGTGTGGTCTGGGCCTGCACTGTCCTCCTGGAGCCCCAGACTCCTTCATGTTCCTGTCTCTTGTCTTCTCCATCAGGACAAAGCACAACTCTGAATGACCTTGTCATCCAGGACATGCTACCTGGGGACCTCTATCATTACTACAGCTACCAAGGGTCCCTCACCACCCCTCCATGCACGGAGAACGTCCACTGGTTTGTGCTGGCTGATTCTGTCAAGATCTCCAAGACCCAGGTAACACGTGGCCAAAGCCTCCCTCTGGCTGCCTGGCTAGCAAAGTGCTCTACACATTGGCCACACACAAGGCTGCTGCACCTCTCCTGTGTGACAGGATGACCTCACTGATCTGGGGCAGACACAGGGGACAGAGGCATCGGGGAATCCAGGGACTGTAGAGTTGATACAGAGAAAGGACTAGGGCCTGGTCTGTCCCACAGAAGAGTTGCACAGTGAAGGCGAATGCTCACCGAGTGTGGCACCTGCCAGGTCTTCACAGAGCGCACATTCTGGCATCACAAACGCTTTTATGCAAGGATTGCTTCCTTTAGCTCTGTGTCATGTCACATTTAGTCCTTTGAGAGGAGTTGCTGTGTTGGCCATTGCTTGTTCCAGCTACTTAAGGAATGAATGCTCCTTAAAGTGACTAAAAAAAAAAAAACACATAGCGTAGGCTCAGAATAAAGGTTTGCTGAATTGAACGAATGGACAAATATTACTGACAATGCAAGGCCAAGCTGGTACTTTCTTCTGAGCGGTGTCTTTCTCGGAACCAATAGTTCTTTCTATTTTTGTGGTACTGGGGATTGAAGCCAGGGCCTCATGCATGAGAGGCAAACACATAACCACTGAACTATATCCCCAGCCCACCAATAGCTCTTTCCCCAAGACTTTTCATTTCCTTACTCTCCAAGAAGAGGCAAAAGACCCCTCCTCCAGGATATCTACACACAAAAATGTTGCTGACCTCAGGCACCTGAGTGAGCAAATGCAAATTATTTCTGGAACAATATAACTTAACTCTAGAATGAAAAGGGTTTCAACAAGTACAGTTACTAGAAATTAGCTCAATTAAAAAAAATTACAAAACACATAAGGAGAAAGACAGTATGACCCAGTGACTGGGGAGGTAGACATGCAGCTGTCATCCCAAATTCGTGGGAGGCATTAGTAGAAGGATGGTGGTCCGAGGCTGGCTGAAGGCAAAATGTGAGACTCTCTCTAAAAAAATGATGAAAGCAAAAATGACTGGAAGTGTGGCTCAAGTGGTAGAGTGCCTGTCTAATGAGCACAAAGTCCTGAGTTCAAAACTATTACCAGCTGAGCCATGATGGTGGCTCATGCCTGTAATCCTAGCTACTCAGGAGGCAGAGATCAGGAAGATGGCGGTTCGAAGCCAGGCTGGGAAAATAGTTTACAAGGCCCTATCTTGCAAAACCCAACACAAAAAAGGGCTGGTGGAGTACTCAAGGTGTAGGCCCTGAGTTCCTACACACACACAACAAGGGCCAGCAGGCCAACTTTCAAAATGCTGAGTGAATAATAAATAGCTAACCCAGAATGGTGATGCAGTAAAAAAATGCCTTTCAAGGGTACAGGCAAAACAGACATTTTTCAGAAAAACAAAAACTGAGCTAGCCCCTTGATATATCTTTGTTTACTTATATACATTTTTTCTAAACTCAAGGTTTTCCTGCCTCAGTCTCCTGAGTGCTGGGATTACAGGCATGACCCACCACACTCAGCTTCTCCTTTCTAGTACTAGTCAAATACTCACAGAAAAAGATGAGAATTGAAGAATGCATGGGTGGATGAGTTCTAGAATAATTCCTGGCAAACATCACCCAGAACCCGCTCTGAACTTGAGAGCATCAAGTTCAGTTCTATAAATCCAGGCTCTAACTAACTTCTTTTAAATGACCGGTGCCGTCTCCCTCCATGCTTTGCTCTATGTCACCTGCAGGTTCACAGTCTCGAGAATTCCGTGAAGAACCACCATAATGAGACCCTCCACAACGGTTACCGCAAGACTCAGCCCCTCCACCACAGAGTGGTGGAGGCCAACTTTCCCTACTTCCCTGACCAGCGTGAGTGACGTCACCTCCTGTTTACTTCTGCAATTCCTTGGCTCCCCTCACCTCCCTTGTCCCGGGGAACCATCTCCTCTGACAGCAGCGGGGGAAGCAGAGTCATTTTGGGGCAGGAGGCTCAGATGGGTCAACCTGTGCAGGGCTGGGGAAGATGGTGGCCCTTGGATCTCCCAGGCCCGGCAGCAATACCACTGAGGACAGGTGACAATGAGGAGAATCGTGACTTCTCACCTACCTGACCTCGGCTAGAGACAATAGGAGACACAAAGGGACAACAGTATCCACAAGGTCTCCTGTGAGTGTAGGCTCAGGTGAACCTAATTAAACCCAGCCACTTCCTGTGTTTTTATCGCCATCTGGATCCCAACCCATCCCCCACTCCTCCTGTACCTCTGCAAGGTGCAGTTGACGACCACATCCGCTTGGGGATCAGGCCCCAGGGTGCTAGAAGGAGGCATGACTGTCCAGCCTCCAGGGTCCCTCCAGCCACTAGGCCGGCCTCCAACGGTGATCATGGCTCACCTTGTCTCTGTGGCGGCAGGGGCATAAGAATTCTGTAACCTTCCCACCTTTCTTTTGTCTCTTTCCCTGCACAGGTGTGGGAAACTTCACACCCTCTGAGTTCACTGTCTGTAATCTGTTCCTATCGATTGTTCTTGATATTTTATATCCTCTAATACAATAGAATCAACGTCTAATCAAACCTATCGACTCAATATGACCCCACCTTTATCTGTATCTTTCACATTTTTAAACCTCCACACTTCTGGCCTTCCTCCTCCCACACACAAATGAAGACCTGTTTGTAATTTTCTTCCCATCTTTCCTTCCTGGTTCACTCACTGTTTTCTCTTGTATCAGCTTGCTCCTCCAAGACACTACTAACAACAAAAAAAAGACAGCGGCCCTTATTTAATAACCCCATAACACCATGCACAGTGTTACAGTGACGCGTCCTGCTCCGAAAGGTGATGTCCTCTTACACAGGGCCACCGGCTGGAAGGCTAAGCCCAGAGAGTTTAGGATCTCTGGTCTGTCTTCTTGTTACACACTTCTTCAGGTTCCCTGGGGAAAATTTTCACTATTCTTGAAGATAGGCACCAAAAGGCTGTAGTGTCCCATCTGCCACATCTCAAATTTCCCTTCCACCAGGGCATCCTTCCAGTTCATCCTTATGAGGAGCTGGATGTCCTAGACACCCACCCTGGACTGGAATGTTCTCTGTGGTCCTCCCTCCTGACCCTTGCTGTTTAGGATGATTGCTTCAGCCCCCGCTACATTGTGGAAGGGCTTCTTCCCTGATCCCAGGCATGGATCTGAATTATGGGCCCCTTTGCTGATTCTAGAATAGTCAAACGGGGCATCGTGTGTCCTACCTCCCTTCACCCCACATTTCCACATAGCAGTGGCGATCCAGACACACAGCTTGTGGTTCTGTGGAACCCACCCACCCCATCTGGGTTAATATGACCTGAGAAACCAAGGTCAATGACAAAGACAAGACAGTAGCCAAATATGGACCTCTTGCAATTCATTTATAAGAAAACACTTACATACCGTAAGGTAAAGTCACCGAACCTCACCTAAGAAGCAAGGACCAGAAGTGGAACCCACATCAAATGATGCCCTGTCAGTTACGGCAATGTCTAAGCTTAAATTCGGATCCACTGGAGATGTTTGAAGCCAATGGGATGGGAGCATTCTAAGGGCTTAAAAATACTTTCCTTGCAGGGCACCCATGGCTCACTCTTATAATCCTAGCTACATGGGAGACTGAGGTCGGGAGGATCAAAGATAGGGGCCAGCCTGGGCAAAGACTTAGGGAAACCCCCGTCTCCAAAATAACCAGAACAAAATGAACTGGAGGTGTGGCTCAAGACATAGGAAGAGGAGTCCCTGCTTTGCAAGTGTGAAGCCCTGAGACTGTGAGGTGGAGGGTGTAGCCCAGTGGTGGAACGTGTGCAAGGCGTTATTTGAGGTGTGACCCCCAAATAAAGAGAAGAAAGAAAAAGAAAGGGCGCTCCTATAAGAACCTTCCAGGCTTTGACCTCTGCACTGATTCTTTCTCTCTGATGAATTCTAGGCTCTCAGTTCCAGTTTGCACTAAGCAAGATCGACGACAAACTTGACCGTCTGGTCAGGGCTCTGGAACACAGGCCGAGCAGGAGGGACTACTACTGACCAGGGGAGGGGAGGGCTGGGTTGCCATGGAAACCGATGGGTGGACACTGATGCCAACGACTCCCAGGTTGCTGGGCACCCAGCTCAGTGGTGGGATGCTTCCGGGACTTGATCCTCCCACCCACACTGCAAAAAAAAAATCATTCACTTTGATTTGTCTAGATTATAAAACAGCTCTCCATTTCTCTTTAGCATTTAGATGTAATAAAGTGATTTTGGAAATTCGTCATTTAAGATTTTCTCTTTTTTGTCCTCTGCATTACTTTCAATTTGTCTTTTTTTTTTTTTTTGCCTAGCTCCAAGGAACACAGGTGAGGGGAGAGAGGTAAGGAAGGAGTTCCAGGACCAAGAGTAGGAAAAAGACTCTCATTTTTGCTTTTTTTTTTTTTAACTTTTTATTAGCATAAATTAATTGTACAAAGGGGTATTATTGTGATATTTACATATTCATGCAATGTAAAATCACCCCATTTAGGGCTGGCAGAGTGCCTCAAGTGGAAAGAGCACCTGCCTAGCAAGCAGCAAGGGTGTGAATTCAAACTCCAGTGCAGCCAGAAAAAAAAAATTACCCATCTGTATTACTATCTCTTTACCCACTCCCCTTTTTTTTTTCTGGTACTGGTGTTTGAACTCAGGGCCTACACCTTCAGCCACTCCACCAGCCCTTTTTTGTGATGGGTTTTTCCGAGATAAGTTCTCAAACTATCCACTGGGTTGCCTTAGAACCTCCATCTTCCTGATCTCTGCCTCCTGAATAGCTAGGTTACAAGCGTGAGCCTCTGGCGCCTGCCCAAAGGCGCCCTTCTGGAACGCAGTGAAATAGTGGACGCAGGTGACAGTCATGGCTGGTTCCTAACATTGCCAGATGGATGAGATCATTGCTGTTCTATCACACCATATTATAACGTAAAAATGTGCTGCAGGGGTAGCTCCAGGAAACTCAGGGCCCAGCAGAGTGAGTGGTTCACCACAAAGACAGAAGTTTGAGGGCTGGCAGAGTGGCTCAGGTGGTAGAGCCCCTGCCTACCAAGTGTGAGGCCCTAAGTTCAAACCCCAGTGCCGCCAAAAAAAGAAGGAGAAAAAAACAAAATCTCCAAACGACAAAGATGTAAGGATGTAAGCTTGAGGAAGACAAGATTTCTATCTTCCCCTTTTTCACAGTGAACTCTAAGTTCCTGAGGATGGTGTATACATAAAGGGCTCAGTGAAAATGTGAATTAGCATCCAGACGACATAAAGGCATCCTAAAGATCAAAATAAAGAAGGACAAGCAACCCAAGAGAAAAACATCAGAAGGGACAAAAGGAGAAACAGGAATGATCAAAAAATTGAGTAAAAGACTCCATGTCACTGGTAAATAAGGAGATGACCGTTAAACACATATACCATTTGCAAACCCCAGGATAGGCAAAACCCAAGCCTGATGGCACCGTGCTTTGGAGGCGGGAAGTGCCGCCCAGGCTGTGTGGGTGGAAACAGGTACAACCACTCTGAAAGTTTGGTAACCATCCCTGGAGAGCTGACCATGGCGTAGTGTGTGACCCAGAAATTCCAGCCCAGGTATTTCCCTTGGAGAAATCTGCACACCTGCGTAAGAAGCGCCAGACAAGTGTGTGCAAAGGAACGAAGTTCTACAGACCAAAATTATGTAGTGACAAAGAAACAATGAACTTGAACTAGACACGTCCAAATTTCCACATTGTGGTAGAAATTCACAATGTAGAGCAACAAAAGTAGGTAGCAAGAAAAATTTGGGGCTGGGGGCATCGCTGTAGTGGTAAAATCCTTGCCTAGCAAACACAAGGTCCTGAGTTCAAACTCCAGTACTGCCAAAAAAAAAAAAAAAAAGGAAAGAAAAATATGTGCCATAATATTTATTTAAAAAACTGAACAATACATAGCTGTAGAATTTTAAAATGGTAAAATCCATAGTAAAGGTCATAAGAGAAACAGCTTGTACACACAGACAGCTGTGGGTTAAGAGAGCGGGTAGTAGCCAGGCACCGGTGGCTCTCTCCTGTAATCCTAGCTACTCAGGAGGCAGAGATCAGGAGCACGGTTTGAAGACAGCCCAGTTGGATAATTCAAGTGAACCTCTCTTGAAAAACCCTATCACATAAAAGGGCTGGTGGAGTGGCTTGAGGTGTAGACCTGAGTTTAAGTCCCAGTACAGCAAAATAAATGAATAAATAAATAAATGAAAAGAGGGCAAATGGTAGAAGGAAATGGATGCAGGGCCTTTGACTGTGCCTGTGGTGACTTATGCTTAAGATGGGTAATGGGCTCTTGGGTATCCATTACTCTTTTTTTTCCAGTTTTTTTATTGGCATATATTAAATTGTACACAGTAAGGGATTTCATCCTGACAGCTCCATAATGCATATAATACTCTTTGGCCACATTTACCTTCTCTATTAGTCTTTCTTGTGGTGTTTGTTATTCTTCTTTTTGGTGGGGCTGGGGTTTGAACTCAGGGCTTCATGCTTGCAAAGCAGAAACTCTATCACTTGAGCCACACCTCTGGGTTCTAGGCTGGCCTCCAACCCGATCTTCCTGATCTCAGCTTCCTGTAGCTGGGATTACAGGTGTGAGCCACCAGTGCCTGGCTTCATTACTGTTTATTATTATTATTTCCTTTAAAATATGTGGCTCAAGTGGTAGAGTGCCTGCCTAGCAAGTGTAAGGCCCCGAGTTCAAACCCCAGTACTGAAAAATAAATTCAAATCTATTCATGGCATTTTCCTATTGAAAACCTTCCAGTGGCCTCCCATTAAACTGAATGAACTCCAGAGCCCTAACTGTGGTCTGTGTCATTTGACCCCTGGCTACTTTCCTCATCCTTTTGCTTACTGAGCTCTGCCATGGTGTTGAGATGTACCAAATGTGTTCTAGCCTCAGGACCTTTGCACGTGCACCTCTTTGCACTGAATGAAGGGTTGAACATCATAGAGATTGACACTGAGCCTGAGATGACTCTGGCTCTCTCTGGTAACTGTGCTGGGCAGCCTCTTTATCAATGGAAGGCAGAAGCTGGGGGAGGTGGGTAGCAGGAAGTGAGTGAGGGACCTCAGCTAGAGAATGAAGTGTTTTTAGAGAGGTGGCCCTCAGCTGTCCAGGTCCACCATTCTGCCTGACATTCCAGCATGGAGGTTTGGCCTCTATCCGTCCAGGACCTTCCAGGAGCCCCTGGCAGAGCAGGATCTTGGGCCTACTCTGTCTTCCTGGGGGGGCCTCCTGGGGGACGGTAGAACAAAATTAAGAGCCTGTGGCCCACTCTTCCCCAGGGAGACCATGAAGAGGGGCAACCAGGAGGGCCACCAAGACAATGTCCAACCATTCTCTATTTCCAGACAGAGCAAGCTTAATTTTGTCTAAAAAGTTAAAAAAAAAAAAACATTAAAAATAGAACTTTTTTTGTCCCCAGGTGTTTGTTGCAGATAGAACAACCAATTCTTGTATATCTTTTTTTTTTTTTTTTTTTTTTTTTTAACTTTAGCCACTCCACCAGCAAAACAACCTATTCTTTGGTTGCCTGGAACTCACGATCCTCCTTCCTCAGCCTCCGAAGAGCTGGGATTACAGATGTGAACCACCATGCTTGGCTTTTTCAACTTTTTTTATAGTCAGTTCTGTTTTCATTTTATTGAAAGGTTAGAAATGAAGGTTTCTTTCATTTTCTCAGAGGCCACAGCACATCAACAGCCACAAACTCAGCCTGGTGTCAGTGGGAATAAGGTCACCTGCCCAACTGTGTCCTCAGGGGTGAAACTGGGCCAGTGTGGGGGACAGGAGTGGGCGTCCTGTGGTGGAGCGGGTCTGCAAGCTCGTGAGGCTCGGGAAACCTCTGAGAAACAGTGTCCCTTAGAACTGGCCGTGAGGGGACTTGGACTGCTTTCTTCTGGCCCCTTCCACATGGGAATCTTTGCTTTCCTTTTCTAATAAAACTTCTGTCCAAAGACCAAAAAAACAAAAAAACAAAAAAAAAAAAAAAGGAAAGAATGGCCCTCAGTGAGCGTTCCTGTCACCAGTGCCAGCGATTTTCTGAAAGTCCTTCTGTGTAGAAAACTGGAGCAGGGGACAGGCTGCGGGTGGTGGGGGAAGCAGTGCCCGCTGCCTTTGCGGGGGACATGCTGCCCTCCAGTGGCCACTGTGGGTACAGCAGGGCCTGTGTGCCCAGCACTTTCCAGACTCAGTTCACCCCTCTCCTATTCCCATTGGTAAACTGAGGTACAGAGACCTGTAAATGCCTTGTGGAAAGTTAGGAGCATATCCAGGGTGATGCCTAGTGCACATCCCAGGTCTGTTCCAGGGAGAGAGGGATGGCACTGGGCTTTGGTCCCTTGGGCGTGAGTAAGGCACATCTGAGGGCCACTGCACGAAGAGGAGGCCTGGCTGGGTGCTTGGTGGCCTTGGGCCTCACGTGCTGCAGACTGGGCACAGACCCTGAGCCCTCGCTGGGTTTGCTGCTCCAGGGAGAGATGTGGGGGCCACGTGTGGCAGTGGGGAGCCCAGCCTCAGAGGGGAGGTCAGTGCAGCCCAGGGCGTAGGCCTCACGACCTGGCTGTGCTGCCTGCCCTTGACTTCTGCAGAAACTCCCCGCAAGCTTTGAACTTATTCTTGTCTTCAAGCACACAATCCTCAACCAGCCCCACATCTTATTTTGTTAGGCAGGGAAGGTGCAGTGCCAGACTTCCTTATGTCCATGCCACTTGCAAGACCAAGATGCTGGGCTCCCAGCTCCCAGCAGAGCCTCCCAGTGGGGGCTGGGGCTCAATTGTAAGTCTTATGCTGCCACCACTTTTTCATGATCCCTCAGAACTCTGGACCTGGCCAGTGCAACAAGTTAGCAAGAGGTAGGGGCAATTTTTTGGGTGCTGTTGGACAGCCACAGTCCATTCACTGAGGCCCCTGTGATGAGTTTTGAGGTACTGAATAAACGCCCTACTGGTCTCAGGGCCCACCCCACTCCTATGGATGAAAGGTGAGAGAGAAGGAGAGAGAGAGAAGACCCAATGACACAAGAGGGCTACCTGAGTGCCAGCCCTTCGTTCAGGGTGCTGTGAGAAAAGCCTCTGGTTCATGTCTTCCTAGATGCAGATGTAACAGGTCCTTCAAAGCTGCTTTTTCTAAAAAGTGCAGACTCCTCTCTTGAGCCTGAAAATGTCCAAAGGGGAAGTAAAACAAAAAGGGCTGGTATTGTATGCACATATGAATAATAAAACAATAAAAAAAAAAGAAAAAGAAAGGGCTGGTGGAGCGGTTCAAGATATAAGACCTGAGTTCAAACCCCAGTACTGCAAAAAAAAAAAAAAAAAAAGTCAGGCAGGCAAACTTGAATCCATACTGGGAAGGGCGGGCTGTCTTGGGAGGTGATGGACTGTGATGGAGGCAATGAAGAGTGGCTTGTGAAAATCCTTGGGAATGTGGAAAGAGAGATTCCCTAAGAGACATAGAAGGGGTTTTCCAATGTTGAAACATATGGTCTTAAGGAGAAGTATGGAAAACTGGATGCCAGTGACTCATGTCTGTAATCCCAGCTACTTGGGAGGCTGAGATTGGGAGGATTGAGGTTTGAGGCCAGCCAGGGTAAATAGTTCTCAAGACCCCATCTCCAAAAGAACCAGAACAATGAGGACTAGAGGTGTGGCTCAAGTGGTCAAGTGGTAGAGCCTGAGTTTAAAATCCCAGTTCCACCAAAAAAACAAAACAAAAAAAAGATGGGGAGCTGGGTGTGGTAGCATATACCTGTAATCTCAGAACTTGGAGGATGAGGCAGGACCGTGTCAAGTTTGAGACAGCTTGGGCTACATAGTAAGTTCAAGGCCAACTAGCCTCAAGGTTCCTGAACTTGACCCCCAGGAAGCCTGCTGGTCTCAGGGAGGCTCAGGCTGACAGGACCCCCGAGATGGAGTCAGTAACACCCCACTTCCTGGTTCAGGCTCCTTCTCTGCAATATAAGATCAGCTCCGCTTCTCCGCCATCTGGGGTTTAGACAGGAAAGTGGAGTCTGAGCCTTCTAGAACAGTCCCAGTTGCTCTTGGGGTGCTGAGGAAAGTAAGTTTGGACTGCAAGAAAGCCAGACAGTGGCTCAAGTGGTAAAGTGCCTGCCTAGCCTGCCTAGCAAGCATGAGGCTCTGAGTTCAAACTCCTGTTCTGCTGGAAAAAAAGAAAGCAAGCCAGAACTAAGGCACAATTTGAATCCATTTAATGCTTTTTTCATTCAAGTGCAAGAGGAAGGGCAAATTCACTATTCGTCAAGCATCACGAGGACCGGTCCATGGTCCTGGTTTAATACACAGAGAATTAATTTCCAATCAGCAATAACAATGTTCTCTCTCTTTTTTTTAACGGTACTGGGGTTTGAACTCAGGGTGCTAAGCAAGCATTCTACCACTAGAGCCACACCTTCGGCCCTTGAATTGCTTTTCATCAGCGGGCTTTCCCTCCCACATACTGCCTGACCTGACGTCAGGTTCAAGTGTGGCTGTGGATCCCGAGTGAGCAGGGCCTGACCACACGCCTCACCCTGAAACCTTGGCTCATGCTTCCCCTTCCTGAGGACCTTGACCATGGCTCCTTATCTGGGCTGTCATGTCTCTGCAGCACCCAGGCTTGGGCTGAAGGTTGGTGAGTCCATGTAAACATGCAAAGTGCAAAGGCCTGGTCTTCATTTGCACACAGGATAGGAGACCGAGGCACATGGAGTGACTCAGCCCCAAACCTCAGAACATCGTGCTCTGCTGAGGCAGGACTGGGAGCCAAGGCCACTGGCGCCAGAGTGAAACCCCATCCACAGCATTTGTCCAACACCTGCTAGAAGTGCTTACAAGGCTGTGAGCTAAGTCCAGTGAAGACTCTGACCTCAGGGGCTGCACCACTGCTGGGCCAGGAGATGGGAGGATTCTGTTCCCTTGCAAGTGCCTGGGAAAGAAATTCCATAGAACTCGGGGACTGGCTTTCAGTCCAACATCTGTGGCAAAGTGGAGACTCGGTTTCAGGTCTCGTGCTATTCAGGGCTGCCCTCCTCCCCACCAGGTCCACAGTTCCTAGGAGGCAGCATGACTTACTCACATGAATTTCAAAAAATCTGCACTAATCATTCCTTCTCTCGTTTAAAATGCCCACTTGGTGTTTTGATGTATGAGTGCACCCACAGAATCATCACCACATCGGGGTAAGAAGCGCTTCCTTGTCCCGAAAGCCCCCAGGGTGCGAGCAGCCACCTGGTCTCTGACCCCAGAGCACTCTGCATTTCTTAGACTTTTCTACAATTGAAATCACGATTGGCTGACTTTGTCACTCAGCATCACGACTTTGCGCTTCGCCCACGGGGTCATGGGTGTGAATAGCTCACATCCTTTTAGGGTGGAGTGAAATTCCAGTGCGCCAGGTACACTTCTGTGCTGCTTCCAAGTTTTTGGCTATTGCAAACGAAGGTTCCAAGTCTCTTCATGCATATGCATTAATTCTTTGGGTAAATACCTAGAAGCAGAATCCTGGGTGTACAGTAGACCCCGGCCTCCATGTGAATCTGGTTCTAAGGAGCCCGCCGGGAGGGAAACCCGTGTGAGCTCACAACACACAGTTCAGTGCTGTACTGTGCGGGATTCATTTCTCCTGAATTGCCACCCAACTTCTGCTGAAGACATGCCACCTTTCAGCAAGTCTAAAATCTTCATTTTTTCGCGTCAGTTAAGCACATGCAGTTTTACTTTGCTTTTTTTGGGCACCATTTGCTTTATGGGAGGCAGATTTCCCCAAACTCAAGGGCAGGGAAACACAAGGATTTAAACACAACTGAGGACTGAATGAGCTGTGGAATGTGAGCTTGGGCATTTAAAAGTTTTGCTTTGCCAGTGCAGGTGGCTCACACCTGTAATCCTAGCTACTCAGGAGGCAGAGATCAGGAGAATCATGGTTTGAAACCAGCCCTGGGCAAACAGTTTGCAAGACCCTATCTCAAAAAACCCCTCACACACACACACACACACACACACAAAAGGGCTGGTGGAATGGCTTAAGGTATAGGTCCTGAGTTCAAACTCCAGTATGGGAAATAAAAATTTTTTTTCTTTAAAAATTTCTTTTGAGTTTAAGATATTTATTATATTTTACTGTGCTTGGGCAAAACTTGCACAATAAATCCACAATAAGGCAAGCTTACTGTATACTTAACTTTTTCTTTTTTGCAGTACTGGAGTTTGAGTCAGGGCCTTGTGCTTGCTAGGTAGGTCTAGTTTAAAATTTAATTTAGGCTTATGGCCCAGTGTAAATTGATTTTTATATATGATGTTGGGTATGGATAAAAGTTCTCACTTTTGTGTGTGTATAATTTCCCCCAGGACATTACTGGAAATGCTATTCTGATATCACTTAATTTACTGTTGTTAAAAATCAGTTGTTTAGCTGGTTGTGTTGGTGCACACCTGTAATCCCAGCACTTAGGAGAGGCTGAGGCAGGAGGATTTTGAGTTTGAAGCCCCCTTGGACTACATAGCAAGATGCCGTCCCAACAAAACAAAATAGTTGTCTGTGTGTGTGTCTGTGTACAGTGTGTGTGCACACGCATTCATGTGTGTGCGCGTGTGTGTTTTCTTTAGAAAGCCAGTCTTTTATTCTAAAGCTCTGCCATAACTTTTCATCAGGTGCCAATGGTCATCTGTCACTCACACCAGGTTGTCTGTGTAGCCAGCAAATACAAAGTCTGGCCATCAGCAGACCAGGCTGAGAGGCGTACCAAATCCACCGAAGATTTCAGCAGGGAAGTGACGTGCCAGGCCAGGATGTAGAAGGGATCGCCTTGTTTCCAAGGAAGACATCAACCGGTCCAACCTAAGAAGGGTCTTCGCATGGGGTAGTTTTTCTGTAATTGGGCCTAGGGTCCAAGCATGGTGGTACATACTTGTAATCCCAACTACTGGCACAGGTAGAACTACAGTCTGAGGTGAAAACTTAAAGCAAAAACAGGCTGGAGGTGTGGCTCAAGCAGCAGAGCACCAGTACTGCCCCCTCCCCAATAAATAAAAATAAATCATAAAACTGAGCCTAGGTCTTCCGCTCTGTATTCTCTTGCCCCATTGCCTGTGATCAGTAGCTCACATCCGGGTCTCTAGGAAGGCAACAGGGTCTGAGTGCTTGGTTTTAGCATCTTTGCTTTTCTGACCAACACACTGATTACAATTCAGGTCTCCGTACTGATCCCTGAATGCTGTGGTTTGGGCCTGGCATGTCCCCCAAGGGACATGTGGCACTGTTGGGAGATGGTAGAACCTCTGAGAGGTGGAGTCTAGTGAGGGGTCTTTAGATTACTGGGAGTGTGTCCTAGAAGGGGATTGTGGGAGCAGACTTTCTGTCCCTCTCTGCTTCCTGGTTCATGGAATAAGCAGTTTGTTCTAACACACACTCCTGCCATGACTTGCTAGAGGCTCAAAGTCATTTTTAAGTAAATGCCTCAAGTATTTTATCATAGTAACATGAAGCTGGCTAACACATTGAACTTGAAAAATTTTACTTAAAAAAAAGTGCATCCATACATCATTTAAGTTTTGGTGCCAATATAGAATCAGAATCAAGTCCTAGAAATAATACACCCGCTCCTGCCCACCGCCCTGTGTCATCCTCTCACTGACAGACTTGGGAGCTAACCACTTCTCAACTAGATCACGGGGCTATGATTGCCAGTCTCCCAGTAGCCCTGGGGGGCACAAAAGTCTCAAAGCTGGGAGTCCTCCTTTCTCAAAGAAGGAAGCCCAGCATATGGGGACACGGATGACACGCAGAGCCATTAAAAAGAAGTTTCCTTGGCAGGCACAGAGGGCCCGGCACTGCTTATTCCTTCTTTCTCCTCTGGAATCTCCACTTTGTTTCTCTTGGCAAAGATGCGATTTATCTCCACGAATGTTTTGCCCTTGGTCTCAGGGAAAACCACGTAGATGTACACAGCAGTGAGGAGGCAGAGTCCAGCAAAGATGAGGAAACTGTAGGCACCAATGGCCACCTAGACCAAGAGACAAATAGCACAGGAGGGCTTGGGGACATTTGGGGACAATTCCACTTGAGGCCTTTGGGAGTTTCTTGGTGGTCAGTTTTGTTCCATTCCTGGAGGGGTAAAACAGCTAGAAAATTGGGTTCCACTAACCTCACAAGGAACCCTAAGTCCTTTGACTGGGGGACGTGATGGGCTCTAGGTCCTTCCTCTCTTGGTGGTCAAAGTCGGTGTGCACATCTTCCCAGCCTAGAGTCCCTCAGGAAGGAGCCCTTCCCAACATGAGGGTGGGAGCACCTTTCTCTATCTACATGAGACGTGGCATATCAAAGAGTTGGGAGCTGGGTCTGGTGGTTCACACTTGTAATCCCAGCACTTGGGGAGGTGGAGCCAGGAGGATCAAGAATTCAAGGCTAGTCTGGGGTACATAGTGAGACTCTGTCTCAAAAAACCAAGGGCTCAGAGGTAGAGCGCTTGTCTAGCACGGGAAGGCTCTGGGTTCCATCCCTTGCACAGCAAAGATAATAATCAACGAGACATGAGTGTCTGAGAGCCACATTTGCCCTGTTGATCTGGCAGATCCTTGTCCAAAGAGCCCTTCCTGCCTTGGGGAGGGGCAGGGTGGCCTAGGTAACAGGCAAAGGGCCACTCACCTGGATAGACGGGAACACCAAGCCCACGATGAAGTTGGTGAGCCAGTGTACTGCCCCGTCCACCATGAATGCGGCCCGCCGGGAGGACTGTAGAAAGATCTCTGTCCTCACCACCGAGGGGACAGGGCCTGGGGACATGGGACAGAGGGCACAGGATGAGTGGTGGGGAGAAAGGCTCAGAAGGTCCCCGAGGGGGAAAAAGGAACCCTCTTACACTGCTGGTGGGAATGTAGACTAGCACAACCATCTGGAAAAAAATTTGGAGGCTACTTAAAAAGCTGGACATCGATCTACCATTTGATCCAGCAATACCACTCTTGGGGATATACCCAAAAGACTGTGACACAGGTTACTCCAGAGGCACCTGCACACCCATGTTTATTGCAGCACTATTCACAATAGCCAAGTTATGGAAACAGCCAAGATGCCCCACCACTGACGAATGGATTAAGAAAATGTGGTATCTATACACAATGGAATGTTATGCAGCCATGAAGAAGAACGAAATGTTATCATTCGCTGGTAAATGGATGGAATTGGAGAACATCATTCTGAGTGAGGTTAGCCTGGCCCAAAAGACCAAAAATCGTATGTTCTCCCTCATATGTGGACATTAGATCAAGGGCAAACACAACAAGGGGATTGGACTATGAGCACATGATAAAAGCGAGAGCACACAAGGGAGGGGTGAGGATAGGTAAGACACCTAAAAAACTAGCTAGCATTTGTTGCCCTTAATGCAGAGAAACTAAAGCAGATACCTTAAAGCAACTGAGGCCAATAGGAGAAGGGGAACAGGAACTAGAGAAAAGGTGAGATCAAAAAGAATTAACCTAGAAGGTAACACCCACGCACAGGAAATCAATGTGAGTCAATGCCCTGTATAGCTATCCTTATCTCAACCAGCAAAACCCCTTGTTCCTTCCTATTATTGCTTATACTCTCTCTACAACAAAATTAGAAATAAGGGCAAAATAGTTTCTGCTGGGTATTGGGGGGGGGGGGGAGAAGGAGGGGGTGGAGTGGGTGGTAAGGGAGGGGGTGGGGGCAGGGGGGAGAAATGAGCCAAGCCTTGTATGCACATATGAATAATAAAAGAAAAATGAAAAAAAAAAAAAAAAGAAGGTCCCCGAGGGCCACTGGGACTGGGCCTCCTGTCACTTCACACCTTAGACCCTTGGAGCACCTCACCTACCCCCTGTATGGGCCATCCCCTGCTGGGACTGGGGGCCAGAAAGGAGCCCTGCAGGAGGAAGGCACGATTAGGACCGAAGCTAGAAGACCTGTTTACAAAGTCATCTCAGAAGCCTGGGATGTGATTTCCAGCACTGTTTCTGCGGAGCTGACGATGAGCAGCAAAGGTCATAGAGATGCAATGGACGGAAATGAACTTCCCTCAAAGGGATCCCCGCACTGCAGTGCCAGCTCGCCATCCCTTTCTCAGCCTGGCTTTTTATTGCGCCCTTATGGAGCCTTATCTCCAATGTCTAAAGTCATCTTTTTCCCTAATTGTCACCTCCACAGATCTACTGTAATCTGTTCATGTCCTGTATAAATATCTTTGGCTTTATACACAAAAGAATACGATTTTGCCCCTTGGTCAAGTTTCTGATGGGGGAGGGGAGGGTGGAATGGCCACAGTGAAGATTGAGTGGAGAATAATTCAAAACCCCAGAATGGATCTGCTCTTGGAACTCAAGTGAAAAAATCCTGCAATCCAGGTGGTGGTGGGGTTCCTCGGGGCTTGTCCCCTCAGAGGGTTGGGGGAGTCAGTCATCTGTTAGGACCTGGTTTCCGTGTCAAATCAACCCCCTATCTCCAATGGGTGGGTTTGCAGGGGAGGAGCCTCAGCACAGGGGCTGCTCCAGGTGACACACAGGCAGGGAGGGACAGAGGGACTAGAACCCAGGTCTGCTACACATGGCAGCACCCTCTGTACTGGACACCCCAGTGTCTGCCTTTGAGGCGCACCAGGGCCCTTCCTACTGAACACCTAATTCTCAAACACTGGACACCAAGGTGTGGGTCTTGAGGCTATCGCATCCCCAGGGCCCCAGCCCAGCCGTCACGCACGTGGAAGGGGCCTGTGACACCTGTACTCTGCTTCATGGACAACTCCTCCAAATGCAGCTCCCCGGCATGTGCTGTCAGGCTTAGGAGTCAGGGACCCCTTTCCCTGAGGAGGAGGAGGAGGCTTGACTCTGAGGACACTCAGGGACAGGAGCCCCAAGTATCCGCGTCTGTGAAGGGGTTTGCCAGTGAGGGCCTGAGCTTCTGGCATGTGTCTGAGAGGACAGACAGGACAGCATGGGAGCTGGAGGTCAGTGGGGAACAAAGAGTTGAGCTGCTGGGGGTGGGGAGTAAGGGGGGCTCGGAGGCTAAAGTGAGAGTGTGGAGAGTTTGGCCAAGAACCCAGGTACCCCGTGGGTTTGGCTGTTGAGAACTCCCTCTCTGCGTGGGCTCCTTTCCTTGTTGGGTGCTGCTTGGCATTTAGTAAATATCTGTTGAATGAATGAATGTGAACTGGATTGGTCATCAAAGGAAAGCTAAACTGAAGGGGACCTTTAAGAATGTGTAGAAGCTGGGCGTGATGGTTCATAGCTGTAATCAGCAACTGGGGAAGTAGAGGCAGGAGGATTACAAGTTCAAGGCCAGTCTGGCTACACAGTGACTTCCAGGCCAGCCTGGGATGCACAGTGAGACCTTATCTCAACCCCAATACTCCTACACCCCCACTCCCCAAAAAATAGAGTGGATCTGCACAGGAACAGAGGATGAAGTGTTTGGAGGGCAGTGGGGGAGGGAACATTTTGAACACTGTGAGTCAAAGACAGTTACTCAATCAACAAATATTTATTGGGGACCTAGTACGTGTCGGGCCCCCGAGGCTGGTGGGGTGGAGGTGGTGTGCAGGTACTCACTGGGGCCGATGGAATGTCCCGCGATGTAGGCAAAGACACAGATGACGCCTAGGTAAGACAGCTCAGGGACTGTGCTCTGTGGGGAGAGACAGGGCTGTCTGACAGGGCCTGGCCTGGGACCTCTGCAGGCCTTAGGCCAAGAATGGTGCCACAGGAAGGAGCCACACCTGGAATTCTGAGCCCTACAGAGGCCTCAAGGGCTCTGTGGGCAAGAGAAAGTGTAAGATGAGGACAAAGATGGATGTGGCTCATTCTGGTCCACAGAAGGCTACCACGAACCTTACCTAATTAAGAATGGCAGACTAGCAGGAAGATCTGTATTCATTTATTGACTTATCTGTGGTACTGGGGATTGAACCCAGGGCCTCAAGTATGCTTGGCAAGTGCTCTGCCACTGAACCACACTCCTAGTCCTTTTAATGGTACTCGGTTTTTGAGATAGAGTCTTGTTAACTTTGCCTGGGTTGGCTTCATATTCCTGATCTTCCTGTCTCTGCCGCCTGAGTAGCTGGGATTACAGATGTGTGCCACCACACCCAGCACTGCTCGTTATTTATTTTGTGTAGGGCACCACTTGCTGTACTTCACAAATATGAACACATGTTATCTTCATGTCACCTCTGAGTGTGGATATTATTGTTTAAACCCAACAAATGTGGCGTCAGGGCCCAGAGCGCTCTGAACACAGACCATGAGGACCTCAGCCCCTTAGGGATCCAGCAATGTCTTGTCACACAATCAGGGTGATGGGCTTGGGATTCCCATTCATTCAACCATTGTCTGGACAGAATCCTAGGAGCTCCAGGCCCTTGAGACCTTGTATCAAGCCCCTGTGTGGGAGCAGACACTCCTTTGCTCCCTAATGGCTACAGGAATGGCTGACACAATACCAGGTCAACAGACTTCAATCAAACTGGATGAGGAGCCACCAAGCTAATTATAATAGGACAAATCCTCCAGGGTGACATTGGCAGCAGGGCCAGATGACGTGGAGCACTGAGCGCCACTTGAGGCTTCTGAGCAGAGGAGAGACAAGACCTAGCTCCGTTTCAGCAGAAACAGTCATAGGCAGCCTCGGGGTCCACTTCAATACCTCCAGCCAAAGAGGAGAGGGCTAGGCGGTGGGGCCACCTGGACGTGATGGGGAGCGGGAAGGTGCTGGGTGGCTTGGGTAGGAAGAGTGAAAGGACAGAGCTGCCAAGGTTCCTGCACGTGGCTTGCAATGATCTGTAGACACTGGCCAGTTCTGTTCACTTCTTTCCCCTCACCTCCACTCCCTAACTGTTCTACTTTTTAGTAGTTCTAATATTAGAAAAGACAGTTCTTCCAAAAGGAAACTTGAAACCAAGTTATGAATGTTACTAACATTTGTCCTTGCACCTCTCCACCTAAGGCCATTGCCTCCCTGTCTTGCTGTTCCCTGGATACCAGGTCCTTCCTGTAGAGAGGACTTTGTATCTGCTGGGTGGCCAAGGAGAAAATCGTCATGGAGATTCGTGGATAAGAAGGAGCTCCAGAACTATCTTTTCCTTTATACTTCCCTGTACTCCTGGACCATTCTGTTTCTAGCTCTGTGTTGTCCATTTGAAAGGCTGTCAGACTGTCGCGTAGTTACTGCAGAAGCAACAATGGCCAAGAGGTGGCTGGGGACACACACAGACATGCTGATTGTTTTTAAATCACCTCATATTGTGGCCAACGTATGCATTTTCATAACTTCTGCACAACACAGATATTAGGGATGTGCAGAAGAAATTACAGACTAAAACAGCAAAGTTTAACCTTGCTGTGATGCCGTCCCTCCTGTGGCTTCTTCCTTTCTAGGGACAGATGCTCTGGTCTCCAAGGTATTTTGAACACTACAGCCTGACATGGCTCTTAAAATGTGGCAGGATTCCAAGAAGGGAGCTCTTCCTGATGTCCACCCTGGGGGATTGTCTTAGGAGCACAATTATAAGTCAGATGCTTCTAGGGCATCCCATTCTTTCCCTCCTATCTCCCATCCTAACGCTCCCGTTTGTTCTGTGCGCTGGTCCTACACCAATTGAGGTTGTTGTATTTTCACCACGCACAAATGTGTTTGGCCCATGGTCACTCCCAGCCCTGCGGTAGTTCTTCCCGCTGTGCACGCAGCCCCGTTCTCATTTCTCTTCTCGTGTGGGATGACTTCCCATGCACACTTGCTCACTACTGCTGGGTGTCCTCTAGCACAGTTGCACCTAAGCGCTTAGGACTGAAATGCACATTTGATCGTAAATTGCCCCTTTAAGCTGGGGCGTCATATTGATTTGTTTGCGTGAGAAAGAACATCACGGCACTGGCTGTGAGAACGGGGGGTGCAGCTGCAGAGGACTGACAGCCACTCTCATGGTCTCACCATGCTGGCTGTGTGGCAGGACCTCCCACCCACCACCATGATCCCCCACCCACCAGGCAGGAAATGAGACCAGACCTGGAAGAGGAGCGCCAGGGTCAGCACCAGGCAGGCCGAGCCGCAGATACCGTAGCCGGCCAGCAGGAGGAGCCGTCGCCCCAACCTCTCCACAGTGGCTGCCTACAGGAGAACGGGTGGTGAGGAGTGCGGTGGCACCTGGGCCTCACCCGAGCCTCCACCCCCCTGTGCAAGCCCTCCTTAGGTGCACACTGTTGCTCCCTGTTACCTCGGCTTATTTGGTGTGGGCCCTTCTGTGTTGGTCATTTACAGACCCCCTGGATCTCGGCTCCCTGCAGCCCACCCCACACTGGAATAATCCCATTTTCTAGTTTCTGAATGTGATGCTTTGATAGCTTGGGGTCTTGCTGACCTGGAGGGACTGCCTCTCCCTCAGTTAGCCAGTGCCTGGAGGTGGCAAACCAATGCAACTGCTGGAGAGGGGCACTTTCCAAGTTCAAGGAGAAATGCAGGAGGAGGAGGAGGAGGGAGACCCAGAGCAATTCTTAAGACCTTCTTCCTGCTGGTTTCCCTTGGTCCCTCTCTTTTTTTTTTCTGGGGCAAGATCGATCCTGCACCCTCAAGACAGGCTGTCATAACTGGGACCTTCTTCCCCATCATCCTGCCTGGAGAAACCCAAGCCAGAAAAATAGCTTTGTCTGTCCTGGAAGAACAGCGTCTGGGAACCAGGCATGGAAGAGGAAGTTTGCCTTTCTCTCTAACTTCTCCTAGCGGGAATGAGGATTACTCTGTGTTCTTATCAGGCCATCCCAGAATGGCAATGATAATCTGTCCACAGGGCTGTCTGGAGGACTGGAATTGTGAGTCTAGTGATAGCACAAGCCTGGGGCTGGGCCAGCCCGGAGGGATGGAGCAGAAAGCAGAATGTTAGAGAAATGGAAGGAAGGAAGAAACCAGGGAGAAAGGGCTGGGCCAGAGTTTGGGCTGTTGGAGAAGGAGCAGGCTGCTGCGGTGGGGGTGGGGGGTGGGGTAGGGGTGGGGGTGGGAGTGGGGTGGGGGGTGCGCATGTCCGAAAGGTAGAAAAGGAAGGTGGGGCCGGGCTGAGCTCCATTCTCCTCCCACCTTTCCTCCTGTTCTTAACTTCTTCCTGCCATCTCATCTTGTCTGAGATAGACTGGGGCTTAAGCTAACTCTGGGAAAATACAAAAAAGTGATAACTAACTTTCTAAAAACAACTCAAGAACTAGGACTCCAGTCACAAGGTGATTTGGAATCGTTCTAGGTTAAGGGGTATCACGGTCCTGGCATTGTTGGGGTGAGCATCTCTGGCCAGCCACGTTCTCTACTGCACCGTGGCTACATATTAAATATTAAGGGATTCTGAGTAAATATTGATCTCTGAAATCACTGCATTGGACTAAAAATTAACACCTGCATCACAATGATGTCACAAAGGAGGACACTTGGATTTGAAGGTATAACGCATTGCGAGTCAAAGTCACACAGGCAGTAGATATGTGACCCCAGGACTGGGACCAGTAACACCAGGGTGACCCCGTGGGGCTTCGGTCTACTGCAAGAGGGGCCTGCTTGGACACTCTGAGCAGGGAGGCTGCTACACGGTCACTCACCGAGATGACGGTCATCACTATGTTGACCACGCCAACTGCCACCGTTATGTACTGGGAGTGAGCGGCCTCCACCCCTGCCGACGTGTAGATGGAGTCTGCATAGTAATTGACCTACAGCACAAACAGGGCTGTGAGGGGGTGCCCGAAGACCGGCCACGGGCTTCACCTTGTCATCTGAGCCACAGTCTTGAAAGCCTGCGTTGGGGACCCTGGGATATGAAGGAGGCAGCTGGTGGTATTGGTGGAGTTAGGACACCTGGCTCTGCCCCCTCTGAGCCTCTGATTCTGCCCCTATAAAGACCACAGGACTCCCACCTGGGCAGTCTACCTCTCTCAGGATCACTTGCTAAACTCCTTGAGTCCTGAAGGCCTGGTGCCACCTCTTCCTGACACTTTCCTTGAGCATCAGTTGAGTCACCTGTCCCACCTCCTGGGGTTCCGAAAGCCACTCTGGATTTTTTTCATATCTCTGTGCTCCCCTCCCACTATTGACAGACAAATACAGTTACAGCAAACGAAGCATGTCCCCAGAAGCTGATGCCAGATTCGCTGCCCTGCCGAGTCCAAGATGGGCTCCTGACCAGGCTGGTTCAACCAACCACCCTGACGCCTGAGATCCAGACAGAGGGCTAGTTCCTCTCTGGGCTCTTGCCCCAGAGGAGAAAGAACTGTTGGTAGGTGACATTTGCTCTCAGGGACTGCGAAGCAAAGAAAAATGCTCTATAGCAAGAGGAGAAAAAGTATGAGGGGGGAAGGGGAGGTGGTGCTTTGAGGCCGAGCCGCCCTGTCTTCCCCACACGCTGTATCCCTTCCAGCACGTGTGGCTGGCATTCCTTGGCGGAGCCTCAGTTTCTGTAAATCAATGATTAATGCTTTATCTTTTTCCAGTGGGGCCTGTTCCTCGCACAGGAAACACCCGAGGGATAAAGTGCACGTGTCTCTCCCAGCGCCCACGTGCTGGCATGGGCTTTGCCGCTTGGCGCTGCGGGCAGAGCTGATTTTGCACGTGAGCCGCTCTGAGCGACAGTTCTGCGAGTTTAGTTCACTCCCGATGGCTTAGGGACCGGAAGTCCCCTTCCCGCAGAGCCGCACCCTCGGTGCGCTGCCCACCCGCGCATCGGCCCCCCGGTGGACGGTGGACGGTGCACGCACCGCGTTGATCCCGGACAGCTGCTGGCCGGCCATGAGCACGATGACGGAGATGAGCTGCCAGCGCAGGGACCGGAAGGTGAACAGGTTGAGCACCGACAGGTGGCCGGCGGCGCGCTCCGCCCGCTCCTCCGTGCGCATGTCCTCCATCTCGGCCTCCACGTCCGCGCGGCCTCTCAGCCTCCTCAGAGCTGCGAGCGGAACAGCCTGCGCTAACCATGTGGATACGCTGTCCACCCCCCTCCCCGGCCGTGCCCCAGTCCAGTTACCATCCTTCACCCGGCCCAAGCTCTGCTCTCAGCCCTGTCCTCCTCCTTAGCCAGTCCATACCTGCCCCTGCTTTGCTTTTTCTTTTCTTTTTTTTTTTTTTTTTGGCAGGACTGAGGTTTGAACTCAGAGCTTCTTGCTTGCAAAGCAGGCGCTCTACCATTTGGGCCACATCTCCAGATCATTTGCTTTGGTTATTTTGGAGATTGGGGGAGGGGGGCTCTTGAACTATTTGCCCAGATTGTCCTTGAACTGCGATCCTCCGAATCTCAGCCTCTCAAGTGGCTAGGATTACAGCTGTGACCCACATGCGGCGGACTTGCTTTGCTGCTTTGTGCGTACCGGGAGGGCACCTTGGAGTGGCGCAAGGTGGGGGGCAGGAAGGGAAAGGGCAAGAGAGCTTTGGGGAGCAGCCAGCCTCCCCAGTACCTCGCCGCGTGGTCTCCTCATCTCCTTTCTGAATCAAGGTATAGCGGGGGCTCTCGGGGAAGAAGGGCAGGGAAAGGAGTTGAATCAGCGCGGGGACACCGGTGAGAGCCAGGAGCACCGGCCAGCCTGGAAGAAGCCAACGTGAGAACTGGGGACCAATCATCATGGGGGAGAGGCAGTGGCTCTAGCACCTTCAAATCCCGACTCCTCTGAGAAGGTCACTCTCCAGAGGTGTCCTTGGTCTCACCAAAGACCAGGACCACCTAGTCCCGGCCAAGATGTGACTGCCCAAGAACTCACCCACAAAGGGGTCCCCTGTGCACTACAGAGAAAACTTGTAATTGAAAAGTGTATGTGTTACCCATTCGTTTTGTAGGAAATGTCTTGCTTTTCCTACCATCGAATATGATTGGACAGTTTGACCCCTAGAGAAAATGAATCCACATCACTTTCCTAATTTGGGGCTGGGAATGACATAATCTCTACCTCACTTGACTTGGACTCCAGGAGAATATGGGCCCAGCACTGTGCCTGAGTGAGCTCCTTAAGAAGGCTTGGGTTAAGGAGGGGTCCTGAGCTTCCAGTAAATAAGTGGGGTTCACCCCCCACCTCCCACCCTGCTATGTCAAGGGGTGAGTTATTTAAGCTCTCTGAGGTTCCGTTTTCACTGAGATAACGATAGTGACTGCACTACTCCTTAAGTATCAGCTAAGGAGGGGCCAGCATGGCGTCCACTCAGTCCCCTGTGGCAGATGCCTCTCTAGTTGAACTGGGGCTGAACTGGGGTAGTCTGAGAATATTATTCCTAATGAACTTCCCCGGCCATCCAGTGGCTTCTGAGTCTCGGATGTCCTTCAAGATGCTGAGACTACAAAGAAATGGATTCAGGTCTTGGGGTGTGGCTCTGTGGCAGAGCATTTGCTTAACATTTATGAGACCCTGGGTTTGCTCCCCCGCACCGCAGGGGGAAAAAGACATGGGTCCATCCCTTCACATTCAAGCCATATTTGCTGGTCCATTTTCAGCTCCTGCCTCCATGACTGTTTCATCTCCTGGGCCTCCACCACATCCCCCCACCCTCTTGCTCAGGCAATGACCTTGCCTTTCAGTTCACTGAGAAAACAGAAGTACATGTTGCCAGGTGCCGTCTCCACCCACATCACAGGAATGGAAGCGGCATACCTGCTCACCCTGCACCCAGGTCCTGCTGCACTGTTCAAGGCACCCACATTTTTCCCAGCCTGAAAAAAAAAATCTCTCAACCCTACTCCCCCTACCAGCTGCAACCCAACTTCTTTTCGTCCTGTTGTTCAAAATTCCCAAGAGTCTCCGTCAGGGTTCATGTCCAAGTCCTCTCCTCTCCACAGTTGATCTCCATCACTCACCAACACTGCCCTGGGCTAGGTCACCTGTGTCCCTGGGTCACACATTGCCCAACCCAAAGATTACCTCTCAGGCCTCCTCTGACTTGGTCCATTTGTAACCTTGGGCTCAACTGGGTGAGTGGATGGGCCTCGATCCTTGTGGTCCCAACTGTCCCTTGACTTCCAAATGCTGCTGGTTACCTGTGACATTGCCCAAGATGGCCTGGAGGCTGAAGATCTGTGCCAGGAACAGTCCAATGATGACGAACACTTCTGTCATGGTTCCTATCATGCCCCTCAGGTTCTTGGGGGCCAGTTCTCCCAGGTACATGGGAAGAGCACTGTACGAGATGCCTGGTTCCGGCCAAGTACAAATCAGAGCCTCCCACGAGCAGTCCCCAGCCTCCCATGCTGTGGAAGCCTGAGGTCAGTTCAGTTCCATTTCCTGTCTCTGAGCCCCTCTGTGGCTAAGATGGAAATAGGCCAACTCCAACTTTTTCGTTTGGACTTAAAGCCCCTTCAGAGTCCTCAGCACCCGTGGGGACAGGGCTAGGGTGTGAAGAGGGTACGCTGTCCTTCCCAGCTGCTGGGCTAGAAGGAGGAGAGGAATCTAGGCCTCTGTGTGTCCCCAGGGCTTAAAGATAACTCTTAAGTCTTATCTTTAAGTAGGACTTATTTTTTTAAGTGGTGCTTAAAAATAATTCTTTTTTTTTTTTTTTTTTTTTTTGGTAGTACTTCAGTTTAAACTGAGGACCTCCTGCTTGTGCTGCCCTTTCTCCATTAGTTTATTTTTTAGGTCTTGTGCTTTTTACCTGGGCTGGCCATTTTGGGTGGTGATCCTCCTACTTCCACCTCCTGTGTAACCGAGATTACACACGTGAACCACCGTGCCTTGCTACTAGTTTCTGATATTACTTGTATGCCTTTTTTGTTAATGGAAGAAATCACTATATTTAAGAAACTCTGTTCATCTACTGACTGAGATATATTCTGTGTTCCTTTTGCTTGAAGCCTTTTGTTTGCAGTTTAAATTATACAGCCTTTTTGGAAGACAACTCGTAAAACCTTTTTGGTTGTTTTGTACTTTGCAGTTAGTGTGTTTCCTTTCCTTTCTTTCCCCTCTCTCTTCCCTCCCCTCCCCCCTCTATCCTTCCCCTCCCCTCTTCCCCTTCCTCTTCTTTCCCTCCCCCTCCTCTTTCCCTCCTCCTCCTCTTCCCCTTTCCCCCTCCTTTTCCCCTTCCCCTCCTCTCACCCTTCCTCTCCCTGTTCCCCTCCCCCTCCTCTCCCCTCCCCTTCCTTTCCCTTTCCTTTCTCTTTTTCTTCTCTCTCTCTTTGATTTTTTTTGGTGGCACTGGGATTTGAACTCTAGACCTCACATTTACTAGGCAGCTGTACTACCACTGGAGCCATATCCCCAGTTTGTTGTGCATTTCAAAAGTTCCTTCCCTGATAGACGATTTTGTTACATAAAGGGAAGGAGCTAGAACATGTGAGGTTTGCAAAGGCCGGGGAGTGGGGACAGGGGAGGCCCTGAAAGGAAAAACAGGCAGAACCACAAGAAGCCTGGGCATGTGTGTCTAGGAGCCCTTCCCCTGCCCATTGCACTAAGCCATCCTGGGGCTTCAGTGGCCTCCCCTCACCCCCCCACCAAGTACCTGCACAGACTCCCACCAGCACTCGGGAGAAGATGATCAACTCAAAAGCCCTGGCCACTTTGCTGACTCCCATCAGGATGGCAGGGACGATGGCGAAGATGTCGTTGATCAGCAGGGTTCCCTTTCTGCAAGACACAGGGTGGGAGGGCAGCAGCTGTGGTAGAAGCTCCTCAGACTTCAACTTCCATGTTCCCAGAGGTGCTGGGAACACACCTGGGAGTGGACTGGTAGATGGGGCTTTGGACAGAAGTGTCCCCCAAAATCACAGCCCTAACGTGGTGGTGTTAGCTGGAGGGGCATTGGTGACTAGGATGGGGGGGTGCTCATGGGGGGATTAGGGCCCTTAGAAAAGAGACATGAATCTGGGTGTGATGGCACATGCCTGTGGAGGATCTCAGACTGAGGTGGGCCCCAAGCAAAAATTTCGGACTCTACCTGAAATACAACTAAATCCAAAAAAGCCTGGGGGAGTGGCTCAGGTCTTAGATCAACTTCTGAGTAAGGGCAAGGACCTTAGTTCAAGCCACAGTAATGCCAAGAAGAAGAAAGAGAAGGAGGAAGGGGAAGAGGAGGAGGAAGAGCTGAAGGAGGAGGAAGATGCAAAAAAAAAAAAAAATGGGGGCTGGATGTGGAGCTCAGTGGTAAAACACTTGCCTAGCATGTTTGAAACCCTGGTGTTTGATCCCTAGTGTAGGAAGACAGACAGGAAAGAAGGAAGGAAGGAAGGGAGGGAGGAAGGGAGGGAGGGAGGGAAGGAAGGAAGGAAGGAAGGAAGGAATGAAGGAGGGAAAGGAAGGAGGGAAGGAAGGAGAGACATGCAAGACCCTCCCCAAGGGCTGGTCTGGAAATATCAGCTGTCTACAGCCCCAGGATCTGCACAGCCTTTGTGCACCCAGATGGCCCCTGCCTGTCACAGGTGCATCGGGGCTGATGGGTGTTTATGAAGTCCCCTGCTAATCCACTCTCTAGCGGTCTCTCTAGGATCCACATGTGCAGACTGGATTTTCCTGGCCACTTTTCTCTCCCTAGGTCTGCCACAGCCTGAGGGAGTGCCTCCCCCACCACCCCAGAACCACAGGAGGCTCAAGGAGAACAAGAAGCCCATATGGATCCTATCCTCCTCCGACCTCAGACCCCTCACACTTCCTGACCTCCAGGAAGCCTAGGGGCCTCAGGAAGGCTTGGGCTGTCAGGATCCCACTGGACAGGCCTGGCTCCACCACACCTCCTGGCTCAGTCTCCTCCTCTGCCATAGCTGGGCAGTGATGAGATGGGCTCTGTGGTTTCTTCAACACCCAAGTCCCATGACCGTGGGATTCAGACAAGGAAGCCTGGACTTCTAGAAGAACCCAGTCCTTCTAGGGTAGCTGAGAATAGATATCTGAATTGAAGAAAAACAGAGCTAGGGCATCATTAGGATGCTTTCTTCATTCAAGTGCAAGAGGAAGGGCAAATTCACTATTCGTCAAGCATCACGAGGACCAGTCCATGGTCCTGGTTTAATACACAGAGAATTAATTTCCAATCAGCAATAACAATGTTCTCTCTCTCTCTTTTTTTTAACGGTACTGGGGTTTGAACTCAGGGTGCTAAGCAAGCATTCTACCACTAGAGCCACACCTTCGGCCCTTGAATTGCTTTTCATCAGCGGGCTTTCCCTCCCACATACTGCCTGACCTGACGTCAGGTTCAAGTGTGGCTGTGGATCCCGAGTGAGCAGGGCCTGACCACACGCCTCACCCTGAAACCTTGGCTCATGCTTCCCCTTCCTGGGGACCTTGACCATGGCTCCTTATCTGGGCTGTCATGTCTCTGCAGCACCCAGGCTTGGGCTGAAGGTTGGTGAGTCCATGTAAACATGCAAAGTGCAAAGGCCTGGTCTTCATTTGCACACAGGATAGGAGACCGAGGCACATGGAGTGACTCAGCCCCAAACCTCAGAACATCGTGCTCTGCTGAGGCAGGACTGGGAGCCAAGGCCACTGGCGCCAGAGTGAAACCCCATCCACAGCATTTGTCCAACACCTGCTAGAAGTGCTTACAAGGCTGTGAGCTAAGTCCAGTGAAGACTCTGACCTCAGGGGCTGCACCACTGCTGGGCCAGGAGATGGGAGGATTCTGTTCCCTTGCAAGTGCCTGGGAAAGAAATTCCATAGAACTCGGGGACTGGCTTTCAGTCTGCCATCTGTGGCAAAGTGGAGACTCGGTTTCAGGTCTCGTGCTATTCAGGGCTGCCCTCCTCCCCACCAGGTCCACAGTTGTGTGGTTTGCTAACATGAATTTCAAGTCAGGGATGCATGTCTGCTGTTTACCTGCCGCACTTATCAACCAGCAGGCCAACAATCAGTGACCCCAAGAAGCCTCCCAAAGGAAACATGGACACAGTGCAGGACCACAGGAGCAGCAGAACTGTGTCATCCATGAAAGTTCCATGTCGCTCAAAGTAGGTTTCATTGTAAAATGACTTCAAGACCTGAAAAACATGGCCCCATCCTCAGCCTGCAATATTTTGCATCTCAGAGAAGTTGATGATGTAAGTGCTCTCTGCACAGGGGCATGTCTCTGTCAGTACCCACAGGACACAATTGAACCTGCTGATTCTCTGCTGGCAACTGAGGGTAAAACAATGTGCTGTGTGATGGGGTGGGAAAGAAAACAGACCTCACGAAAGCTGTTAAAAATACAGTATTAAAAAATTCATTTTTTAGAGCCGTACTCTGCCAGAGGCAACAGAAGAAAGGTTTTTATTAATTGTGTGACTTTAGGCAAATTAAATAACCTTGACAAGCCTTAATTTCTTTATAACTCATGAGGAACTTATATATATATATGCATATATACATATATAAGTATATGTATATATATATACATATATACATATATATATACATATATATGCATATATATATATATACATACACATATATATAATATGGAGAATTTGTGAGCATTAAGTGTAATAAAGCAATCGTACATAGCTTGACTCAGAGAAGATGTCCCAGGGCTGGGGTGTAGCTCAGTGGTAGAGTGCATGTCTAGCATGTGTGAAGCCCTGAGTTCTATTCCCAGCAACACACACACACAGACACCCACACACACACGAGGAAGAAAAAGAAAGACAAAGGGAGGAGAAAATTAGCATAAGGAATGGTGACTCATACCATAATCCCAGCACTTGGGAGGCAGAGAGAGGAGGATGGTTAGTTCAAGGCCAGCCTGGGTTACACAGTGAATCAAGGCTAGCTCGAGGCACAGAGTGAGACCCCATCTCAAAGATCTAAGAGCTGGGGATGTAAGCGAGTGGTGGAGAGCTTGCCTAGGATGTATGAGGCTGTGGGTTTGATCCACAGCACTGTAAGTAAAACCAACACACCAAAAGACAGAAACCAAAACACAGAAAGCAGAGGTATTATCAGTGACAGTAATAAACACATATAGGTAGTTCATGCATGCACATGCAAATATGCATGTTAATATATGTATACAAATATAATCTATGCCGTGAACAACCACTACAGTCCCTCCTACAAAATGGTAGCTGTAAATTAATGACAGTGATTTTTTTGGGGGGTGTGGATACAGGGCCTCACTATGTTGCTCTGGCTGGCCTCAAACTCTTGACCCTCCTGTTTCAGTCTCCCCTGTAGCTGGGAGCACAGGCACGCACCATTGTGCCCATCCAGCTGGCTCTCTCTTTTTCTTTTTTTTTTTTTGTGGCACTGGGGTTTGAACTCAGGGCCTCATGATTGCTAGACAGGCACTCTTACCACTTGAGTCACTCTCCAAGCCCTTTTTTTATGGTGGATTTTTTTTTTTTTGAGATAGTGTTCTGAACTATGTCTGGGGTTGGCTTAGAACCAGGATCCTTCTGATCTCTGCCTCCTTAGTAGCTAGGATGACAGGTGTGAACCACAGGCACCTGGCAATGACATTGATTAAAAAAAAAATACCATAGAACTCACACGTCCAAGCGAATAGTAACTCCACCTGCTCCACTAGAGATGCTGGCATCTGTCCCCTTTGACCCTTCAGGGGTGTCCTTTCTTCAGGTGTCTTTCCTATATCATTGGTCTCCTCCTCTCTATCACATCCTTCCCATCAGTGTACACGTGGCTGCCACCCTGGGGAACCCTAACTTGACCCCTCATCACTCCACTAAGCTTCATTTGTAGCTTTCCTGGTCAGGGAACTCCTGAACTGGGTCTGTGCCCACCGTCTCTGCTTCATCCCACTCCAGTCAAGCTTTTGTCTGCAGCTGTGGCATCTGCAGCCCTTGCCAAGGACCCTCACGTTCCACTCAGTCCTCAGTCCTCATCTGGACTCATCAACACAGGATGCTCCTCTGAACCTCAGCTTTCTCTCTGCCTCATAAGGTCCCTTTCTCTTCTTTCCTTTGCCTCTTCTCATCCTGATCTCATCCCTAAATGCTGCGGTTTATCCTTGACCCATTCTCTTCACCATCTATAGGTGGCCTTCCCCTGTGACAACTGTGGGGCTGAGGCCCAAGGAGCCTGAGCTGAGAATCCAGGTCACTCTGGGACCCTGATGTGTTCAAAAAGGAGGCCACTCCTGAAGAGACACCCGCAGTCACCCCTGGTTCTCAGAGGTGGCACCCAGGGGTGTCCCATGAGAAGATGGTGGCTTCAAAAGGAAGACAGGAGCTGCCTCCCACCCCTGGGCCCTGCTCACTTCTCACCACTTGCCTTATACCTACTTTGTGTGGCGTGTTGACCACAGCAATGTTGTAGCCGTACTGGAAGGCAGAGCCAAAGGCTGCACTCACGGTAGCCAACACCAGTGTGGGCTGGAGTCCCTGTGGGAGATGAGGACCAAGGTTAGGAACACTAGGTGTTGGTCTTTGTGACTTCCAGGAATGTGGAGGAAGTGAGGACAGCTGGACCTCCATTCCCCTCCACCTCGGACCAGAAGTAGGAGTCAGGGGACCCAATCATGCACAGGGAAGGAAGAAGAGGGGCTGTTGGGAAAGGTGGTCCAACTGGGGTCCCCAGGCTCTGAGGCCGTGTTTCCTGTTTCTTGGTGCACAGCCAGTTCCTCCTGTGTGCTGGGCACTGCAGGGGCCGAATGGAGCAGGGGATACAGGGGGAATGGGCCAGTGAAGGGCTGCCTGGTGAGGGAAGGCCAGAAGACAGACCAACATACTCTCCCTCCAGTGATCTCACTCTGAGGACAATAAAACAGGGTGGTAGGACAGATGCCCATGGGGCCAAGGGGCTATTTTCCATAGAATGGGAAGAGAAGGCCTCTTTGAGAAATGCCCACTGAGCTGAGACCAGTGTAGACGGATAGAGCCCCTATGTCAGGAACTGAGGAAAGAATATTTCAGACAATGAAGCCACAGACAGAGACTCTAGAGGGCAACTGGACATTAGGAAGCCGAGCTCACTTAGCCTGAGCTCACTAAGGCATCACAGTCCCTGGGAACATGGGTTTCCATTGCTGCCACAACACCCAGCTGGTGGAGGCTGGCCAGAAGGCCAAAGTCCCAGTACAGAAGGGGCAGGCATAGGGCTAGGGTGGGGTCTGTGGCTGTCTCAGGAGCTCCTAGAAACCCAATCTCCGGCTCCTCTGCTGGTTTCCTCTCACCCCAACCCGCATGGCCAGCTGCCCACAGCCCTGAGCCCAGTGCCAGCCAGCCAGAAGGGCCAGGGTCTAGGCATTCTTCAGAGGCTATGTTCCTTTTGCCTCTAAGGGTGGGAGAACAGGAGGGGTTGGGGGTTAGAAGGAGGCATACCAGCTGGGTGCTGGTGGCTCACGCCCGTTATCCTAGCTACTCAGGAGGCAGAGATAGGAAGATCGAGGTTCAAAGGCAGCCCAGGCAAATAGTTCATGAGACCCTATCTTGGAAAAACCCATCACAAAAAAGGCTGGTGGAGTGGCTCAAGGTGTAGGCCCTGAGTTCAAGCCCCAGTTACCCCACCCAAAAAAGGGGGCATACCAGAGCTACCCATTCCCCTCAAATGTCCCTGGAGATGGACTGAACACCACAAGCTGTGTCTCTTGTGGATGGTGGCTCCTCACTCTGCTCTCTCCCCATCTGCCTCCTGGATAGATGTGTTTCCAGGGACTTTAACCTCCCTCTAAAAGTCCCCACACTTGGTGGGAAAGGGACAGAGTCAGTGACAGTTTCCTAGAATTGGCACTTACCCCCTCCCTGGGTTTGGTGGGCAGAGGGGTCCCCGTCCTTCCTTTCTCCATCCTTGTTCAGATGGGAGAACAGTTATGCTCTGCCTTCCAGATGACACCCTGGCTGCCTGCTGGACCCGCTCTCTTCTTGGCCTGCCTGGGTTTCTGATCCTTTTGCCCTCTGGACCCTATTAGCTTTCTCAGGAGTGCATTCTCCTTGGACAAGCTGTTAAGATATGCTTCCTTCCCACTCCCCACCCAGAGATAGAAGGGTTTGAATTCATGGCCTCATGCTTACTACGCAGGTGCTCTACCACTTGAGCCACTCTGCCAGCCCAAGACTGATAAGATATGCATTGGTGTTTTGCCAGTGATATTCACACAGTGTGAATTTTGTCTTTGCACTAACCCCCAATCAGAAGCTTCCCAAGGAAGGGTAAAAATGTTGCCTGACATTGGTCCCTGGAAGTGAGGAGTTTGGAAAACAAGTCATGCTGGAGGTTCAGACCCAGGATGCTTCTGGTGTGTCATTTCCCATAGATGCTTCCTTGGATACATTGGGACTAATTGTCCACTTTGGGGAAAGAGCAAATGAAATGTTTTTATAAAAATCCCACAACCTAGGGCTGGGAGCATGGCTCAAGTGGTAGAACACTTGCCCAGCAAGCAGCAGGCTCTGAGTTCAATCTCCAGTCCCAAAAAACAAAATAAAACCCTGCACAACTTTAGTATTTCTGATTATGCTTAAAATTTAAGTGTAGTTAAAAATAATCACCATGAAATGCTTACTAGAAATAATTATCAAATGATTGCTAATTACTAAAGCTAGTTACCAACAATTATCAGAAATAATTACCATGGTTTCGATTTGGGGATCTCAAAGTCCCATGTACTGAAGGCTTGTACCTTCGCTTGGGGCCATGAGAAGGTGGCAGGAATCTTTAAGAGGTGGGGCCTAGTGGGAAGGCTTGGGTCATGGGGGGTGCCCTTGAAGGAGACTGTGGGATATCGGTCTCTTCCTTTTCTTTTGCTTCCTGGCTATGAGGTGAATGGGCTTCCTCTGCCATGTGCTCCCGCCATGATATGCTGCCTCAACACAGGCCCAAAGCATCAGGGTAAACTACCCATGGAACGAAACCTCTAAAACTGTGAATCAAAATAGACCTTTCCTTTTTAGAAGTTGATTATCTCAGGTATTTTGTTATGGTAAAGGAAAACTAATACATATATTAAATAAGTCAATAAAATATTGAACATAGGAGCTCATGTCAGAATCACCTCTATAGAGAAGAAGAAGAAGGAAGAAGAAGGAAAAAGAGGAGGAGGATGAGGAGAAGGAAGAAGAAGAAGAAGAGGAAGAGGAAGAAGAAGAAGGAGGAGGAGGAGGAAGAGGAGGAGAAGGAAGAGGAGACAGCCAGGCATGGTGTTACATGCCTGTAATCCCACCCAGCATTTGAGAGGCAGAGTCAGAAAGATCATGAGTTCCAGACCAGCCTGGGCTACACAGTAAGACCTTGTCCCAAAAAAAGAGAATTGGCAATGACTAAATAGATCCTAATGTGTTGGCTGATTGGAAACGAGGGTGCTGCTTCAAAGGATGGTCATGAAAATTACAGAGGAATGTGAAAACATGCTGTGTGAAAGGACCCAAGCAGAAACGCTAGTGCCCTGGGGAAAAAGCTATCTCGTGGCCAGGGCTCCCAGGAATAGGAGCCCGGTGTGGGGAGCTGTGCTCTCTCTGCCTTCCAAGTCTTCCCTGGGAGGTTGCTCCATATTTGTATTTCTGCTCATGGGCTGCTCAAGGTGGCCATGTTTCCCCCAGGTTCAAGTGCTGGAGACTAAACTTCCAAATTCCTATGCCGGTCCTATTTGGAGATGGGGACTTTGGGAGGTCATTGGGACTAGATGAGGCCATAAAGGTGGCGGCCATGTGATGCACTGTGCCACGTTAGGATGCAGCAGGAGGGCACTCACCAGACCCCAGTGCCATGCCCTGGGAATGCCCATCTTCCAGAACTGTAGGAAATAACTTCTTTCTCTATACATTATTCAATCTCAGGTATCTTGTTATAGCCACAGAAACCAGACTAAGACAAATGCAGTCTAGGCTTTTCTTTCATGGTCCTTGTAATTCTTCCAGCCTCTTCCCAATGGCCCAGTGCCAAAACCATCCCAGACTTCAAGGTATTTAGATGTTACTGCAGCACCTCAGTTCCCAGTACCAAAATCTCTATCAGATTCCAGCATTCTGGAGGTGGAGACAGGAGGATATCAAGTTCAAGGCCAGCCTGAGTTCTGTACCCAGTTTGAGGGTAGCCTCAGCCACAAAGAAAGAACAAACCAAACCAACCCCAACAAATAACCTCCGCCCCCACAAGATCTTAGTTCTCTATTGCTGCTGTAACAAAGCACCACAAATGTAGGGGCTTTAGAACACGAATTTACCTGACAGTTCTGCAGTATAGGTATGAGGCAGGCCTCACTGGGCTGCGTTCCTGTCTGGAGGCTCTGGGCTTCAAAGCCCATCTCTTGCCTTTTCCAGCCTCCTGAGGCCTCCTGCACTCCTCAGCTCATGGCCCCATCCTCCATCTTCAAGCTGGCAACATCAGACTGAGCCTTTCTCTTGCTTCTTTCTCTAGTTCTCCCATTGTCCTGGGAGACAATGGGAGGTCAGGGTCAGCTGATTAGCAACCTTCATTCTACCTGCAATTTTATTTTATTTTATTATCTATTTCTTCTGCAGTGCTGGGGTTTGAACTCAGGGCCTACACCTTGAGCCACTCCACCAACTCTATTTTGTGATTTTTTATTTTTCCTGAGCTAAGGTCTCTTGAACTGTTTGCCCAGGCTGGCTTCAAACCTTGATTCTCCTGATCTCTGCCTCCTGAGTAGCTAGGGTTACAGGTGTGAGCCACCAGTGCCTGGCTTAACCTGCAATTTTAATTCCCTTTTTGCCATTGTTACAATATAGTCACAGGTTCTGGGGATTTGGACATTGACACATTTGGGAGGCCATTCTTCTGTTAACCACAATTCCAGTTTGTTTCATGGTATTTTTTTTTTTTTTTTGTGAGACTAGGGTTTGAACTCAGGGCTTCACACTTGCAAAGCAGGTACTCTACTGTTTGAGCCACACCTCCAGTCCAGTTTGCTATGGTTATTTTGGAGATGGGGGAGCCTCATGAACTATTTGCCTGGGCTGGCCTTAGACCTTAATCCTCCCTGATCTCAGCCTCTCAAGTAGCAAGGATTATAGACATGAGTCACTGGTGCCCGGCTTTTCTAATTAATTTCTAAAGAAACTAGAATGCAGGCCCACCAGATCTTTCAGTTTTATCAGTAGATTCTGGTTTTTTTTTTAGGCGAGTCTCCTGTCTCCTACATGTTCAACTGAGCTGTGTGTGCCTTTCTCAGAGTTGGACACATAAAGTCAGGCTGATGGTAAACCAAGCTCTCTGATGCTTCCACTTCTGCTCAGAACAGTCTTCCCCAAGTCCCAGGTCCTGTGCAGCTCCTTGGGGAGGAGGTCTTCTGGAAGACCTTGGTATTAGTCGGGGTTCTCCAGAGACAGATACATACATGTGTAACTACATGGACACATGAAAGGGAAAATTTTAGGGGAATTGTTTCATGTAATCATGGAGTCTGGGAAGTCCCATGGCAGGACGCATGCAGGCTGACGACCCTGGGATGCTGGTAGCGTGGCTCAATCCAAGTCTGAGAGCATCGGCACCCCATAACCCAAGAAGTCTGTGGCGTAATTCTCAGTGCAAGGCCCAAGGCTGAGAAGCCAGGGAGACCCTGGTGTGAAACCTGGAGGCCCATGGCGTGGAGTTACGACGTCCAAGGTCAGAAGAGGAAGAGCGTGTCTTAGCCCAGGCAGTGTGTGTGTGTGTGTGTGTGTGTGTGTGTGTGTGTGTGAGAGAGAGAGAGAGAGAGAGAGAAGTCCTTATTGTTCTGATTGGATGGTGTCTGACTACATTGAGGGTAGATCTTCCTTAACTCAATCTACCAATTCTGGAAACATTCTGATAGACGCACCTACAAGTAATGTTCTCTAAATAATCCTCTTCCACCTGACATCTAAAACCATCACAACCATCCTCTTAAAGCCACCTCACCTTCACTTGGCACGCTCTCATACTTTATTACTGATTCCCCCTTTTTTTTTGCGGTGCTGGGACTCGAATTCAGGGCTTCATGCATGCTAGACAAGTGCTCTATCGCTGAGCAGCACTCCAGCCTCACCTTGTATTTTTGAACATTGGATCCATTGCTTGACATAGAGTGATATTTGCTATTTGTAAATAGTTGCTGAGTGCATGTCCTTCAGTCACCTTTCCTCCTCTATCGACCTTGAAAACCTCTTCCTTCCATTCCTATACAAATCCTACCCACCGCTCTGTCTTTCCTGCCATCTGTAAAGTCTCAGCTCACAGTCCTGCCATATTGGTGGAGGGGCCACCTGCTCCTGCCTTCCCCATCCTGCAGCCTCACTTCCAGTCCCCCGATGTCCACCAAAGCCCTGCAGATGTGAAGAGCCTGCCCCAATCCTAAATATAAGACCTCAGGGCTGGCAGAGTGGCTCAAGTGGTAGAGTGCCTGCTTAGCAAGTGTGAGGCCCTGAGTTCAAGCCCCAGGTCTGCCGAAAAAAAATTCAAACTAAATATAACACCTCAAAGCTTTGCAGCCCCCTCCTGTCTTCCGTCAGCAGGCACCGTCTGCGGATATCTTCCAGGAGCTGATGCCCATGACCTCAGCTGCCCCGAAGAGCAGCTTTCTTGCCTCTCCCTGCTCTCAGAGAATGGTGCATCTGAGCTGATCTGTTTTATTCACTATACAGAAGCAATTCCATTTCCCACTAGGACTATAATTAAAGATTAATAATTCAGATTCAGTTAATGTTTGTGCTACCATTCCCCAGCTTTTTCAATGTCATCATTTCTGATACCACGTGTCCTAAGACAGGTGTTTCTAGAGCAGGCTTGGATGAGAGGATGAATTCAGCTGTGAGCAAACACCCGCGACCCCTCGCCTGTGGGGGCCACAGAGAAGAGTCAGTTTCACGGGCCAAATCTGATGCCTCCCATCTGGCCCCACAGAAACTGTTTCTGTTAGAAAAACTGTATCACCAGGAGCCGCTCAGTGGCTAACTCAGCAGGGTAAGGGATGGCTGTCCACATGATTCAGAGCTGGCAACTGGCCACTCTGAAGAGAGACAGCTGGGTGTCCAGCACAGAAGTGGGTGATGAGGTTTGCATTCCACGTCAGGCTTGTCTCATTTCTGATGTCACAGACAACTAGAGGACACAACCAGTCCCAGGAAGAAGCTCCATGTAGACCCGTGGAACAGGCACCTCTCCCCTAATGTAATTACTGCTGCAAAATGGTTTGTGGGAGGTCTTTCAGCTCCTCCTTTTCTGGGTGCACTTCCGACACCTTGTTCTTCTTGGCGAAAATCCGATTGATCTCTATAAATGTCTTGGCCTTGGTCTCGGGGACCACCAGGAAGATGTAGGCAGTGGTGAGGAGACAAATGACGGCAAAAATGATGAAGCTGTAGGGGCCGAGGCCAAGCTGTGGGATGAAGCACCAACAAGTGAGGCTATGTGGACAGGGGTGTGTTCTAGAAGGCTCCTGCCTCTTGGTTTGGGGATTTGGGTGACATCAGGGCCCGGTTGCACTCACTTGAATGAACGGAAAGATCAGGCCCACGGTGAAGTTGGAGAGCCAGTGGACACTGCCACCCACCATGAAGGCGGCTGGCCGGGAGGACTGCAGGAAGATCTCAGTGATGAGCAGAGCGGGGATGGGACCTGAGGAAGGAGGGAGGGAAGGTAAGGGAAGCTGTCTTCCCTGCAGGCAGAGCAAGCCACAAAGGGTCCTTGAGCTCCTGGTGTGCTGGCACCTTGGACACCTTGTCTGGGTTGGGGGGACAGGGGGGTTTGTGCGGCAGCTCACAAGGATGCCACACATAATGGATGACAACCTGTGCAAGTGGCCAGCACTCCCTTATAAGACTTCTTCTGCCAGTCGCACAGGTTTTTGACCTACAGGCCTAATGATGCTCCCCCAGCCCCTGTGCGACAACTGCGTTGTTTCCAGGGAACTGAAACCATGAGACCAGCCTGGGAGCACTTACTGGGCCCGAGGGCATGTCCTATGACGTAGACAATGACGCAGGTGATGCTGATGTAAGGCATCCAGGAGATTGTGTCCTGTGGGGAAGGCAGGTGGTTAGCACCTGGCAATGCCAAGACCAGCTGGGACGGGGACCTTCAGGAGCCTTGGTTCCCCACGGGGGCAGCCGCACTGCCCAGGGGCAGGGGATGGCACCTGGCTGTTGCAGGAGCCATCTTGATCAGCTCTATAAAGTCAGCCGAGAGGGGGCTGTGACATGAACACATGGTCCCCAGATCTCTGACAGCTGGATTTGTTAGATGGATTCATTTTGCTGCCTTGTCCTCTCACTATAGTGAGAGCCCAGAGTGGGGGCGGAGGGGGCAGCCAGCACAGCCCGTGCCCTTCTTTACCTGTAGTGCCAGTGCAACTGTCAGCACGATGCAGGCTGTGAGGCAGGTGGAGAAGCCGAGGATGAGCAGAAGCCGTCGTCCCCAAAACTCCACCACGAACACCTGGGAGAGACGGAGGGGAGGCTCAGGAGCCAGGCCAGCTGCAGCATGGCTTAGGCTGTCCGAACCAGAAAGCCCTCTCTGTCCCTCACACCACCTTCCAAGGGGCTGGAGTGGAGCTGTGTGTCCACCCACGTGTATGCACACAGTTGCATTCTCACGCACACAGCCACATGCCCTTGGGTGGGCAGAGTCCACCCTTGGATGAGACCCCACGTCAATGGCTTGTTAACATGGTAGCCTGAAGGCAGGCACCAGTGGCTCGTCTGTAATCCTAGCTACTCAGGAGGCAGAGATCAGGAGGATTGCGGTTCGAAGCCAGCTGGGGCAGACAGTTCATGAGACCCTATCTTGAAAAAAACCAAACACGAAAAGGGGCTTGGTGGAGTGGCTCAAAGTGTCGGCCCTGAGTTCAAACCCCAGTACCACGAAAAAAACAAAACAAAACAAAAAACATTGTGGCCTGCTTTTATTTGTTTTGTTTTTGGTGTACTGGGGTTTGAACTCTGGGCCTTGCACTTGCTAGGCAGGCGCTCTACCACTTGAACTACTCGATTAGCCCCCTGTGGCCTGGCCTGTTTTAAACCTGAGCCCACCATGACACAGGAAACCAGATAACAGGATGCACCCAGGAGACTGTGCATGGAGGCCAGGCTCCTATCCGGTGACTGAAAATCATTGAGGTACCATCCAGGCAACGGGCCATGAGCAGCAGGTGCTTGCAGGGCCACCGAGATGCCCCATGGAGATGTCCCCTCCACTCCTGTATGCTGCGGCCCTGGACACTTCAGCAGCCCCAGATGTAAGAGGCCAGAGCAGAGCCATCTGGCATGTTGGGAGTTTTTAGAGTGGGATGGGCCTCCACTTTTGGGGGCCCATGGGCTGCTCCCTACTGGACTCAGGCCATGAAGGTTGGAACCTTCCCCACTTCCCTAGATGTCCCTCTGTCCTTGGTGGCCGGTGAGGCCTCAGCTCCCTGGACACTCACAGTAACGATGGTCATGAACACGTTGACAGCCCCCGTGCCAACTGTCACGTACTGGACATCTTGGCTCTTGACCCCAGCACTGAGGTAGATCTCGTCTGCATAGTAGTAGATCTGGAAGACAAAGTCAGGGGCTGGGAGGGGTATGGACAGCTGGGCCCCTCGGGGCTGCAGCCTGGACAGTGCCATCTGCTCCCGAGCCTCGGGGCCACCCCCATACCGCGTTCACTCCCGACAGCTGCTGGCCGCCCATGAGAACAATGATGGAGATGAGTTGCCAGCGCAGGGTGCGCAGCTGGAACAGCTTCCACACAGAGACGAAGCCCTCGCTCTTCTCCTCCTCGTCCTCCTGGCGGATCTCCACTATCTCCTCGTCCACGTCGTCCCAGCCACGCAGCTTCTGCAGGGCTGAGGGCAGGATGGGCTCAGAGCATCGGCCTGGAGCTGCCGCGGGCAGGGCGGGAGCCACCACCTGCACGGGTGGACCTTACCATCTCTGGCTGCTTGTTCGTCTCCCTTCTGAATCAGCAGGTAGCGGGGGCTCTCGGGGAAGAAGGGCAGGAGAAGGAGCTGCAGTGCTGCGGGGATCCCGGTCAGACCCAGCAGGACTGGCCAGCCTGCAAGCAAGGCGACTGCTGTCACACAGGCCTCCTGTCCACCCCAGCCCAAGGCCCTGCACCTGCTCCTCTGCCCCTCTGCTCCATGCCAGGTTCTTTCTGTCCCATTGCTCAGTGAGGGCAGAGGGTAGAGTCAGAGTCTGGGATGTTCTCCCTACCTTCCCCACGGGAAGAGAGTGGCCCTGACCCTTTCTGAAATGGGATGATCAGAGTCCCAGGCCACAGTGCTGCTGGGAGGCCTGGAACACTGCCAGGAAGTCCTAAGCACAGCCTGTTGGTGGCTGTCACTGCTGTGCCCAGGCCCCTGTATGGACAGCCATGAGAAGCTGGCCCTTCCCGCTTACCCCAGAGCTACCTTGCCATCTCCTAAGGAGAATCTGTCACCATGTGCTGGCTCACCAGCATTGTGAACTCAAGGCGGAACTGGGGCCCCAAGGACAGCCACCCTACTGGAAACCTCCCGTCCTGGGGAGCACACAGTGCAGGAACTGGCTGGGTCAGGCACCGTCCTGGACTCACCTTCATCATTTGCCAGGAGATTACGAAGCCCGAACACTTGGGCCACAAGGATGCCAATGGTGATGAAGAGCTGGGGTATCACCCCAAGAGCCCCCCTCAGATTTTTAGGAGACAGTTCCCCTAGGTACATAGGAACCACGTTGGAAGAGACACCTGGGAGGAGGATTCAAATCAAAATGTAATTAGGAAAAGTCAGTCTGGCAGGGATGAGTTGAGTTCCTGAAGACCCTTTCCTTAGCAACCATAGTATCTGGGCAGAATTTCCTCAAATAACAATAGGGAAAGCAAACACCTCTTTTTTGTTTTGTGGTGGCATTGGGGTTTGAACTCAGAGCCTTACGCTTGTAAGGCAGGTTCTTTACCACTTGAGCCACTCTTCCACCAGTATTTGTGTGTGTGTGATGGGTTTTTGAGAGAGGGTCTCATGATCTATTTGTCTGGGCTGGCTACTCTGCCTCCTGAGTAGCTGGGATTACAGGTTTGAGCCATCGGTGCCTGGCTGCAAAAACCTCTGTTCATTTTCAGGTCCTCAAACTTTGAGGAAAGCCAGAGCAGAGAAGCTCCAGACCAGGAGCACTTGCTTCCCAAATTATGTCACCTGGGGACACAGGAAGAAAGACACCCAGTGTGGTTAGCTACTATTTTCTCCTGCGACTCGGGAGAATCTGATACTAAAAGGCCCAGGACCTCTGTCACCAGCTCATCTTCTGGGAACAACAGGTAGCATAATAAACCGAGGCAGAGGCCTTCATAAGCATTTAAGCACGAATTATTCGTCCATAAGCATTAAACATCTCAGTATATATTTGTAGAATAATCTTCATTTCTGGGATTTGTGTGATGCCTGGACCACTTCTGAATCCCCACGATTTAAGCTTGTATGTTTTCTCATCAGATGATGTCTGACCCCTTAATAATAGGACTTTAATTTTGTAGGCGATAAAGTGTTTTTCACACATCATCTCATCTAGTTCTTCTGAAAGAACAAGAAGATAGGGATCCTGAAGGAAGCCAAAGGGTTTGTCATGATCCCAGTGTCCTGGCTCAAGTGGAGACTGAGAAGGATCTGGGGGACTAACGGGGAGATCCCTAGGAAACAGACCTGGGACGGGTAGAGGTCAGAGTCGCTGGCTACGTGACAGGACATCCTGAAGGGCAAGTTTCCCTGTCTTGAAATTCTGCCCAAGGACATCTTTGCTTAATATTTCGGGAGACAGTTCACAGATATTAATTCTTTCCCATTTTCAGAGCAAAGGGGGCAGTCTTTAAAACAGCCTTTAGCATGTTTTGGGGCAATCAACACCCTGAAGACTCAGTGCACGGACTGGGGACCAAGGGAAAGCCCTTCCTTCGAGGCCCTCAAAGTACTGGCTTGGTTCTCAGCGCTCAGCAGTAGGGCTTGGTGGCCGTTTCTTCATGTTACATGCTTCTCAATTTGGTTAAGGAAATAAATGAAGCATCCACTTTCAGGAGGTCTGAGGAAAGGAGATCATTTCTTTCTGGTGGAAAGTGACCTGTACCTTGTCTTGAATATGACACAGCAGCCTGTGCTGGGGAGACACTAGAGCCAGAGTGAGAGGCTTATAAAGTTTGAGTTCCTTTAAGCCAGGGCCAGTCATCAGTCTCCTTGCCAAGAAGCTGACAAATAACAAATCAGTGGACTGCGAGCATCCTGGAGTCCAAGGAGCAGCTACCTCTGTACCTGCTGTCAGGGGGCTGTTGGCTTCACTTTCCCAGTGAGCACGGTCACATGAACAGGGGCTTTTTGCATGTCTAGGTGACACGTGGCTTGGTCATGCACTTTCCTAACATTCAAAGGACAAATGAGAAGCAGGACAAATGCAGTGGGCATCAGCTGGTATTCTCCAACTGTGACCTGAGGACCTGGGGTCCCTGCCCTCCTCTCAGGGAGTCTCTGAGATCAAAACTATTTTCATAGCAATCCTGAGATGTTACTTGCCCTTTTCATTCTCTCTCTCTCTTTTTTTTCTTTTTCTTTTTTTTTTTTTTGCAGTACTGGGGCTTGCACTCAGGGCCTTGACTTTGAGCCACTCCACCAGTCCTTTTCTGTGATAGGTTGTTTTTGAGATAGGGTCTTGCAAACTATTTGCCCAGGCTGGCTTCGAACTGTGATCCTCCTGATTTCTACCTCTGGAGTAGCTAGGATTACAGGCATGAGCCACAGGTTCTTGGCTGCTGTTTTCATTCTTATTCTCCCATGAGCATACAGTGGAATTTTCCAGAAACTACCTGCCATGTGATGTCACAGCCAACTGGACACAGGAGCAAGTTTGAGAATCTAACATTAAAGAGATTTGCAAAAATGTAAAACAATGCCACTTTTCTCACTAATTCTTTTGTCTTAGAATATAGCTTTTTAATTTTTTTTATTGTAACCACATGAGCAAAAGCACTTTGGGGCCCTCAATACTTTTTATTGTTATAACTATTACATTTTTATTAGCTTATATTAATTATATGGGGGGGCTCAATAATTTTAAGAGTGCAAAGGAGTCTTGAGCCTGAAAAGTCTGAGAAACACTGACTAAAAGTATTGCTTATGTAAGCATAAAGTTTCTTTGCTTAGTCCAGGCTAGCCTCAAGTTCGAGATCCTTCTGCCTCAGTCTCCTGAGTACTGGATTAGTGTACCTCCACACCCAGCATAGGTTGGGATTCTTAACTGTGATTTGTAATTGGAGCTTAATATTTTTATCAAGACCAATTCAGGATAGTTTGTGGTTAATGGAAAAGGGACTGGGCCACTGGGTGCTGGTGGCTCACATCTGTAATCCTAGCCACTCCAGAGGCAGAAATCAGGAGGATCAAGGTTTGAAACCAGTCTGGGCAAATAGTTGGCAAGACCCTATCTCAAAAAAACCCATTTGGAAAGAGAAAAGGCAAGGTCCCGGGCCACACTGGGACCGTGAGCAGGAGGCACGTGTGGTGCCAGCCTGCACTTGTAGGACCCCGAGTTTGCACCTTAATGCTTCCTCTGATCTGTGGCTGGGAAACACTGCCTCTTACAGATGCCAACTTGGGAAGCCACAAGCGTGGCTGTCTCATGTCTCCTCTTGTTCAAAGCTTGTAGGGAGAGCTTTTTAAAGCTGCCACAGCTGGTGGTGAAGCTTAAGTGGTAGAGATTTTGCCTAGGGTGCACAAGATTCTGGGTTCAATCCTCAGTACTGAAAATAAGAGAAAGCTTTTAGCTGGATGTGGCCTGGGCTACATCGTGAGACCCCATTTCAAAAAACCCGATGAAGCCAGGGGAGGATGGCTCACACCTATAATCCTACCTACTCTGGAGGCAGAGATCAGGAGGGCTGTGGTTCAAAGCCAGCCTGGGAAAATAGCTTGAGAGACCCTATCTCAAAAAACCTAATACAAAAAAGGGCTAGTGGAGTGGCTTAAGGTGCAGGCCCTGAGTTCAAACCCCAGTATGGTAAAAAAACAAAACCAAAAAAACCTAAACCAACCAATCAAACAAACAAAAACAACAGCCACAGCAGGTGTAGCCTGGGTTTGGGAGGCAGTAGGTAGGCTTTGCAAACCCTTCGCGGTTTGTTAAATGAGTGACCTCGGGCAAGTGCCTCTGCAGGTAGGAATAAGTGAAACAGAGCCCAGGAGGACCTATGCAAACCTACCGTGGCTTATGAAAGTTGCAAGGTTGCTGTTATTAATGCCTTTCTGATAGATTCATATGCTGGAGTGTTTCTCAAACTTTTATGACCACAACTCACAGTGAAAATTGCAGAAATAAATCAGACATTGCAACCCGGTTCTTCCATACGCACGCAAGTAACTGAAAAGTTTCAAGAGACATTCTTGTCCTTACTACATACAACACTTGTCTACTCTATTTAAAAACAAATGGTGCCAGGCACAGTGTGTGCACCTATAATCCCAGCACTTGGGAGGCTAAGGCAGAAGGATCATGAGTTTGATGGCAGCCTTGCCTACATAGTGAGACCCTGTCTCAAAAACAAAGAGCTGGAGAGGTGTGGCTCAAGTGACAGAGTGCTTGCCTAGAAGCGCAAGGCCCTGAGTCCAGACTCCAGTACTGCCAAAAAACAAAACAAAAAATTCTGCTCACCAAACATGTCACCACCACCTTATTGAGATAAAGGACTGAGTTGGAAGGGCCCTTCGGAACAAAGGATTTTGTGTCTGTCTTTCACAGAACAGCTTTCGTGGGTTGGGTTGGGGCTCAGTGGTAGAGGCTTGTCTTGCATGTGTGAGGCCCTGGATTAAATCCCTGTCACTGCAAAGAAAAAGCCCAGGCATCATGGTGGTGGGGTGGAGGTCTGCCAGTGTCCACCCAGGACACTGCAGGGCCTCATGTGCTTCTTTAGGGACTGTGTGAATCGGTATGCAGCAGAGGCGGTAGGTGGGTTCGTTCCCTGGGGCCGGTTCTCCCTCCCTCTTGAGGATTTCAGATAAGCATGGCAAGATGGCAGTGGGGCTTACCTGCACATATGCCCACCAAGAGCCTGGAAATGATGATAAGCTCAAATGACTTGGCCACCTTGCTGCATCCCATTAAGATGGCGGGCACAATGGAAAATATGTTGTTGAACAGCAAGGCCCCTTTTCTGCAGAGGACCAGACAGCAGTTAATAGGGCTTAAGGATTCCTTCATCCATTCGCTCATCCACTCAAGTGAGTCCTGGGTCTTGGCCTGCCTGTTCTTTCCATGGCCCCTGGGATCCCCAGCCATTCCTAAGACCTTGTCTGGGTTCCCAGACCTTGTCTCTGTTTGCTCTTCTTTGTGTGACCACCATACGGAAATGAATAATAAATAAATAACCACAGTGGTTATCAACTTCATCTCACAATAAGGAAGTCAGCTTTTGGCCTATAGCTGTGACCACAAATGAGGCCTATCAACTTCAGGGGACTGAAATCTCCCTTCCCCTTACCTGCCGAATTTATTCACCAGCGGGCCAACCAGGAGGGATCCCACAAAGCCTCCAAAGGGGAACATGGACACTGTCACAGACCACAACAAGGTCAAGACGAAGTTGTCCATGAGTTCTCCTGTTCTGTTATTGTAGGTGTCATTGTAAAATTGCTTCATGAGCTGGGGGACAGAGGACACAGAACAACAGAATCATCTGATCTGGTTTTGCAGGAAGAATGACAGAAGTTGTCAGGCGACCCAATAGGACATCGTGCATAAACAACAGCAATATCAAGTGGGGGAGGGGGTTAGGACAATTTCATGACCAGCAAGTTGGCCAGGGTACCCATGGAAAAGGAAGGCCAACTGCCTGTGTCTTTGATGGCCACTTCCATCAGACATCAGACCCTGCCAGCTCAGAGCAGGTCTGAGGGCCAAGGGGTCAACCCATCGAGGTCCAGTGGGCCTGCCTTCCTAGCATTCATGAGAAGAGAGGGCTGGGGACCTGGTCATGGCCTGGCCTGTGCCTCCTGTCCCTTTGGTCTGTGCTGTGTGTTCGGAGGGCTTCTCTCCTGTCCCTCCAGGGCCCACTGCATATGCTGAGGGGCTCAGGCCATTCCCAAGCTCCTCTCTGTTCTCTCAGGAGTTGCATTTTGCTGGTCACAGTGACCTACCTCTGACGGTGAGTTGACAGCAGACACATTGTAGCCATACTGGAAGGACGAGCCAAAGGCAGCTATCAGGGTAGCCAGTGCAAGCACAAGGGTCAGCCTCTGTGAGAGAGACAGGGTACAGGTTGGGGAGCAGCCCTGGGGTGTTGGGCCTCGGATCAGACCCCATCTCCATCAGAGATGTCATCCACGTGTGAAGCTCTGTGGTCACACAGTTACTTCACATTTCCAGACTTACTCCGTTCTCTTTCCAGGGTGAGAATGGGCTTTCCCAGGTGCAGTTTATTTGTTGTTGTTTTCAGATGGGGCCTCCCTGCCCAGGCTAGCTCTGAACTCTGGAGCCCAGGCAAACCTCTTCCCTCAGCCTCTGGAGTAGCTGGGATGGCAGACAGATGCCCCTGCAGTCAGCTCATGGCCGCACTGTTGGCTTTTGGGATCTGATGATTCCTTGTTGTGAGGGGCTGTGCTGTGCATTGTGGGATGTTCACAGAATCCCTGATTTCTGCTTTTAGATGCCAAGGGCACCCCCTCCCCAGCTGGGAGGACCTGAATGTCTCCAGGCATTCCTCATGGACCCCAGGACTAGAGAGCCACCAGGTCAAGAGACTGAAAGCAGCACCCCATTTAACCTTGGAGTTGCTCCTGGCACCTTCTTGCTATGGGGCTGCACTTGCCAATGTGCTGAGGCTCTGTCTCAAATACACACTGGCCCTCAAGATTAAAGACAGAGACGAGAAACTAATTTCCCTGGGTCCCTGGGTTATTGTTCTAACAGGTAGAAGCCACAGTGGAAAATGTTTAAATACAGATTTCTGGGGCCTCCCGAACACAGCACTCTAGTGACAGTGTCACCTCCCACATGTGAAGAGACTCAAGGCTCACTTCAGACAGTTCTTAATGACAAGAGGGATTCATTTGTAAAGGAATGAAGACAGAAGAAAAGCATACATGGGGAGAGTTTTGATCTTAGAATCCGTGGTCTCATTTCAAATTTGTCCCCTGCAACTTCCTAGCTTAATTCAATATCTGCCCCGTGGGCATCCTCCTCTCTACTCCGGGATAACAACACTCCCTCCCAAAGCAGAGGTGAGGACAATGAGCCGAACCTGCAGCTGGGATGGGCCTTGGTGGAGACCATGGGAAGACTCCATCGAGGTTCCCCTTTCACAGGGGACACACGCTCCTGTTTGATGCTCTACATCTTCAGTTTCTGACGCCTGTGAATCTAAGGAGGATCCCTTGAGTGGTGGGTGGAGGCTGCACACAAGGACAACAGGCCTTCTCTGCCTCGAGGGTCAAGAGAGGATGGAGTTCACCTCACCTCTAGGAGGTCAAGGGCAAAATCACCACATGCTACCCACACCCATACCCAGTGCTAGCCACGTAGATCTGATGGACGTGTTTACTGACTCGATTGCAGAAATCATTCAAAAAGTACCAAAGCATCAAGTTGTGTAACACACACACATTTCATATATCTGATATCTTAATAAAGAGATCATAAAAGGTTTTTTCTCTTTTTTCTTTTTCTTTTTTGATGGTACTGGGGTTTGAACTCAGAGCCTTGAGTTCTACCACTTGAGCCACATCTCCAGCCCAGAAACTTTTTTTGTGGGGGGCGGGAGTGGGACTGGAATTTGAACTCAGGGCTTTGAGCTTGAGTTACATCTCCAGTCCATTTTGTTCTGGTTGTTTTTGAGAACTATTTGCCTAGGCTGGCCTCCCAATCTCAGCTTCCCAAGTAGCTAGGATTATAGGCATGAGCCACTGGTACCCAGCTAACAACTGTTTTTAAAAAGAACAAAAACGCAAGTCTAGTGGGCTTGGCCCTTGTCCAACCATCTGCCTCATCCATTTAAAGTATACTATCCCTGTTTAAACCACTGACCTCATGCCTTCTAAAACAAAACAAAGACAGTACACGCACACATACACACTCACACCCCACAAGTCTCATTTGACTGCAACATTCTTCTTAATCATTAGTGAATTAACAAATGGCCAGCTGAGCAGGAAGTTTCTGGTAAGTACAGAAGAGCCTCAGCCTGTGAAGCTGTAAGTTTCCAGTTTCTTCTCATCCCCACAGACACAGTCTGTGGACTGGCAGGAATCACGGCCCACCCCCATGGAAAAGGAAGGACACTCACTCATGGTGCTGGCCCACCTGCCTTTTGTTCATTGAATGTTTGTATTGACAGCCCTGACTGTGTCCCAGGCACCATGCTGTAGGCTGGTGAGCAAAACACTGTTCAATGTGGAGACAGACACTCAAAAGCTACAAAATAAACTGGGGTGCTGGTCGCTCACACCTGTAACTGTAGCTAGTTGGGAGGCTGAGATCAGGAGGAAGGCAGTTTGAGGTCAGTCTGGGGGGTTGAGGGGAGTTAGCAAGACCCCATCTCAACCAAGGGCTGGGCTTGCTAGTTTTTGCTTATCATTCCAGCTACGATGTGAAGCCTAAAATAGGAGGATCACGGTCCAGGCTGGCCCGGGCAAAAAAACAAGACCCCCATCTCCAAATAATCAGAGCAAAAGGGCTGGAGGTATGGCTCAAGTAATAGAGCATCTGTTTAGCAAGCACAAGGTCCTGAGTTTGAACTCCAGTACCACCGAAAAATAAAGCTGCATATAATGTAATAATTAAAATCTAACTGTAAGAAATGACCCAAGCCTTGTATGCACATATAAATAATAAAAGAAAAAAAAATCTAACTGTAATCTATACCATGAAAAAAAAACCACAGGAGTGGTTAAGAAGAGGCTCCAGGAAGTTACATTTAAGCTGAGACCTAGAAAAGTGGGGAGAGGGGGTGAACAAGGTGTTCTTTGCTCGTGCAAAGGTGTAGGAAGGAGCTCAGAACCTTGCACCTGGAACAGGGCTTGGGACAGGAAGGCAAGCTGGGCCAAGGCCACAGAACAGAGGGGGCTTTCACTTCCTGGGCTCTGCATCCCAGCTGGTGGAAGGATTTGACCTTCTGAAAAATCACTCCAACTACTGGGTGTGGAACAGAAGTGGGGAGATTGACAGAAGGTTACTGCAGAGGGCAGCTGTCAGCAGGTGGGGGCTTGGGTAAAGGGGTGGTGGCTGTACCAGCTTTGAGGACAGTATGGGAAGTAAAATCAAAGGACTCAATATCCCAGCAGGAAATGCAAATCGAAACCTCAGCCAGGGAGCCTCTAGGGTGCTTAGGCTCAAGAGGCCTGGTAAGGATGCTGGCAAGGGTGGGGAGGAGACTGGAGCCCTCTTACACTGGTGGGAGCGTCAGGTGGTACAGCCACCTTGGAGAAGTGTGGCAGTGATGGTGTGACCCAGGGATTCCACTCCTAGGTTTAAACTCAAGAAAACTGAAACCATATGTCCACACAAGCACTTGACCACAGCACTTCAACCACCAAGTGGAAGAGACCCACATGGACACTGACTGACAGCTAGACAAATAAAAATGTGTGTGCACACACACAGTGGAATAGTATTTGGTCAGAAAAAGAAACGAAGTGCTGATATACAAGAGGAAGTGGAGGGACTTGAAAACATTACTCTAAGCAAAGAAGCCTGTCACAAAACCCCACTTAGTGACTGATTCTGTTTACATGAAATGCCCTACACGTGAAAACCCACAGACAGAAGTGGATGAGTGGTCTCCTCCGGCCAAGGGCAGCGAGTAGAGATTGGGGGGAGATGAGAAGTAGCACAGGGCCTCTTAGAGATGATGGAAATGTCTAAAATTGATTATGGTGATGGTTGCACAGCTCTGTGAATATACACCAAACTGTATATTTAAAATTTTTTTTCCAGCTTTATTGGAGAAAGAACTAACACATATTTGGCATACAGATTTGTCAATTTAACATGAAAACTAGACAAATGTAGCAGAAATATAACAGGTGCTTAGAAACTGCTTTTTCTAGAAAGCACTGATTCCTCACTTGAGACCACAAGTTAACCAAAAGCAGGAGAAAAACTTGTCATCCCTGCCTCCATCTGCTTTGCTCTGTGCCGTTTTGTCATTCAGTCACCTGAGATTCTGGGATGACAAACATCTTGTGACAAGAGTCAAATCTACCCTCAGGTAGCAGTGACTTTCCTACCATAAGGAGACCTCTCCTGGTCAATCCTGAGATAGGAACCACTTGACCACACCTTCAATTAAGACCATTCGATTATGTATTTGTCCCTGGCTCTAATTCTTCCTGTTTGAACCTGAAGCTCATGGTGGTACCCCAAGCCTTGGGCCTCTTCATCTGTGCCTCCCAACATTGCCTCCTTGATGAATTCTCCTTTCTCTTACCTCAGCACTACTTGTCTCTTTAATTGGTCCATCAGGATTGTGGCTGAGCCTTCTCTGTTGGGAATTCTTGGATTTGGGGCTTTTGTTCTTAAACTCCAGTTATGGAAACTTGGGACAGTTCAACGTACAATGGATTTCTCAGCGCACAACCTTGTCCTGAGTGGAGGACCATCTTACAAGTGGAAATTTCTTTTGCAATGAGTTTTTAAAAGGTCAACTGAAATATCCAAAAGCCATCCGAAAGCTGTCTAGGTAGGCCCTTTTAATCTAGTCAGCTGTAGTCCTTCTGTGGGGCAAGGAGAACTGCCTATGCCCACCCAACTGGAGAAGGCCTCCCTTAAGCTTTCTGAAACTTTCCCTTGACGTTTTATCAGGTTGTAGATATCCCAAAGAATGTGACAGTCCATGAGGTCAGGTGTTGCCTGGCAAACCAAGGAGGCCTCCAGTGCTGCCACACAAAAGGAATTTCTTCAGCCCTCTCCCCCCACTAGGTGTCCACTCAAGCAAGACGCCCTTCTGCCAGCCTTCTATCACAAAGGGGTTAAGAGGAAGAGCCTAGAATCTGAGAAGTGGCTGTGCAGAGAACAAGGGAAAAAAACAACAGGGGAAAAAGTTCTTAGAGGAAAGAAAACACAGAGGCTAAGATAGAAAATGTAGATGACACCATAACCAGACATGTTTCCAAGTCCAGATTTTTTAAATTCATTTATTCATATGTGCATACATTGTTTGGGTCATTTCTCCCCCCACCCCCCTCGCTTCCAGGCAGAATCTGTTCTGCCCTTATCTCTAATTTTGTTGAAGAGAAGACATAAGCATAATAAGAAAGAGAAAGCGTTTTTTGCAGTTGAGATAAGGACAGCTATACAGAGAGATTCCTAGCACTGCTCCCATGCACAAGTGTGTTACATCCCAAGTTGATTCATCTCTAACTGACCTTTTCACTAGTTCCTGATCCCCTTCTCATACTGATCTCTGTCTCTTTAAGCAAGCCCAGATCTTGATTTAGGGAAAGTTCTAGAAGGGTCTCTGTCAGGAGCCCCATGTTTGCAATAGACATTTCTGTCAACATCGCAGAGTGATGCCCCCCAAGGGGTCCATTAGCCCTCACAGATCCTGTTTTTTAGGACAAGCATTCCTGCCTTATGGTGAATGCCAGAAACAAGCAAATGAAAATATCACCCCCTGAATGTTCCTTCACTGACGAGTGACGGCTTTCTTAGTCAAGAAATGGTCCTCCCACGGGGAGTGGAGCAGATTAGGCCACGTTCCACGCGGCGTTGGGGGGGGTCTCTAACCAGTGATTGCCTCCAAACTGTGTCCCTTTTCCCTCTTGGAACTGGGAAGCAATAACAAGTTCAGGCACCAGCTGAGTAGTGAAGGAGACTAGTCTCGGCCAGGAGTAGAAGAGGAGACAACCTTGCAAGCCACCTTCTCTGGGAGCATTTTCTTTTGCAATACTGGGATTTGAACTCAGGGCCTGCACTTTGAGCTACTGGCCAGCCCTTTTTTAGTGATAGGTTTTTTCGAGATAGAGTCTCTTGAACTATTTGCCTGGACTGGCTTTGAACCGTGATCCTGCTGATCTCTGCCTCCTGAGTAGCTAGGATTATAGGCGTGAGCCACTGGTGCCTGGCAAGGGAGCATCAAGTGTAGAAAGCAATGTTTTTCCCTGCATACACATTTCAAAATGATTACTATAATCAAGCTAATACAGTCATCACACTATTATTTGTGTGGGTGGCGATGACATTTAAAATCCACTTTTCTAGCAAATTCCAAATACACAAGGTACTATTAACTCTAGCCGCCATGTTGCCATGTATGACATGACAGACACGCACTCATCCTGCATTTCTGAAACTGTGCCTGCGACCAACATTGCCCAGTGCTCTCCCCCCAGCCCCTGGCAACCCTGCTCTGTTCTGCTCCTCCCACACGTCTACATCTAAGTGAGAGAATGCAGCTCGTGTCTTTCAGGGCCTGGCCTACTTCATGTAGCATAATGTCCTGCGGGTCCATCCAGCTTGCCAAACATCAGCCAGGATGTCCTTCATCAAGAGTGACAAACTGTATACTCTAAATGGTTGCAATTGTGTAGCATGAGCTACAGTCTCAATCGAAGGCACGTGAAAGAAAGGGGACCTACACTTTGTCTCCCCTCTGTGTGTGGGGGGGATTGGGGGCTAGGGATGTAACTCAGCAGGAGGGAGGCTCTTCTTGGAGGCCATGCCTCTGAGCCAACCTTCAGTGAACGCAGACCCTCACACCCCTCAGTAACCAGCTTTCTCTGTAATTCCGGGAGCATCTTGAGGCTCCAGTGTAATCTCTACCCTTGGGGCTGGCCCTGTGCTGGATGTGTTTCCAGGAGGCTGGGAAGGATGCCCTGGCCGAACTGCCTCCCAAGCACACCTGCTGCAGGGGATAGTGTGGGTGTCACACTTGGGTGGGTTAATTAATAGTCAGTGAATGCAAATGAGTACCAGTAAGGACCCTGAGAGTGCAGAGGGTGGTGGAGACACTCTACAAAATATATGTATTTTCTTGCCAGGTGCCAGTGGCTCATGCTTGTAATCCTAGCTACTCAGGAGGAGAAATCAGGGGGATCAAAGTTCGAAGCCAGCCCGGGCAAACAGTTTCGGATACCCTATTTCCAAAACACCCATCACAAAAAAGGGCTGGTGGAGTGGCTCAAGGTGTAGGCCCTGAGTTCAAACCCCAGTACTGCAAAAAAAAAAAAAAATCTATAATATATAAATATATAATATGTATGTATATATTCCACCCCCTCAGCCTTTGTTTTTTTTTTTTTTTTGGTGGGGACCAGGTTTGAACTCAGGGCTTCACACTTGCAAAACAGGTGCTCTACCTCTCGAGCCACACCTCCAGTCATTTTGTTCTGTTATTTTAGAAATGGGGGTCTTTCAAACTATTTGGTTTGGGTTGGCCTTGAACTGCAATCCTCTCTATCTCAACCTCCCAAGTAGCTAGGATTACAGGTGTGATCTACAATTCTTAGTAGTTATAAAATGTATTTTTTTCTACTCCTTTTTATTGTTAGTTTTTCTTTCTTTTTTTGCAGTACCAGGGGCTTGAACTCAGGGCTTTCACCTTCAGCCACTTCACCAGCCCTATTTTTGTGAAGGGTTTTTTGAGACAGGGTCTTGTGGAACTATTTGCCTGGGCTGGCTTCAAACCACGATTCTCCTGATAGCTGCCTCCTGAGTAGCTAGGATTACAGGCATGAGCCACGGGCCCCCGGCTGTTAATTTTTTCAGGTTAGGGGTCTTTGTTCCCTGGCAGAAATTCCTTGATGAGGCAGATACTGGTCTTTTTACATATGAGAAAAGCAAAGGCCACTGAAGCCAGTGCCCCACAGAGACATTGAGGGACAGAGAACCGGGTCGCACAGGCTGCCTGGTGGCTTTCCCCTCAGAGCAGGAGACCTCTGTAGCCTCTGCCTTCCCCCTTTCTCCTAAAACCCCTCTCCCCTGACTGGGAGGAGTCCTCAGGAAAGCTGAGGGACAGGCAGCTGTGATCAGCCCCTGCCTTTTGCACATGGCCGTTTGGGGTGTTTCCTTTCACAGTCTTGCTCATTTTCAGAGTGTGCCATGTGGGGTACTTCCATTCCTTGCTTTTCTCTTTGGACAGCAGGCACAGAGAACCCAGGACTCCCTGACCCCAAACACCTATGCCTCCCCTCTTTACCTCAGCTCCTTTTCTATCAAGGAGGTGACAATACTTAATTTGTCCAACACTTTCCATGTTGGAAAGTCCAAACAAAGTAATCCCAGTAAAGACCATGAGTAAATCTAAAAAAGAAAAAATCTAAAGTAGATTCCCAATGAGGGTGAGGCAGGATTGACTCTGCCCTCTGAGGACACTTGCTTGTCACACCTGGAGAAAGGTGCTATGGGCATATGGTGGACAGAGGCCAGGGATACCGCTAAATGTCCTGCAACTGACAGTCCCAGCAAATATCAATAGTGCCGAGGTTCCCATGCTCTCAAGGGTAAGCAAGGTAATAACATTTACAGGAGAATTACAGGGTGCCAGACACCTTACAAGCATTCTCTCACTTATTTTTACTGTATGTACTATTTTTTTGGTGGGTCTGGGATTTGAACTCAGGGCCTGTACCTGCTAGGCAGAGCAGGCGTTCTACCACTTGAACCACACCCCCAGCCCTGAATTATCTAATTTAATCCTTCTGGAACCCACAAGGTGGAGAGGTTAGCACTCCCATTTTACACAAGAAGACTAAGGCATAAAGGACTTGAATAACTTGTGGAATTCCACAGCTAGGATAGAACGGAGCTGATGATAATGGCATGTGTTTCTATCTCCCAACCCGCTCCTACTCTCTGCTACAGAGCAGGCTGGCAACCTGCCACAGCAGGTATCTCCCGTCCATGTCTGAAGAAACAGTAATACTTTGCACAACTGAATACTATTCCTCTCCACTCCACACATGCATAAGCAGACACTCCTGGGAGGAATAAAGTGTAGCTTCTTTCAAAGTGATACTAAATCCACCTTTCTGTCACTGTGCATTTTCTGCAGTCAAGGGACTGCTGTCACACAGCAATTATATTGGGGGAGGGTCCCACAAAAAGTTTTTGTCTTTAAAAACAAAATCAAACCTAGCCCGGCACCAGTGGCTCACAGACATAATCCTAGCCACTTGGGAGGGGAGACTGAGATCAGGAGGATGAAGATTTGAGGCCAGCCTGGCCAAATAGTTCATGAGACCCTCATCTCCAAAATAACCAGAGCAAAATGGACTGCAGGTGTGGCTCAAGTGGTAGAGCACCTGCTTTGCAAGTGTGAAGCCCTGAGTTCAAACCCTAGTCCCCCTCCACCCTCCCAAAAAAAAAAAACAAATCTAGCAAAACCTTTTTGGAGCTCAGCTTATTTTCACTATGCTACTTGCTGAAATATTTAATGCTCTGAAACTAAAATCAAAACAAAGCTAAAAAAAATCCCAAATGATGTGCACACCTGCAATCCCAGCACTAGGGAGGCTGAGGCAGGAAGATTGTAAATTAAAAGCCAAACTGGACTACAGAGGCGAGACTCTGCCTCAAAACAACAACAATAAAACAAAAAACCTGTCACCATCAGCATGTAAGGATTTTTGTAACCAGCACATTTGGTTTTGGAATCTCAATATCTACAATTCTTACTAGTAAGAAACAGGGAATTTGCCAGTATGGTGGCTCAGTCCTGTCATCCTAGCTACTTTGGAGGCTGAGATCAGGAGGATTGAGGTTCAAGACCATCATGGGCAAATAGTTCATGAGACCTTATGTCCAAAAATGACCAGAGCAAGTAGTAGAGTGCAGAGCCCTGAATTCAAATCCCAGTCCTACCCTCTTTCCCCCAAAAAAAGAAAGAAAGGAAGGAAGAACATTAATCCTCTGAGACTCTGATTTTGCTAGAGGTACTTTTTTTTTTTAACAGCTATTCCAGTAGAATGATTCTCAAAGGGCAGTGGCCTCGGATGGTCCTCCCCATCCCAGAGTAGTCTTGTGACATCAGAAGCACCAGTGACTCCTCAGGACCACCTGAGCAGGACCTGCTGCTGCTGTGCACACTCACCCCTTTCCTCTGCTGAGCTGGCTCCTCCATCGTGGTTCTGGAAGGACAGTGTGCTGCTCACTTGCCTCCTTGAAGTCACAGACACTCTGCACAGAGAAAGGACCAAAGGCTGCACTTTGGCCGTGCCAGCTCTCAGCCAATTGCATTTTTATAGCCACTCTAAGTTAGAATAACCCTTTCAGGGCCCCTGGAGGCTGGCCTTCCTTTCACTTCTGCTTTTAAGTGAAATGTCTGGGGTCTGGCCCGGCTAGTGCCTGCCCTGGGATGGCAGGCTTAGTATCATCCCGAGAGGGACAGTCTGCAGGATTTCCTCACTTGCTTGAGTGTCCACCAGTCAGGCTCACGCTCAGTGTCGGGAAGGGTTATTTCTGTCAGGAACACATGGAAAACAACAGCTGTCACCCACCCTCTACTACCCCAGGAAATAGGAGACGACAGATGGGGTCCCTGCCAGGAAGCCTGCAACCAGTCTCTGCAGTGGGAAGTCAGTTTTTGCCCAAGCAACTGTGAACACTTGCTTTTTACGTAGTTGTTTTGTTTTGGGGGTATTTGCATTTTTTTGTGCGCTAGGGATGGAAACCAGGGTCTCACACGTGTTAAGATGTGCTCTACTGCTGGGCTACACCCCAGCCCCATGTGTCACTTTTTAGGGAGAGTTTATTATTTTCCTTTTTAAGGAACTCTGAGTAGTCTGGAGATAGAATTTTCTGTGCATTCATAGTTATTAGGAAGCCACAGTTTGATCGGCAATGTAGGGAAAGGAAGTCCCAGCTGCTGGCCTGGGTTCATCTAACTCACAGCCAGGCCACAGCCAGCCCTTGTGTTTGGCACGTATTCAGTGGCCATGGGGGAATGCCAGGTCAAGTGGCCAAAATCCAGAGCAAAGTCCTCAGGGCCTGCAGGTTTTTGTCTCTAGGGGACCTGCTCCCTGTTTTATTATCCAGTTCAATCAGTCCTTACTCCCTTCTCAGTCACCGCCACACAGCCACTGGGAGGTCACTGTGGTCCTCGGGCCTGTTCCTGGCACCTGAAACAAACCCGGGAAAGATGACAGCTGTGCCTGTGTGTTGATGTCCCTATGGAGATCTGGGCATTTCCTTTCACTCATTTTGCTCTCTCTCCCTCTCTCTCTCTGTTTTTCTGTCACAGCCCTCACACAATGGTCTCCAACTTAGCCATGATATGTTTCCAATTATCTCAAAGACTTTGAAAAATTCTCCAAAGAAAGTGCACTTTGGAGGCTGGTGGTGTAGTTCATGTGGTGGAGAACCTGTCTAGCCAGGGCGCGGCCCTGAGCTCAAAATCCTGCATCGCCAAAGGAAGAACCAAGAAAGTGCACTTTGGCTGGGGAAAGGAGAAAAGGGAGAGAAGGATGCAGGTTGTGCAAACAAAAAGAAATAGCCAAGGTCACCATCCTCACCCCTGTCAAGAGCAGAGGCCAACACAGCCTTCCTGGCTCCCATCTTCCGATGTGGCAGCTGGGAGCTCCTTGGTGGAGGCAGACTCTCCCAGCCTTGCCTCGATTTTCCCAATCAAGGCGGGACGGGTGGTCAGGCACGGGGCTGACCAGCACCATACCGCAGGCTCAGCCCGCGTCACCAACGCCCAGGAGCGCGGTGCGGGGCGGCGCGGGGCGGCGCGGGGCGGCGCGGGTCACCTGTCCCATCCCCGCGCTTTGGGCGCTGGCTGGGCAGCTGCCCGGGTTCCCCTTGGCCTTGCCCAGAGCCTTTTGCTCCTATGGGCAGCGACCAGGCTCCTTGCCGCAGGGCACTTTTAGAGACTCCCCACCCCCCACCTCCCCTGCAGTCAGTCCCGGCCGAGGCTTGCAGGTCCCAGGGCTGGAAGGTGACAGTGGCCACTCTTGGGGGCACAGCACCTGGAGTCTTTTCACCTGGGCTTCCCCACTGCGGGTGGACTGGGGGTCGGTGGCAATGGCAGAGCCCTGCCTGCTGAGTGTCACCCACCCCAGCCTTGGGGGTGGGTAAGGGAGCCTGCCATCGAGCCTATCTTCACTTTGGGGTTTCAAACAATATTGAACACAATGATAACCCTGGACTTTCAGGCTAATTGCAGATAACAGGCTGTGAGAGCAGCACAAGGTGTATTTCCAAGGAATTGACCTGGCTTTGGAGCTGCCTCTGGTAAGAGCAAACAAATCAGTTTTAAAGAAGGGAGTCTGGGGTGGGGTGCCTGGGAGTTGGCAGGGCCTCCTCTGACGATCTCCTTCCACTGTACAGCTTGCTTTATGGGGAAATGACCCCAAGAGCCAAGTCTAGGGTCATCTCCAGCTTCTCATTTTATGTTAAATGTATTTTTGCGGTACTGGGGCTTGAACTCAGGGCCTACGCCTTGAGCCACTCCAGCAGCTCTTTTTTGTGATGGGTGTTTTTGAGATAGGGTCTTGAACTATTTGCTTGGGCTGGCTTTGAACTTGTGATCCTCCTGACGTCTGCCTCCTGAGTAGCTAGGATTACAGGTGTAAGCCACCAGTGCCCAACTGCTTTTATTTTAATTTAATTTTTATTTTTGTGGAAACAGGTCTCACTAAGTAGCCCAGGTTGGCCTGGAAGTCGATTTGTACTCCAGGCTGGCCTCCAACTCGTAACCCTGCCTCACCTTCCAAGAGTTGGGATTACAGCATGTTGCACTGTGCCCGGCTTTTTAGGTTGCTTTTAAATGAGGGGAAATACTTGGCCAAGAATTCTGGAATGAGGATTTGTGTCTCAGATTCAATTCCAGAATCACTCTACTAACACAAAATAAAAGTACTAATGTTAGCACACAATTTTAGGAAGTTAGGATCTGAAAACGTCTGGAACGTGAGATTACGGATGACTTTCATTTTGGCGTATATTTATATTTATTTATATTATATTTTTATTTACTCAGCCTACAACTGTACCAGAGGGGAGATGTAACAGGGTACAAAAATAGTGCTGGCCTCCTGGGGCTCAGCCTCTAGTTGGGAAACAGATTTAGGCCTATAAGTACACTGATGAATTTACAGCTATCAAAACGGCTCTTAGGGTGTGTGGCATGGTGGGGAGCTGGGCAGCGAAGACTCGAAATCTGAACTTGAGCTGGGATAAGAGCTGATGGAGAGAGCTGTGGTCTAGAAGGAGCAGCATGTGTCAAGGCCCTGTGGTCAGTGTGTGGTGCCATTAAGAAATTGCAAGATTAGAGTGGTAGAAGAGCACACAGCAGAGCAGTGGGAGAAGGCAGGTAGTGAGGTAGGCAGAACAGACTATCCTTAGTATCTGTAGCCATGTTACGGTACTTGTTCTTTGTCCTAGGAGCAGAGGGAAAGCATTGAGAGTTTGAGAGACAGGCTGGGCATGGTGGTGCATGCCTGTAATTCCAGTTACTTGGGAGGTAGAAGCAGGAGGACTGAGAATTCGAGGCCAGCCTGAGCAAATGTATTGGTGAAACCCTGTCTCAAGAACAGAATAAAGTAGAGCACCTGCCTGACAAGCTTGAGGCCCTGAGTTCAAACCCCAGTACTGTCAAAAAAACCAAAGGAATAAAAAAAGCAAGCTGGGTACTGTGGTTCAAGCCTGTAATTCTAGTTACTCAGAAGGCAGAGAATTCTGGCTTGGGCCAAAAGTTCGTGAGATCCTATTGGAAAAAAAAGTGAAAAGGGCTGGGGATGTGACTCAAGTGGTAGCAACCTGCCTAGCAAGCCCTAGATCCTAGGTTCAATCCCATGCAACAGGAAAAAGTGAAAGACCCACTGAGGAGCTCAGGAGCAGAGTGGAGCCCAGCATGCCTGAGGCCCAGGCTTGTCCCAGCATTGTAAAGAAAAGAAAAGCTTGAAGTGAAACAATGTGTGCTGCAATCCTAGCTACTCGGGAGGCTGAAATCGGGAGGACTATTCTTAGGGCCAGTCCAGGCAAATAGTTCACAAGACCCCATCTCCAAAATGATTAGAGCAAAATGGACTGGAGGTGTGGCTCAAGAAGTAGAGCGCCTGCTTTGCAAGGGTGAAACCCTGAGTTCACACCCTAATCCCAACTCTCCCTTGCCACCCCCCCACAAAAAAAAAAAAAAAAAAAAGGAGAAAGAAGCAATATGGCTCCAGGCTGCTGGGCAGAGATGCCAGTGGAGTTTTACCAGGGTTGCTTTTTTTTTTTTTTTTTTTTTTTTTTGGCAGTACTGGGGTTTGAACTCAGGGTCTATACCTTGAGCCACACCACCAGCCCTATTTTTGTAATGGGTTTTTTGAGATAGGGTCTCTTGAACTATTTGCCCAGGCTGGCTTCGAAACTTGATCCTCCTCATCTTTGGCTCCTGAGGAGCTAGGACAGGGCTGGTATTTTTATTGAAACTGTAATTGTTTTTGTTTTTGTTCAGATTAAACAATCGCATAGGGTTCAGGTGCTCTGCACCAGCCCTTTCCCCTTAAGCCATTATTTTTTGGTGCCATTTGGCAGACGGTCAGGTTCTCTAGCAACGTGCGTATTACATCATAGTAGAGACGCCTGGCTATGCCTGGAGGGCATGCCATTCTTGGTTACCAAGGCGGGGCAGACCTTCTACAAGCTTGAAGGGAGGGTGGGGGTGGGAGGGGCCCAAGGGGAGGCAGAGGCTGTCCTGTCCCATCCCAGGTTAGGATAAGGCAGGAGTCATTAACAGGGTTCCAGTGATTCACTGTCCAACTGTGTTCTGGTGTCATGCCAGCAGCTCCTTGTCTGGAGAGGGAGAGGAGTTGACACAGGACCTCAGGAGTCCAGTGTCCACATGGGGTGTCTCCCTCTGCCTGCCACACCCTGCCCAGGATGGCCACCTGGCCATCAGAACCCAGGTGTGTACTATGAGTGGAGAGGAGGAGAGAAGGGGTGATCCAGGAGGTCATTTGTGCTCGGGCTACGCTTCTGACAAATGTCCCTCAGTCAGGGAGCTGCGGGTCACACCCTGGCATACTTGCTGTGTAATCTGATCCTATTTTCTTTTACCAAGAACAGAATTTGACCTCGCCTATCAGAGAGTACAGTGGGCAGAAAGATTGCGTTCCTGGGAGTCATAGGCAGGCAGCGTGAAAACCAAGGCATCACCAGTGACTTTTCTGTAGCAAATGTTGCCCTAGGCAGACACCTCTGTTTTTAAACTTCATCACTTTTATTTTTTTTTCCAGTGGTACTGGGTGTTTGAACTCAGGACCTCACGCTTGCCAGGCAGTTGCTCTACCACTTGAGCCACTCCACCAGCCATGTTTTGTGCTGGGTATTTTTGAGATAGGGTCTTGGGAACTATTTGCTCAGACTGGCCTTGAACTGAGATACTCCTGATCTCTGCCTCCTGAGTAGCTAGGATTACAGGTGTGAGCCACCCCAGTTCTTTTGTGTGTGACTGGGATTTGAACTCAGGGATTCATGTTTGCAAAGAGGGCACTCTACTGTTTGAGCCACACCTCCAGCCCCCAACCGTCCTTTGAATTTTGTTTGAGATGTTTCCCCATGACCTTGAGCTCTCTGCCTCCACCTCCCAAGTAGCTGGGATTGAAGACATGCACCCAACTGACTCACACTAACTAGAAATAAACGTGCTAAAGTGGATGTTATAACTGATTCAAAAGGGAGTGCAATATACACACACATTCAGAGGTCAGAAATAGTGACAAACCTTTGCAAAGAGATGCAAGCTGCCCTTGGGAGGAAGGGGAACGCCTCTGACAGAACTCACAAGTCTAGATGAGAATCACTTTGTAAGAACATCTGGAAACTCAAAGGCACAGCAGGGCAGAGCCCTGTCAAGTCAGGAAGAGTCTACTCTAGCAATGCAGTTCTCCTGGAGCACACATTTTTCTCTCTGGTAGTTTGAAATCCTGAAATCAGCCATGGTGGGTGCACCCCACAGAGAAGGAACCACTATAAATTCAACCCCTCCCAACCTCTCATTGAACTTTTACCAGCACACTTAGGGATCCAGCCATACCCCAGACACCAAGGCCAGATAAGCCATCTTCAGGACCCACCTGGGACCCCGGGAGAAGGTGCTGTGGATACCGGCAGCTCTCCAGGGGCCAGCCAACCATGCAAGTACCCCTGGCAGCCACCCCACAGGAGCAGCAGCCCTCACCCCAAGGGCCCTAGAGGAGGAGTGCTCTCCAGGCTTTGCGGGTCTCAGGTCTTGGGGTCAGCGGCACATCACCCAGGAGCTTCAGAAACACCGGATCATGGCTGGGGACGTAGCTCAGCAATGGAGCTCTTGTTAGTGTTTGTCAGGTTCCATCACCAGCACAAAACCCAAAAACTCTTGAGTACCACCCCAGACCAACTAAATCTGCATCTTATCCGATGCTCAGGCTGACTGGTAAAGTTTGAGAAGCAATGCTCTCCGCTTTTTTGGAACAGTGTCCATTGACTCCTCCCTGGACACCCACCACCAGCCGCCCGGATCTGTGCCCAGCCGGGGCAACTCACCTCCAATGCTCTCCTTGGTGCTCCTCCCAGTGCCCACACTCCACCCTTTTGCCTGCCTGCTTTCCCTCCTGGGATGATGGCCAATGGGGCAGCAGAGTGGCAGGGAGAGGCAGGTTTGCTCCCCTCTGGGCAACGGGAGGCTCTTTCTGATAAATGCCTTAAAACCAGACCTGAGTGAAAAAACATAAATGCCTTCCATCCCCATCCTGTAATCTCATGATCTCCTCAAAAAAAAAAAAAAACCTGGGTGTGGTACCCATGCCTGTAATACCAGCACTGGAAGGCAGAGGCAGGGGGATCATGAGTCAGCCTGGGCTACATAGCAAGACCCAACAGAGTGTCTGCCTTCCTCAAGTGGTAGAGCGCCTGCCTAGCAAGTTCCAGGCCTTGAGTTCAATCCCTTGCATGAGAAAGAAAACAAACAATAGAGGCACTCACAAGATTTGTCTTCCTTCCCAGGGACACCACTGACCCCTGAGGCTGTACCTGGAGCAGGGACAGAACAAGAGCTGGCTGTGAGGGGTGGGGCAGGAATCAGACTCTTCAGATTTGATTAGATAACCCAAGACATGCTAACCAGCAGTGGCAGTGACATCTGAGTTCTAGAATCTTTTTCTAGCTCGGTCATTGTGAAGAGCAGGGTCTCAGTATTACCCCAGTTCAGATGAACCCAAGCCCAGGAGGTCAGCATTGTTGCCAGAGTGACGTAGTCATAAATGGGGAGTTGTGTTCGGAACATCTTTCTCTTCCCAGAGCGCCACCATTTACAGACCTGGCTCTTGAGATTCACCTGCTTCTCTTGCTCCTTTCCTCCCCCGCTTTCTTTCCTCCCTCCCTCCCTCCCTTCTTTCCTTCCTGTAATGATGGTAATGGAACCCAGGACATCATACAGGGTAGGCAATCGCTCTACCACTAAGCTACATTCCTAGCACCTAAACCACACATTCTGATATTCAAAAGTGTACAGAGGGCTGGGATGTAGCTCAGTGGTAGATCACATGCTTGGCATGCGTGATCCTGGGCTGGATCCCTAGCACAAAAATAAAAAAAAGGACAAATAAATATTCCACCAGTGCCTCTCCCACCCTAAGTGTCCACTGAGGCCTGGGCACAGTTGTGGCTCTGCTTTTACTCCCCTGGCTGGTAGCATACTGGGCTTTGTCTCATCCCTGGCACAGCAGGCTACACAGTCTGTGACTATGCAGTCACCCACCTGAGGGTGACTAATCCGGCGTGGTATAGGAAGAGGTCAGTGTGCTGGGCTCGACATGGTGGCACATACCAGTGACCCATGCTGGTAAATCAAGCACTGAGGAGACTGAGGTAGGACCATGGTGAGGTTTGAGGCTAGCCTGGACTGTACAGTGAGACCCTGCCTCAAAAAACCAAAACCAACCAACTGAACAAACAAAACCCACTGTGCTGACCCTATAACACTGAGCAAAACCCTTCCCAGTGGTGCTGGATTCTTGGCTCTCCTGCAGACAGTCTGAGATTGGGGACTCAGGCAGTTCACTCAGAAAGTGTCCACTTTTCCCCTCTGTAGCTTCTTGAGGGTGAAAGGCCTGAGGTCCGGGTGCACTCTGGGGGGAACCAGGCAGGCTCCGGGGGAACAGGCCCTGTATAGTGGTCTCTGGAACTCATGTAGCATGCCAGTGATCTGCTTAGGAAGTCTTGGGAGCAAGAGGTAATCCAGTGCATTGGGTAAGGGTGGAAGTAGGAGGCTGGCAAGAAAGGGACTGGTGGGGCACTGAGATGTGACAAAAGTGGAAGAAAGGAATGCCAGTGGGAAGGAGCAGGACTGGAGAAGGAGCCCACGCAGGTCCACAAGGTAGAAGGTCAGCGTTGGTGGCTCACGCCTGTAATCCTACCTCCTCAGGAGGATCAGGAGGATCAGGAGGATCCAGCCCTGGGCAAATAGTTATCGAGAGACCTTCTCTCAAAAACCCAACACAAAAGGGCTGGTGGAGTGGCTCAAGTGGTAGAGCATCTGCCTAACAAGCATGAGGCCCTGAGTTCAAAGCCCAGTAACGCCCCCCAAAGAGGGAACCAGACGGAACATCACAGAGCAGCATTTGGCATTTGCTGCAGAGAAAGGGGACAAGGACAGGTGCCAGCCCTGGGACACCACATCCAGGGACTTGGACCTCTCCTGCAGGGGCAGCCCCTGGAGTTCCGATTTATGGTTTTGATGGAACTTGGGTGGCCAAGCGGACCGGCCTGAGCAGGACAGACTGACAGGAGGCAGCACTTGGAGGGAGGCTGGCAGGCAGGTCCTAGGGACAGGTGAAGAGGGAGAGGAACGTGAGAGCGGGGGTCATGGGAGGTGTTTGGGGGAAACTCAGTGAATGAGAACCAGGGATTAAAGAAAGAGGAGGGCAGGGAGCCGGTGACTCAGGAGGCAGCCATCAGGAGGATCAAGATTCAAAACCAGCCCGGGCAAATAGTTTGCAAGACCCTACCTTGAAAAAACCCATCACACACAAAAAGAAATGAAGAAAGAAAGAAAGAAAGAAGGAAGGAAGGAAAGAAGGAGGAAGGAGAAGGAAGGAAGGAAGGAAAGAAGGAGGAAGGAGAAGGAAGGAGGAAGGAAGGAAGGAGAGAAAGAAAGAAAGAAAAAGGAAGGAAGGAAGGAAGGAAGGAAGGGCTGTTAGAGTGGCTCAATGTGTAGGCCTTGAGTTCAAACCCAGTACCACAAAAAAAAAAAAGGGGGGGGGACAAATCCAGATTTGCTGAGTGCAACTTATTAGGGACTTAACAGATAGAAGTGAGTTTCTGGTGCTGTAGGACAGGGACAGCCCTGCACCCCAAGGCAGAGGAAGGAGTCTCTATGCTAAGCTAGACAAAGGAGGTGCTGCCAACTGGAACACCCCTGGGCATTGATTATTAATACATCAAGTAAACGCTGGTCACATCAGTCCACAGTGCAAGGATCAGTGACCAGCACTCATGCTCAGCTGACTCTCTTTACTGTTTATCCCACAGGGCTTGGGGTGACTGCCAGAGTCACCTGGTGGGCAGATGCGCCCAAGTCCGCTCTATGTATGTTCAGCTGGATCCCTATAGATGGGCTGGGAGGGACTTCATCCAAATTTTCACCGCAGATAAGCATATGGCACCGTGTTTAGGGATACAGAAACAAATTCAAAGGAGAACAGCTCAGCTGGTGGAGTGGCTCAAGTGATAGAGAGCCTGCCTAGCAAGTGTGAGGTCCTGAGTTCAAATACCAGTACCACCAGAAAACCCCTAAGATATACAAAAGATAATAGCTCAAAGAAACACATACACACAACTCAAAACAGTCAACCCAAAACAGTCATTTCAAAGAAGATACCGTATTTTAATTTTTTCTGTGGTACTGGGAATTAAATTCAGGGCCTTTCCTTCAGAGAAATTTCTGTTTTTTAGTAATACTTAAGTCTGTGTGGGTTGCATCATAAGAACAAAATTAATATTAAAATGTCACTTCCAGGGGCATTTCCATAGTTTAACTTCACAAAACCAGAAAGTAGAACAAAGAAAAAAAAGTTTAGGAGCTTGGAGGACAAAGTTCCAATCTATAAAAACATAGAAAAAGTGTCATATATACAAAACATATGGCTCAGGCAGGGCCACACACAGGCTGTGCGGGCCATAAGTTCTGACAGGGTGGCTAGCTCCTATAGCTGGTTTTGGAAGGCTGGTCCTTTTGGAGAATAGGCCTGATGTCCTGGCGTCTCCTGACCACCAAAGAGCCCACAGAGGAGGCTGCACAGAGGAGGCTGCACAGAGGAGGCTGCAGTGGGTCCTTACGGACCAGGATACAATGATACTTGAAGGGCAAGACTGGCCCTGGAGTGTCTCCCTTCTGAGAGTTTAGCCCCAAGCCATAAGTGCTTAGAACTTGGACCTAATGACCCTCCGTGTGGATGGGCCCAGGGATCCATATTGCAGCCTTCCCCATGATCTTCATCAGGCAAACTCAGGAGAAGCTGGCAGAGCCAACCAGGTGGCCACCTCTGGTGAGTGTATTTGCCAACAGAGAAGGGCAGAGATGTCCCCAGGCTGCTCTCTCCATGATCACAGCTCAGGCCAGTCGGCGCTGCCTCCCCTACTCCCCCAACACACACATACACACACATCAGTGAACAATCAGTTTACCAAACAGAAGAAAAATAATTTATTTTAAAATAGCAAGACTTCACCTCTACCCAGACAGGCTCTAAATTTCAATTCTGCTTGTGCAAAAACTCACACTGTGCTATACCACAACTGGAAAGTTTTTTATAAAAACAGTTTTTCTTGTTGTGGACATACTAAGAGTCGTGTTTGTACAAGCAGCCTGGGCCACATAAAAATCTCTACTACGAAACAAACAGAACAAATAAACCAACAAACCTCCCAGCACAGAGGCGGGCAGTGGCTGGGAGACCTGGTTCTGAAACCAATATTTGAAAGTGCATAAGAGGGGCACTGACAAAGCTGGGGACACTGGGACGGCTGCAGCATGCATTAAGGCTGAGGTCACACTTGGGTGTCAGGGACACGGGAAACCTTTGGAGCTGAGAAAAGTGTAAAAGGAGCATGGTGGGTTGGGGGAGGGGTGGTCAGCACAACGCCCCTCCTGGACTTTGAGGATACAAAGTCCCTCTCGCTCTTCGTCGTGAACTGTATCTGTCCAACAATAAATACTCAGTGGCTCTAAGGAAGTGAGGTTATCTGAGATCACAGGGCCAGAGGCCCAGGCCAAGGCACAAGTCCCAACCTCTCCACTTCCCTAGGCCCACAGCCATTCAAGGTAACCATCTGCCTGCAAGGCCAGGTGGGTGGCAGATGGGAATACCCAAGGTGTAGCCTCATGGTGGTTTTTCCTGAAGCAGACGGCCCAGCCAAGGGCGTCACCCAGGTAGATGCAACACCAGAGCGAGCCTGGGCTCTGGGGAACAGGGTTTTCTGAGCCCCTAACTCCCTCTGCAGGCTGATCTGAGCACAGCACAGGCTGGGGACCTACAGGTATCCAGCTCAGCCCACAGAGATGTCTGCCAGGATTCTGGAGCACCCTGCTAAGTAAGGTTTGCTCACTCCCATTCAATCATGGATCATTTTCTTGTTTGCTTTCTGTTCCATTCTAGAAGCTAGAAGCTATGTGCCCAGGAATGGCATTCCATCTTTAGGGGACCCCAGGCTGTTTTTATAAGACTGCCTCCTGCTGAGGGGGAACTTTCCATAGGGCAGCCCAGAGCTTTCTAAGAACCCTAAGGATGTCCCCCTCTTGCTGATTTTCATAAAGAACTGTTCTAAAGCAAGTAAGAAAGAGCACTGCAGACTCAGTTCTCTAAATGATGACTCCTTTCCCGATATTGATTTTGTTTTTGAGAGTAATGGATGGATAATTGAGAGGAATGGATAGCACAGCCTGACTCTGGTTTGAATTCAGAAAGTCAGGCTCAGAAAATCATTTCCATTTTGTACAGTTCTGTCAGAACCCAAGGGAAATGACTCCTGGGTAAAGCTGTACGTTCCTTCTCCAAGGTGGCATTTATACTTCTTGTTCTTAGCTTCTGTGCTTAACAGAGAACTTGCTTTCTGAAATGCAGAAAGCACTGGTGAAAAAGCCATACAACAGGAGATACAGAAGCTCCTTTAAATCCTTTTCCTTTTAAATGTAAAATATCACCCCAGCATCCAGGTTTCTGTGTCCCCACCCACCCACCAAAAAGGCTAATCTTTTTCTTTTCTTTTTTTGGTGTTGGGGATCAACCTGGGTTTTGCACATGCTAAGCACATATTGTTCCACTGAGCTATGCTCCCAGCCCAAGGCTGAATCTTAGAACCTTCACCTTCATGGAGAAATCAGTATTTGGGTCACTTTCTAACTGTCTGATCACCTTTCCCAGAAAAAGCCTAACTGGGAAGTGAATAAGCCAGACCTCCTCTCAACTCACCCTTGCTTTAGAAGTCCTAAGAACACCAGGGGCTGGGCTGGGAGGTGGGGAAATGCCTCCCTCAGTGAGCCCAAGCTGGCTTTTGCTCTGGCACTGGCAGGCAATATATCATGTGACTGCCTGGGGAAACCAGGACTCTGGATTCTGAACTGTGTTGAAACTCAAATGCAATTGATATGGAGGACTGGTGACCCATAGCAAGAAAGTCCATGAAGTGCCTATGAGACTGTACTGGGCTGTGCTCAACATGGCTGTCACATATGACTTCAGGGGACCTGTGGCTATTGACCAGCAATGCTGTCCAAGGAAAGCGGGCTCTCCAGGGAATCTCGACGTCCTAATAAGCCAGGAATCTGCTCTGTGATGTCTGGGTAGGAGACCCATTTCTGGGACACCCTGGTACATTATTGAGCCATACATGGGGTGGGTGCACAGGTGTGGGTCCCTCACATTGTAAACAGTGCTGTGTGGCTTCAGGACACTGAAGGCCAGTGGCCTAGAGCACCCAGGTGGGGATCCTGCATTGCTGGCTTCCCCGGAACTCCTGCTGGCCTCACTCAGAGGAATCCCCCAAGTGCACCAGGACACACGGTGATTGGGGAGCATGCTGCCTGAGAGTGTAGGAGGTAGAAGAGGCTGAGGTGGCAGCTGCTCCTTTACCGGGGCCCAGAGCTTCACCAGTGGGGGCTTCCGGTTGGGCGGACATGCCCCCTATGTCCTGCAGTGGGGATGCACAGAAACACCTGTCCCAGGAAGGCAGCACCTACGCACAGAGCTAGAAGAGGCAAACGCTCAGGTGCTGGGATGCTCCTGTAGGGTCTGCCTGGGTTCCTGTGATTCTCCTGTCTTGTGGGGTGCAGGAGCCCTGGGAGGGCTGGCCTGGCTCTGGTCAGAGGGCTGAGGACAGCAGCAGCAATGGCAGAGGGAGATGAGCCGTGTGCGGACAGCTCGGGTGCAGAGGACGAACATGATGCAGTTAGCTCCCCCCTGGAAGGTGTTCCCGATACCCTGCCAGGAGGAAAGAGGAGGCATGAGCACCAGTCCTGGTCAATGGCGGGGAGGCCAGGGACTGCCCTGGGCTCCACAACCTTCCCTGCCCCTTCCTGCTCCTCAGCCCCTGAGGCTGGCTTGGGAGGAGCTCAGCACATGCCCTTCACCAGAGTTCCAGGTAGGCCTAAACTGGCTGCCTGGCCTAGACCTGTGTCCAGGCCTTCTGGTGGGAAGGACCCAGGATCAGCCAACTCTACTGGAGCTGCTCTAGGTTGCTGGGAAACACCTGAACACCCCGAGCCACACGGATTCCTCTTCCTTCCTTCTTCAAGGTCTCCTGCCTGTCTGGGTTAGGGTTAGCCCTGCCTTGGCTGACAGCACTGAGATGCCACTCTGCTAGGAGAGGGATCTGGCCACGTCCAGTGGGGCAGCAGGGCCAGCGAGGGCAGACTTACGTGCAGAACAACCAGCACCGGTGTCTGCACCGCGGGGGAGCCACAGAGTGTCAGGACGAAGCGCACTGTGCTCCACACACGGAGGCAGATGAAGATCAGTGGGATGAGGACCAGCTTCTTATCCGCTATGGAGGAGGCAGCGACAGCGCGGTACTGCCGATGCTGGCTCTCGCAGATGGGCCGGTACTCCGAGAGCGCCTCGTGCTGTGTGGGGACAATGAGGACAGACCTGAGCTGGATGGGCCTCTCTCGATGCCTCTGTCTATGCCCGTGCCTTCCCAGGGCAGCCATGGACCCCAGCTTGGGAATGAGATGTACAGTGCCCGCTCCACCCGAACACCGATGAGCCCTCTTCACTGATCCCCAAAACAGGCAGGCACAACCCACCCCAGGGCCTTTGCACTCTCTATTCTGTGGCTCGCTCCCTCATCTCCTTCAAGTGTTTGCTCAATGTCACCTTCTGGCATTTCCCAGACAGTCCCCTCCCCTGCCCCAGTCCTGGGTTTCTGTCTTTTCTGCAGTTCTCCTTGTCTGAGCTCTGACATTCCCCTGTTTCTCAGCTTATTGCTATTCTGGCCTTCCTCTCCGGAATGAAGCCCCTAGAGCACAGGCCTGCTGTGTCCCCAGCCACCTGCCCACTGGAAGGGCAGAAAGAAAAGGCCAGCTGCAACCAGCCTTGGCCTCCCTGCTCCTGGGGAACATCTTTTATGAGAGAGAGGAGACGCAGCTCCAGATCAAAACCAAATTTGTGAAAATAGGTGAAGCAACTTCTAACAGCGATGTGGGCCTGACCTGGTTCTGGGTCTGGGACACTGAAGGCCCTGGTGAGGGAGCAGCTGCTCACCTGGCATCCCTGAACACCCAAGTGTCCGTAGCTCATCTGCTCGGCGCACCTGCTCCGGTCTCCCCTTGGGAGCTCTGGCAGCAGCTCAGACAGCTGGACTCCTTCACCCCACACCCCTGGGAGGCAGAGGGGGCTGAAGACTGGGACCAGCCTGGGCTGGCCAGTGGTTGTCTCTTCCTCAGAGCAAAGCTTGCTGGGACTATTTGTTTTTGCTCTCCTCCCTGGCTCTGGGCAGGGAACACAACATTCTCATCTCTCTTATTTTCTTTCTGAGAATGTGTGCTAAATTGCAAGAGGACTGTCACATGCAGAGGTTGGGGATTCCCAGGATTCTTGCCCTGCTGCAAAAAGCGTGAGAAGCAGAAACACAGATAGACACACATACGTACACAAACATACACAGATACACAAATACACACAGACCCACAAACATACACACATATACATACACACACAACATACACACACAGGAATCACACACACAAGGGGACAGAGCCTGGTGGAGCTCCTGGGAACCAGACACCCTAAGGCAGTGAGAAAGAGGAGGGGTGAGAGGCCCAGCAGGAGACAAAACAATTAGCCTAAAGGTGCAAAAGCCACTGCAGACCCCACTGCTAAATCCTGTGTCTCCAGTCGGGATTCCTGCCGGCCAGAGAGCTGCAGGGACAGGCAGATCAGCTAATCTTCCCAGGGAAAAGCAAACAGAACCAGAAGTCACAGATGGCAGCACAGGACAGGGATGAGGTGCCCAAGGTCACAGACAGGACCTACTTTTCTTTTAGTCTGCTTGTTATGACAGAGAAGTAAAGTTCCACTTTGTGTCTAATAACCATTCTGAGTTTGAAGCTGTTACTTGATTCTGACACAGGCTATTTCTCATGTATCAATTTATGAATGAGTCTCATATTCTCTCAGTATTAATTAGCACAACTGACTTCCAATCAATTAATTCTGTCTAAGCCAGGCACTCAGGATCTCAGGAGGCAGAGATCAGCAGGATTGTGGTTCGAAGCCAGCCTGACCAAAATAGTACAAAAAACCCATCACAAAAAAGAGCTGGTGGAGTGGTTCAAGGTGTAGACCCTGAGTTCAAATCCCAGTACTGTAAAAAAAAAATTAATTATGTCTAACCCAGGAGAGAATACTAAATTTAATTCTTGGGCAGGAGGTGTGGCTCCAGTGGTAGAACAAATGCTTAGCAAGTGCAAGTGCCTGAGTTCAAACCCAAGTACTGAAAAAAAAAAGTTTTAATTGTAACATCCTAACTCAGAAATGACTGCTGAGCTAACAGTATGGCCCAGAGGAGAGTGGCTCAGTGATGAGTGTTAGGCAAACCTGAGGCCCTTGGTTCAATCCTAGCATTGCAACAAAACAAAAACAAAACTCCAAAACCCCAGTGTGACCTAAAAGACAGGACACACCCTCCTACAGTTTCAGCCTTCAAAACTCAGATGGCAAACAGAAACACAGGCAGCCCTCCAGCACCCTCCAGCTGGAGCAGCAGTCTGTGCTCACAGCGTTTCCTTGGAACCTGTCTGGCTGCTCCTGCCACATGTCACATTTTATCTTTTACCACAATTAACTACATTCCTGCCTTTCTGGAGAATGGCAGGATCCCTGTCTGAGTCCTCATTATAAACTCCTGTCTTTCTGGCCAACCCTCAGTGATTTATGAATCCCTGAATAACCTACCATGTATGAAACAATTCTGACCACCTAGAATTAGAGGAGTTACTCTGTCAAAACCCTGTGGCCCTCCCCTCCCAGGGCCGGGCAGGCCCCCTCCTACTCCAAACCTAAACTCCTAAGTGTGAGCAACTACCATGGCTGTCCACACAGGGGCAGTGGAGGGCCATGGCCGAGAACTCAGGCTCTGTGCTCCTGCTCTGACTGCAGCTTGGTCCTCAGGAGCCCAAAGCATGGGGCAGGTCCTGAGCTCCTGCCTTCTCAGCCACCAAGGGAGGAGTGCCCAGACTTAACGAAGGAGCACATTCACAGTTCTGCACAGTGCTGGATGCCAAGCCAGCCCAGTCCCTCTGGCCTGTCACTAGTTCTGTCCCCCAAGGACCAGCACAGCAGGTACCTACCGCTCTGTTGATGTGTTTCCTGACCAAGAGATACAGCAGGGGCAATAGGACATAAGCCAGCATCTCCCACAGCTTCCCGGTCAGCAGCATCCACAGGACACGATCTTTGGCCTCTAGATCAATCCAGCACCAGCCCACGGACACATCTGAAGCATCGTAGCCAATCTTCTTTAGAGCAACAGCTGTCACTGTGATGGTCAGCGGAACACCCCAGCTGAGGAACAACAAGAAAAAGGAGGCACCGAAGTCAGGTCAGCACCTGCACACATGACTGGCGTGCTCGCTTCGGCAGCACATATACTAAAATTGGAGCGATACAGAGATTGGCATGGCCCCTGCGCAAGGATGACGCGCAAATTTGTGAAGCGGTCCATATTTTAAAAAAAGAAAAACATGACTGGGGATGTTCTTTGGAGAAGGGGACAGTGCTCCCAAGCCTGGACCACAGTGTCCCTGCAAAACAAGAAGGGGAAGAGTGTTGTCCTGGAAGCCTGGTTCTACTTTACAATTCCAGGACTCCTTGGAGATGGGGCTAGATGGGGCTATGCAGAGCTGGCTCCCACTCGCTGGGCTTCTCCCTGCGCCAGCCCATCAGCCGGTGTGTCCAGGCTTTGCATGCGTGCTGCCAGTCAGCCTCGGGCCAGACCTCGGGGGAGGGTGCCATGAAGGCAAATGCCAGGGTTCAGAAGGGGAACGTTGGCTTTGAGTGGGCACAGCCCCTTGCCCTCCTTGCTCCGTGGAAGGGAGGGTATCCTGGCAAGGGTCACAGGAACCCTGTAAAGCATTAGTGGGCAGAGACCCCTCTAAAAGCACTGCCTGGTTTTAGCCCAAGTCCTTGTCCCCAGGTTCCCCACCCAGTCTCTTCCTTACGAAGCAGCTTAATGGGTTGGGGGCTACCCACAGGCTACATAGAGTTTCTCAAAAAGGTGGCACATAGGGTAGGTGTGAGCTTGGACTTTTGTGCAGTGTACCAGGTCCAAGTCATGGATCTGTTCCCACTATGTGAGTTCTCACAGAATGGGGACAAAGCAGTGCCACATGGGAGCTGGATGGATCTGTGTGCAGAACACAGGACCTGGTAAGTGCACACGAGTCTGCTGCCGTTAAGACTGTGGTGAGAGTGGGGCGATTACAAAACTTGTCATTTCAGTGCCTGGCATGCAGCATGGTGGACAAAACAGACCTCATCTGTAACTATGCAAAGCTGTTTATGTGGTAAGTTAGTATGTCTGAGTGTCAAGCTGTTTTGACATAAGCAACTCATGCCCCCCTCAGGATTTCAGGACAACATAAGTCACAGTTCTGAGCTCCAGAACAGGCCAAGTGGGTTCACGAGTCTACTCTCCAGCATCTGGCATAGGGAGGGACAAAAGAAGGGCTTGTTTTGTTTTTAGTGGCACTGGAGCTTGAATTCAGGGCCTCACACTTACTAGGCAGGTACTCTACCATTTGAACCACTCCACTAGCCCTTTTTTGTGATAGGTTTTTTCAAGATAGGGCCTCTTGAACTATTTGCCCACGACTGGCTCTGAACAGCGATCCTCCTGATCTCTGCCTCCTGATTAACTAGGATTACAGGCATGAGCCACCAGCACCTGGCTAAGGGTTTGTTGAATGAACAAATGAGTGAGTTTGAGCCCATGGGTGGAGACAGTGCTCCTCAAGTCACTCCTTACATATGTACTGCCAGCAGGATGTCACTGAGAAGGAAGTAAAGGGCTCCTAATGTGCTAAACCCAGTCTTCTTTTTTTTTTTTGAAAGCGTTAGGGTTTGAACTCAGGACCTTCCACTTGGTACGCAGGTGCTCTCCCGCTTGGGCCTTTCCAACAGTCCTTTTTCTGCTGGTTATTTTTGAGGTAGGGTCTCATGATCCTATTTGTGTTGCCCCGTGAGCTGGGGATGACAAGCCTGTGCCAACTGTGCCATGCCCTGGTTGAGAAGGGAGTCTCTCAACTGCCTAGGCCTAGGCTGGCCTCAAACTGCAATCTTCCTGGTTTCCACTTCCTGAGTAGCTGGAGTTACAGGCTTGAGCCATGGCGTCTGGCCTTAAACCTCCAATCTTAAGGTCACGGTGTGGGCTCCTCACCATTTTATAGGGCCCTGCTCAGGAATTCTGAGAATGGTGGCGGGACAGCCATCCTGAAGGAGACTGAACTTGAGGGGAGTCTCGGGCAAGGGCCGGTTCCCATGGGGTCAGGTTAGCTCTCCTTTTGGCTCCTTCTGCATCCTGATAAGCCTTACAGGAAACGTGGCGGGCACCCAGTGACAGACCCCCACTCTGCAACTTCAGCTTGGTGGATCCAAAGCTCCAAAGGGATGTTCGTGGGGAGGGGTTCCAAAGGGCCAGGAAGAGGGGCCTGCTTAACAGGGAGTAGTTGAATGGACTTGAGCTGAGACTGTAGCAGTCATGCTGAGGCCAGAGCTACTGGGCAGGTGTTAAGAGGATGGTACAAAGACAGGGTATCAGGAAGCTGGTGGGGTGGAGGAGGAAGAGGAGCAATGGCTTACTAATCCCACAAAGCAGGCTGGACCAGAGTGGCGACTTGTGAGTACAAATGGTGGCATGCTGATGAGGCTCCACAATGGACTTGTTAGAAAAATGTCAAGGTGTGTATGCGTGTGCACGTATACACACACACCTAATTTATAAATTACACTGATATCAAGGATGTGAAGTATACAATAATACAAATAATAATAAAACACATAATACAACACTCCTTGTGTGCAACCTCATATAGCCAGCTGAGTCTCAGAAAGCTTTTGCTGGTTTTTTGCTGAACCCTGGAATCCACAGCCAACATGGATGCGGTCAGCAAGTGAGAGTGATCCCATCGCAGGAAGTTGGTTCAGACTTTCATTTTTTCCTTAACACCGAAGATGAAAGTGAAATACACAAAACAGAGAATAAGACACAGGAACTTCACTGGACAAGGACCTACTTCTTTGCTCAGGTACTAGTCTTCCCACACTGGATGAGTGTTTCCTCATTTTTTCTGCACCAGGACACAGCCTCTTTTTCACCACCTACCCCTGAAATACTTGGCTTCCTGTCTGCTCCAACGTGGCGGCCATCACTGCTTAAGTTCAGAGATAAGCAACACTTTTAAGCTTACTCTCTACTACTAATGTTACTTCCATTACTTTGATTTCTGTTTTTTTGATACAAGGTCTCATATAGCCCAGGCTGGCCTAGAACTCACTATCCTCCTGCCTCAGTCTTCCAAGTGCTGGTGTGGATTGGCTCTGTCATTTTCTACAGCACACTGTGGCCCTCAAGCCAAATTTGGCCCAAACTGTTTTTTTTTTGGTGGTACTGGGGTTTGAACTTAGGGCCTCTTGCTTGCGAGGCAGGCACTCTAACACTTAAGCCACTCCACCAGCCCCGAAGGTCTGTTTTGTTTTGTTTTTTTTAAATACAGTTTTATTGCTGGCTGGGTTGCTCAAGTGGTAGAGAGCTTGCCTAGAAAGACTGAGGCCCTGGATTCAAACGCCAGTACCACAAAAAAATTTTTTTTAAATAAATGTTTCAAGCCAGGTGCTGGTGGTGCCTCCTAGCTACTCAGGAGGCAGACATCAGGAGGATCATGGGTTGAAGCCAGCTCAGGCAAATAGTTCTGAAAGACCTTATCTTGAAAAAACCCATCACAAAAACGGGTTGGTGGAGTAGCTCAAGGTGGAGGCCCTAAGTTCAAACCCCAGTACAGCAAAAATAAATAAATTAGTAAAATAAATGTTTCACTGAAACAAAGTCACACCCATTCACCTACATATTGCTTATAGGGCTGACAGCTTCAATTGTGACTGTAAAACTGAAACTACTTCGGGACTTCGCTAGCCTTGGTTTACTACCATGGTGGCATCCTACAAACGATGGGGAACAGGGCCCAGGTTCTGGTCAAGGACTACTATTGCAAGTCCTGGGCCCCACATACACCATGCCTAGGCAGGCAGAGCTGGGTGGGAACCTGGGTAAGCTCAGGGGAGGGAAAATTGACAAAGTGCCACTGGGGTTTTTGCTCTGAACTTTGCCCTTCTTGGAACTCAGATCCTTTTAAAGTCTCTTCCAGGGAAGAGGAACTGACTTACCTCAGGGGTTCAGCCAGAGAGTGAGCTAACCTCCCTCATGCCCAGACTCCCTGGCATTTGTGTGATGATCACAGGCAGATGGCTGTCTCAGACGATGCTCCTAGCTCTGACATCAACCCGCTGGAGCCCAGTCCTGGGGGGTTTCCAGCTTTGCCCAACGGGGAACTTTAGTTCCATTGTCCCTGACCTCTCCCTACCACTTAGGATAGGGGCATACGTGGTGAGCGAGGCACCTCCACTTCATAGAGGTCTGCTGAAAAGCTGCCCACTGTTTTTCAAAGACCTTTGGATTCCTCCCTCTGCCCTCCAAAGGGCTTAGACTGAAAGAGGGCTCAAGGCACCGACTGCACAGTTGCTGCTCCCACCAGGCTCCTCACTTTTCCTTCACCCCGAACCCACTCTTCTTACAGATCTTTGGAGGTTGGCACCTGCTGGAAAGAAAACAAAGGGGTCTTCTTTCTCCCCCTTCTGTGGGCTAACAGCAATTCCTTATTTCAAAACCTTGTGGCTATGGAACGCCTTACAAGTTAGCACAACTCAAAAACTGCTCTGAGAACGAAGCTATCATGCAGCCACGTGCTAACAGAAAAGTCCTGGGAGGGAGCGGGGTCTGGAGAGGCTGCTATCCCAGGACAGCAGTCACTTATTGTCCAGCTCATGGGGCAGAGCCTAAGATGTGGCAGAAGTACGGCAAGTCAGTCACTGGGTCAGGCCACCATGAGGTCATGCTACAGCTTTAGCTGCAGGACCAGATTAGCATGACCTTTCAAACGTATATCACACCTGGTGCCACAGTGGCCCTCAGCTCAGTGGTTCATCTGTCCTGTCTCAGTCCTGGCTACTCTGCCTGGGTTAAGGATGGTCCCTGGTGCTGGTTCTCCGCCCCTGCGTGGGCTAAAGGAGCTCTGTGGTGACCTCACCACTTAACAGTCATCTTGGAAAACTGTTTTGTAGGAACAAAAGCAAGTTCACCTCTTGTCACTTTGGGCAGAGTGGGTGATGCAGGGTGGGATTTATGAGGACGATAATCCCATCTCTCTCTGAGATGCTGTCTGCTCAGAGGTGTCTTAGTCCATGTTCTGCTGCTATAACAGACTATCAAAAGACTAGGCATAAACTAAAGTTTATCTGACTCATGGTCTAGAGGCTGGGTTAGTCCAAGAACACAGGACTGGCATCTGGCAGGGTCATTCCATGGCAGAAGGTGGAAGGGCAATTCAGGATGGAGAGAAAGGGTGGGACCAAACCTCCCTTTTATAGGAGCTCCCCCACTTCCATAACTAGCCTTAATCCATTTATGACTGTGGTGCCCAAGGCCCCAGTCAGCTCTTGAAGGTCCACCTCTCATTTATTCATTTGTTTTTTTGGCAGCCCTGGGGTTTGAACACAGGGCCTCACACTTGTTAGGCAGGTGCTCTACCACTCGAGCCACTCCGCCAGCCCACAGGCCTACCTCTTCATACCACCACAATGGTGATTAAATTTAAACATGAGTCTTTGAAGGACCATAAGGAGGCAGCAGGAAGGACCTCTGAGACCAGCTCTCCCCAGGCTTTGTTACTTTGGCCACACCTTGAGCTTGTTTCTAATGAAGAGAACTCAGAGCCCCCTCCCCTGAGGTGCACATTTCCTCTTTTCACTGTGTTGGGACTTCCCACTCCCAACCCCCTCAGCAGGATTTTTATGGTCACCTTGGGGCTGCCAGATACTTTCTTCTTCCATAACCCCAAGGGAGCTCCAGAGGGGTGATGCATACACCCCACTGTCACTCAGTGGAGCCAGAGAACAGAGATGGCAGGAGACAGCCAGCTGGACCAGGACCCTCACCTCTGACCCTGCAAGATGAGCCACACCCAGCCCCAGCCTTCCCCAAACTCGCAGGACATGGGGGCCGATGTCTGGCACCATGGAAGAAGGGGACTGTTCACTGGACCCCCGCTGACCTGAAATTGTTCTCGCCTAAATCAGGAGGAGCCCACCACCCTGGGGCCAGCAGGAGCTGCTGGCAGCTGCAGGAAAGGCAGGACACCTTGTGCCAGGGTGGGGGTAGCCTCAGGCTTATCTACTGCAGCTCTAGCCCCTCCCTTGGTGAATAGATGGCCACACGTGTACATCCACATAACAGCAAAATAATAATTACGAAAGGGAAAGTGGGAAGCCTGGCAGATATCACCCTAGCCAAGTCATCAGAGCTGATATCACCAGCAGGGAACCAATGAGAAAACAGGCTTCTGGGATCAGCCTGCCAGAAGTGTACAACCTGAAACCACTCCCCAGGAGTCACGAGACAAACCCAAATGAAAGACAGACTACAAAGTGATAGGCCTATGGTCTTCAAAATGTCAATGTCATAAACGCAGACAGACGGAAGAATTGAAGGGAGTAAAGAGACATGGAAAGAAGGCCACATATAAGCCAGGATTTCCCTTTGCTCTGGGGGACACCATTAGCTCATGGAGATGAGCTCAATGTAATCCACCAATCAGGTAACAGTATCGCTCAGGTTGACTTCCTGCTTTTGGTAGGCACAGTAGGAAACTGTGCTTATCTTCTGGAAATACACACTGTATTCAGGGGTGAGGGTCATCATGTCTGTTCCAAAAAAATAAAATAACGAGAGGATAAAGCTAACATGGTAAAATGTTAATATCTGGGAAATCTGGAAGCTAAAAATAAAACTTTGTTGGAAATTTTATTATTATTTTGGTTTTCTGAGGTAGCTCACTCGGAGGCCCATGCTGGCCTCAAACTCTTGACCTCCTGCCTCAGCCTCCCGAGTGCTGGGGTTATTGCTGTGCATCAACACATCCAGCTTTGTTATTAGTAATTTTTTTGTGTGTGTGTGCTGCTGGGATCAAACCCAGGGCCTTGTGCACGTTAGACAAGTGCTCTGCCATTGAGTCACACACCCAGCCCTATTGTTCAAATAATATCTTAAGTTTTTTGAATTGTCAAGGCCAAAAAGCAAGGCAGAATCATAAAAGGGCACAGACTAGGTTCTACCCTGGGGCGTCCTACTTACTAACTATGTGGTCTTGGGCGTCTCTTCGGCTATGGATGCAGGATGACCACCCTGTTCATCTGGTTCGGGTTACTGGTGATCCATGAATTTTGCAAAACGTCAGGAGCCAGCTGCAGCTTGTGATGAAATCCCATTAGTGTGAGGATGAGAAAAGACTGTAAATGCAGCCATGCAGGTTAGGTATTTGATGGGCCCAGGGCCACACCTGTGCTTCCCTAGGGACGAATCGCGTATGTGCAGAATTCTCTGTAAACCCCTGGGCTCCCATTGCTGCAATCAGCATCCAGATGGCGTTTTTCACTTCACACTCTATCACGCCATTTTAAAATTATGACTTAGAATGTTCCCAACCAAGGGGAGGGTTGTCTCTACCTGCTGTTCCCCTGTTGTTGGACATTGAAGTTGCTTCTAAATTCTCACTGTGGCAACAGTCCCTCACACTCTGGAGAACACATGGCTTTTTGTATGTATTTAGGATTATCTCCTGGTGAGCAGGATTACTGGATCAAAGAGTATGAACAAATACTTTCTACAAGGATTATTTTAATTTATAATGCCAATAATAATGTCAGACAATAGCAATTTCACTAGCACATTTCACACTAGCATTCTACCTTAGCATTTTCTTATCATTTAATGAGGAAATTATATCTCATTGTTATAACGTATCATTTTGAGTATTCATGGGGCTAAAATTTTTTCCATATGTATTGATCGACTGCTTTTATTACTTTGTGTGAATGTATTGTCTTTTGTCTAGTTTTCAAGATACTTGTGTTTTGTTTTTTTAAAATCAGTTCCCAAGAACTCTTTATAAACTAGAGATGCCCATCTTTTGTGTTATCATATTTTAAAATACTTTCCAAGACTGGAAGGTTTGAAGAAGAGGGCTGATTTTAAGTAGTCTGAAATGGTCAGGTAGTCCATGCCTGAAGTCAAGATTGCTACATCAACACTTTCAGCAAGGCTAAACTAATTCTCCAAAGAAATGCACTGAAGAGTCCTTAGCTAAGTCATTCACAACAGTCTGGGAGGATGTGGGTCAATAAAGGAACCTGTTGGACAAGTCTTCCTCATTCCTTAAACACAGCCTTCCCTAAGCCGCACAGAAAGCCATCTTTGAGGGTTCCTCATGAGAACTAAACAGAAAAAACTCCCACTCAGATTCGTTAGGAAACTTGTTTTCTGGAGAAGTTGTACCCAGTCTGTGTATCACTTTAAAAATACATTATTATTATTATTATTATTGTCATTTGGCAGTGCTGGGGATTGAACCCAGGGCCTTGTGCCTGCTAGGCAAGAGTTCTACCACTTGAGCTATATCCCTAGCCCTCGATTCAATATTTTAAAAAAGAAAGGGGGAAAGAGAAGAGGTTCTTGAAAAAAAAAAAAGGTCCAGTCTTGAGTTCCTTTTCAAGTACCTATGAACTTCTGGGTTAGAGCTGCCTATTGCAACCTGCACCTAGACACACTGGTCTCTGACAGTCCCTGTCAGGTGACATGCTGGAGGGCAGGGACGAATGGTGGCTCTCTCTCCATGGGCCCCTACAGCATGTGAGCCACTGTTTGAGTAATGTGATGCAAAGGCTTTGCTTTGAACAGTTGAGATGCAGGTCCCTGGGTTTCTTAGGGACCAACTGGCTTTCGTCCAGCAGCTACGAGAGCTAAGGGCAGGTGACTCTTCCCAGTTTGTTGCCTCAGCGTGTGACACCCAGGTGACCTACTAAAGTGCTGACTATCCCCTTAGTCCTTGGAAAGCAATCAGGTTTTTAATAGAAAGGACCTATAATTAGGGCAGTCTTTGGTGTTCTGATCTGGGGGCAGGAAAAGAGGAAACTAGCCATAGGATTCCTGTCTTCAGTTCAGCACAGGACACTGAGAATTTCAGACTCTGAAATTACAGGGGTAGGGCTGGCCTTCTTTTCTGGGTAGGGCTTACTTGCTGACATGCGGAACTCAGGGTAGGGCAGGGCAGGGCAGAGCCTTCAGTTTCCCTCCTCCCAGAGCCTCTTCCAGCTCAGCTCTTAGCAACTGAGGACAGCATTAGACCTCTTCAATTCTAGAAAGTCAACATCACCTCGAAGAGAAATGCAGGAGACAGGAGTCTGAAGTCTAGAAACCATCAGACCAAAAACCAAAACCCAGTCCTGACAGTCCTTTGCAAATTTCCCAGCTGTGAAGGCATGGGATTGGGAGTGGCAGGCTCTCCAGGCCAGGGCAGCCCCTAACTCATCTTCCAGCCTGGGGGTGGGCGCTTCTCCCCATGGGCAACAGAGACCACCACAAACGTGAAGCAGGAGACAAAGAGCAGAGTGTACCCCCAGCTCTTCCAAGGTGACCAGGGCCGGGGCCTGAGGGTAAGCTCTGCCCCTCACCTTGCTGGGAGGCTCAGGCTGGGCAGGCACAAAGGGGCGCCCTCTGCGGAGATCTCAGGCAAGGCTGGAACCTCCAGTGGGCCCAGGGCTGCCTAGGGCACAACTGCCCACTGGGTGCCTCACGGAGGGAGCGCGAGTGCCAGACGGCAGCAGAGGGGCAAGACGGGGGTGGGCCTGGGGGAGAAGGCGCTGAGGGTTAAGGCTTTGAAAACAGCACCATCTACCCACCTGACGACGTGGAAGGCCCAGAGCAGGAGGTCAGTCCCGGGTCCCCGCGCGGCGCGGACGATGCTGAGATACAGGTAGAGGGCGATGGCCACGGTCCAGAAGAAGGAGCTGGTGTTGGCGAAGGTAGAGAGCGCGCCCTGCAGCACGCAGTCCCACGAGGTGTCCGCGAAGTCCTGCAGCACCCCGTAGAAGTAGGAGGCGGCCGAGAGCAGGTCGGCCAGCGACAGGAAGAGCAGCAGGCGCCGCGCCCGGCTGCGCAGCTCGGGCCACAGGGCGTGCGTGACCACCAGCAGGCCGGAGCCGAGCGCGGACAGCACGCACGACAGTAGCACCACGGCGCGCTCCGACGGCAGCAGCAAAGTGGGCGGCGCGGGTAGCGGCATGGTGGGCTGGAGGGGGTCAGGGGGCCGGGGCGCGGGAGCGCGGCGAAGACCAGGCCGGGCGCCGCAGCCGTCTGGGCACCAAGACGCCCGCGGCTTGCGTCCCAGCGCCTGCCCCGCCCGCGTCCCGGCCCCTGCAGGCCCATCGGGTCGGCTACCCCGCGGCTCCGCGCCCCAGAGCCCCGCCCCTGCGCCCTCCACGCCCCGCCCCTAAGCCCTGCCCCGCCCCTGCGCCCTCCACGCCCAGCCCCAGTAGCGCCTTGTTCTGCCTCCCTGGCCCCGCCCCCGCCTCGCCCCGCCCCCGTGGTCCCTGTGCTCTGCCCTCTAGCCCCGCCCCTGAGCCCTCCACGCCCCGCCCCGAGAGTCTCAGTGCTCTGCCCTCCGCCCCGCCCTGCGACTCATCCTCACCCCCCCAGGACCCCGCCCACTATGCCACGCCCACGTCCTCCACCACGTCTCTGTGTCCCCTGTACCCCTTCTTCTCCAGGGCCTCCACGTCTGGTAGGAATTAATTTCCCCTCCCCCCCCCACCCCTGCTCCTGCCAGATGGCTAGTACGTCCTGTCCTCTGGGGGGTAGGAGTGGCATTTTTAGGGCTAATGTTACTCTCCTCCCTTTCAGCCAGCTTGTGTGTGTTGGGGGGGTGGTGAAGACATTCTTTCCACTGGTGACAAAAACAACTCCGGAGTACGACCCACATTCCCGAAGCCGTGATGCTTTCTGTGCTCACAGGTGCTGTCTTGGGGGAAAGAGTGTTTTCAGCTCTTTTTTACAATGAGCATACTGTTTTTTAAATTTGTTTTTGGGGTGATGAGGATGGAACCCAGGGCCCTGTGCATGCCAGAGAAATGCTCTACTGAGCTACACCCCCAGATCCTTGTTTTTAATATACAGCTTATTAGGTGTGATTTTAAAGGAATGACAGTTTGTAGGGTTTGTTTATATTTTTTATTGTGGTATAACTCACATACTATAAAAGTGACTGGTCCTTTTAACAGAACAATTCATTGGTTTTTTAGTCTCCAAAGTTCATTTCACTTTGCTTTTTTTTGTTGTTGTTGTTTTGCTTTTTTGGCGGTACTGGGGTTTGAACAAAGGGGTTCACACTTGCTAGATAGACACTCAACCACCTGAGCCACTCCACCAGCCATGCAGTGAGTTTTGAAATCAGAAAGTGAGTCAGAGCTGGGTGCCAGTGGCTCATGTCTGTAATCCTAGCTACTCAGGGGGCAGAGATCAGGAGGATACCGGTTCGAAGCCATCCCAGGGCAAATAGTTGGAAAGACCCTATCATGAAAAACCTATCACAAAAAAAGGGCTGACTGAGTGGCTCAAGTGATAAAAGCACCTGCCTAGCAAGAGTGAGGCCTTGAGTTCAAACCCCAGTTCTACCAAAAAGAAAGTGAGTCAAGCCAGGCACTGGTGGCCCATACCTGTAATCCTAGCTACAGGAAACAGAGATCAGGAGCATCGTTGTTCAAAACCAGGCCAGGCAAATAGTTTTTGAGACCCTATCTTGAAAAAACCCTTCACTAAAAAGGGGAGAGGGCAGTGGAGTGGCTCAAGGTGTGGGCCCTGACTTCAAACACCAGTACCACAAAAAAGAGAGTCAGAAAGTATTTCATCAGAAAGTATTTCATTTTTGCTATTGTTTTGGCTGTTTGAAGCCCCTTGCAATTTGAGTTGAGGATCAGGCTGGTGGAATGGCTCAAGTGGTAGAGCATCTGCAAGCATGAGGCCCAGAGTTCAAACCCCAGTACTGCAAGAGAAAAAAAAAATCTAATTTCAGGATCAGTTTTTCCATTTCTGCGAAAAAGTTGGCTGGTAATTTGGGATTACTGGGGCATGCACCATCATGCCCAGTTTAAGTCTTCTATTTTTTTGTTCAACATTATTTTTATGAGAGTTTCCACATTCTTATGGGTAGCTGTAGTCCATTCATTTTCATTGGTGCATAGTATTCCATTCCATACATAATATATTTATCCATTCTTTTGTTTTTGGACATTTGGATTCTTTCCAAGTTTTGGCTATTATAAACAATGTTGCAATGAGCATATGTTCTTTTATAATCAGGAAAAAAGTTACTACAAGCAATTTTCAGCAGTGTCAGCAAACATATTTGTAGAGTTTGCTCTGAAGACAGGCCAACAGCAGCTGCTTTCTTTCCAAGTCACTTTGGGCTATTCAGAATCCCCTGACCTCCTCCAGAGAGGACCCCGGACTAAGAAGCCCCTCAGCATTTTACTGAAAATGTAAATGAACAGTTTGAAGCTTGAGTTTTGCAACCAGCCCTGGGTCTCGGCACATGGCCTGGCAGGAGCCTGGAATGGACTTCTTCCCCCCAAGCCACAGTCACTTAATCCTTAGGGTATTTTGGGGAGGGGAGGCGGGTGAAGGGAGACAGGAGACAGGAGACAGGAGAGGTCTTCTGGCACTGCTTTGTGGCAGATCAAGTTCAGCTTCACGTTCTTGCTTTATTGAGACGAAGGCACTTTGTCTCCTGGTGAGTGGGTGGCTGTTTTACAAGCAATGTGGATTCAGAGAGGGCTTGGTTCTGTTCATGCAGGAAAACGACACACCAAGAATGTTCTTCTTTTCCACTTCTAGGGGAAAATGGGCGAGCCATGCCGTGATACAGCTTCAACTTGCTGAGGTTTAAACTTGAACCAAATTTCCACCATCTGTCCTCACAGATGTGAGGATCCCGGTTCTCAGGTGGTCTTGAGCTTCCCTGTGTGTCCTCCATGCAAGGGACCCTGGGTGTCTTATGGCCCTCTTGGGGCTATGCTCCTCCCACCCCAGGGGCTGTGGTTCTTGGGGTGGCAGCGGGGGCAGCCTGGCCAAAGAGAGCAAAATGAGAGAACTCCAGGCTCCTAGCTGAGCTACCTGCACAGGAAGTCAGCATCCTGTTGGTCTTGACAGCCTCCCTGCCCTCATCCTGGGGGAATTGGTAAGATCAGAGGAGTTAATCTAACCCAGAGTTGTCTCCACGGCTGTGGAAAGCCAGCTGGCAGTTATCAGCAGCTGCACGTCCAGAGGGCCCGTGTCCAGTGGCCTGCTACATGGTTACAGTATCCCTCATACCCAGCTGTCTAGCTAGAACACCGGAGGCCCAGACCAAAAAAAGCCTCTTAACTGTGGCTAGTAGTTCCAGGAAGAGGTGGCGTCAGGATGCTCTTTTCTCCCCCTCGAGGCTCAGGGATCTCTTCCTCTGACAACTGCAAAGGGGTGACAACTTGGTGTCTCTAAGTCAGAGAAGCCCTAAATGATTTTCAGAGGTCAACTCCAACCTAAGTAACTAGCCACATCTGGGGTTTTTGAAACTAGAATGGAGCCAGGCGCTGGTGGCTCATAGCTGTAATCCTAGCTACTCAGGAGGCAGAGGTCAGGAGGATTGTGGTTTGAAATCAGCCTGGGAAAAAAGTTAATAAGACCCTATTTCAATAGAGCAAATGGGGCTTGTTGAGGTGCACCTGTCATCCCAGCTACTGGGGAAAGCATTAATAGCAGGATCACAGTCCAGGCAAAAATCACTAAAGCCAAAATGGCTGCAGGCATGGCTCAAGCAATAGAGCATCTGCCTAGCAAGCATGAAGCCCTCAGTTCAAACCCTAGTACTACCAAAAAATGGAGAGGGACTTTCCTCATGTTTTAGGGAGAAACATGGCCACCCGCCCACTTCCCTGTTTGAAGGTAAGTATGACACAGGCTCTGCCTTGGCTGGGAAAGAGGAACCAGGACCCACAAGAGCCTCTTTCCCTGTTTCCCCCATCTACCTCCAGCCTCCCCAGAGGAGACGGTATCAGGTGACCATTGGGCCACACCAATGGAAGAGTGTCATGGCCATGTTTCGGGAGTTGGGACCCTGGTTGGCAAGGAACACCATTGGGTGGTTGTGGTTTCCTACAGGGTCCCTCAGGACCGTGAGGTATGTTTAAACTCTCCCCATAACTTGGCCATTCCCTCCCTTCCCTCCCACCCAAACTGTTCCCCCCAGCTAGCTGTGCTCCCCACCCTCCTGCCTGTGCACACCCTGAACACCATCCTCCCTGGAGGTCCATCCATTGCTGCAGCTGGAGTGACCACTGCCCCAGGAGGCCTGGATTCCTGGGTCAAGCAGGGCTGGCCAGAGTAAAGCCTAGCTATGCCAGCAACGGGAAGTTATTTTCCTCTATACCCCTACTCAGGGTCTCACTTTGCAGGTAGGAGTAGCTTAAAATACACTGCTGCTGCCAGAGAGGGTTTTGTGATAAGGGAGAAGACTCGGGGCCTCCCCGTACCTTGGTCCTGGCCATGTCTGGTGGGCAGAATTCTGACATTCCACCCCACTCTGTCAAGTCAAGATTCCCATTCCCTGATTATTCAATCAAATGCTAATGTAGGTACTCATGTGAGGGGATTTTGGAGATGTGACTTAAGTCCCATGTTGGTGGTAAGACACAAAATTTACCCAGATTGGTCTGGACCTACAAGATGAGCCCTTTAAACACAGAGCTCTCTTTGGCGGGGATGGGACAGGGAGTTAGAGGTTTGACCCAGGGGGGTGCTGTATGAAGAAGACTTGGGGGCGAGGCTCGTGATCTCGAACCACGAGGCTATGAGGACAGGATTACACAGGGCCTATCATCAGAGGACACACTGGTGGCCTGGGAGCCATGGAGGGCTGAGCCAGGCCTGCAGGAGCTGACTTGGAGGCAGCTGCAGCGCTGTGTGCAGAGTTAATAGGATTTCAAATGGGTCAGCTGTGGGGTGAGCAAAGGAGTGTGGAGGAAAATTGTTCAGTGGCTCTTTACAGGAAGGAGGAACAGGCTTAGCAGGAGACAGTGCCCACAGCTCAGGTCTGGACCCATTAGATATGAAGGAACCAGCTCAGGGGGCGGGCTCTGGAGCTGGGGCAGAGCATCCTCTGTTAAGCTGGCAGTTTGGCAATGGCTAACATAAAGATGGCGTTAAGGCCAGGTTCCCACTGACTCACTCCTGTAATCCTAGCTATTAGGGAGGCAGAGATAAGGATTGTGATTCAAGACCAGCCCAGGCAAAATGAAAGTGAGACCCTATCTCAAAAATACCTAACACCAAAAAGGGCTGGCAGAGTGGCTCGAGTGATAGAGCATCTGCCTAGCAAGTGCTCTGAGTTCAAGCTCTAATACTGCAAAAAAAAAAGAAAGAAAGATATTTAAGCCACAAGACTTGGTGAGATGTCCCAGTGACTGCATGTGGACAGACGAGGGAGCCTGGGCATGGCAATGGGGGATTTGAGTCGCCAGAAAGATGTCTTTTAGTATGGCTTTAATCACCATTTTAACCTTGTTTTTTGTTCCTTGTTTTTTTGTCCTGGGGATTGAACCCAGGGACTTAATTCATGCTGGGCACACGCTCTGCCTCGGAACTCCACCCCAGCCCATTTCACTGGTCCTAAGTACACAGTCCAGTAGCACAGTCTACATGGCCTTCACAATATTGTGCAATATCTGTTTCCAAAACTTTTCATCACTCCCAACAGCAATAACTCCCCTGCCCTCCCCCCAGTCCCTGGTGTCTCTGATCTACTGCTCTTCTCTGTGACTATGCCTTTCTTTCCTTCTTTCTTTCTTTCTCTCGCTCTCTCTCTCTCTTTCTCTGTACTGGAATTTGAGCTCAGGGCCTCACACTTGCAAGGTGGGCACTCTACCACTTGAGCCATTCCTCCAGCCCTTTTTGCTGTAGTTATTTTTTTGAATAAGTTCTCAAATTTATGCCCAGGCTGGCATAACCTATTTATGCTTCCCAAGTAGCATGGATGACAGGTGTATGCTAAATCTAGCTTTTGTTGGTTGAGATGGTGTCTTGTGAAACTTTTTTGCCTGGGGTGGCCTTGAACCAAGGTCCTCCTGATCTCTGCTTCCAAGTAGCTGAGATTACAAGTGTGAGCTACTATGCCTGGCCTATTCTGGGTATTTCATGTGAGTAGAATCCTATAATATTTGTCCTCTTATGCCTGGCTGATTTGTTCATTTAGCATAAAGTCTTCAAGGTTCATCTCTGCTGTGGCATGAGATGACCTTTCTGTGGCCAAACAAAATTCTGTTACATGAATAGATCACATATTTTCGTGGGTTGCTTTTTGGTTCTTCATTTGAGATGAAGGTCTCATTATGTTGGCCAGATTGGCCTTGAACTCAACCCTCTCACCTGGCCTCCCAAGTAGCTGGGACCACAGACATATGCCACTATGCCCATCCCTGAACTTCCTTTCCAAGGCAGGTTCTAGCCCGTGGTCCAGAACATGGAGAGTGACCCAGCTCATTTTTGTTTTCTCTGGCTTCTTACAGGGAGATTTTGGGTTTTATTTCAGAAGTATCTGGATTTAGTTAACAATAGACATAGAAAACTGGGTGCAGTAGTGCCTACTTGTAGTTCCTGCTACTCAGGAGGCTGAGACAGGAGGATCACTTGAACCATGAGAGTCTGGGCCCATGTGGGCAATACAGGGAGGTCCTGCTTAAGGGAGAGGGGCAGAAGAATAGACATCACAGATTTATTTTCATATTATATTGCAGATTCTCAAAATGTCATGAATTCTCAACATAACTTTTTTTGGGAGCACTGGGGTTTGAACTCAGAGCCTCACACTTGCTACTCCACCAGCCCCTCAGTGTGGTAATAAGAGATGTATGTCCTCCTCTATTCCAAATGTATTTTATCACATATTTCAATAATTGCTTATGCATCCCATTCCTCTACTTTATACCTTCATCCCGAGGGTCCATCGTCTTTGCCAGACTAACAGAGGGGTCCGTTAGTACAGCCAAGGTTAAGCGCCTGCTCTGGGAATTGGCCTTGCTTCCCTTCCCTTGCAGTCCTGGGACAAAGCAGGGCTGGTGGCCCATTTACATCCAGACCCCTTGTGCGTTATAGTACCACGTTTTTGCCACCAGGTGGCGCTGCATCACCCATGTCACACGCCCAGCAGGTTTTCGGCTTCCTCCCTCCCAACAGCATCCTTTTCTGGGCTGGGCAGCAGAACCTCCTGGGAGCTTTTCTTTCCTTTCTCTTTCTCTATAACCTCCCCCCCACCAAAACAAACAAACAAACAAACAAACTTTGTTATGGACATTTCAAAGATTGTGCAAAAGTACCTAGATTCCCAGTCTGCTGTGAGCTTATAACCTTGTGTCATCTGCACCCTTTCTGGGGAGCTCTCCAAGCAGACAGGTGGCTTACTGTTCACCAGGATTGCAGACCGATTGGCAGCCCCTGTCCTAAGCCTGGTCCTGCTTCCTGGACGCTGAGCATCCTTCCCAAGTGACGGAATCCTCCCCCACACACTCATTTCCTCTTGCTCTGCCTCTCAGGAATTGGGGAGCGGCTGACTCTCTGCAATTCCTTCCTGTGGCATCTGAAAGCCAGTGTGAAGTAACTCCGCCAACCTCATGCTCTTTAGCAACACTACAGCCATCCGAGGACGGCCTCTTTCTGGGGATGGACACAGGCCCTGGAGTTGACAGCCCCATCCCAGGCTGGAAACACATCATTTAGCTATTGAATCATGATTATGAAGTGTCCAGAACGCTCGCTGTTGTGGGCTAAATTGTGCCCCTCCATTCCTATGTTCTGCCCCCAGAACATCAGAATGTTTGGAAATGGGGTCTTTCAAGAGGTGACTGAGACAAAATGAGGTCACTAGGATGGCCCCTGTCCCTTTTAACTGCTTTTTTTCCTTGGTTTTTTGAGACAGGGTCTTGTTATGGAGCCCAGGCTGGCCTTGATTTCAGTTGTGACATTTTCTTTTTTTTTTTTTGGTGGTACTGGGGTTTGAACTCAGGGCCTCACACTTGCTCAGCAGGCACTCTATCACTTGAACCACTCCCCCAGTCCTGGCGTTGATCTCAAGATCCTCCTGCCTCACCCTCCCCAGTGCTGGGATTACAGACATGCACATCACACCCAGCTTAACTGTTATTCTCAAAGAGGAGGAAAACTTGAGTATGGACACAGAGAACGCAGAAGAAACCAACACTGCTGACACCTTCACCTTGGACTTCAGACTCCAGAACTGTGAGAGAATATATTTGTGTTGTTTAAGCCACCCAGTCTATGGTACTTTGTTATGGCAGCCCCAGACTAATAACTACAATCACAGCACTATCAAAATCCCCTCCCAGCTCCGTGAGCCACCCACAGGGTTTCTGCTGGTGCCAAGAGATGGCCCCACACACAGGATCGGGCTTCTCTATTTCTGTTGTCCTCAGGTAGCACTGATTTTGTGGGAGAGAGGACTCAGCCCACTTGGACCCACTCACCCCAACCTTCTTAGAAAGTGGGGACCGAGGCCTGCTCCCATACTGGGTCACAAGTGTTGATGTGGATGGTAGCCTGAAGGCCTTTGGAAAGCTGACTCTGTAGGGTTTACACATGGAGCCCAGTGCGGAAGTGCCACACATTTTCACACAGGGACAGCTCCAAGGCAGACCTTTCTAAGCACAGGCCCCAGGGGGCTGTGCAGGTTGCACGATGGGCCTGTGAGCTGCAAACACATTCCATCAGGAAGTTGGGGTCACAGACTGTTCTGGCCAGGGAGAGGCAACCTCTGGTGGGAGACCCCTGGACTGCATCTGGAGGGGGAAGTTAACTCCCCCAAACAGTAGGCAGGGGCAGCTCAGAAAGGAACGCATGCCAGGCAACAAGCCACCAGCTGAGCCCTCAGCCCTGAAGGATGCAGCCCAGTGCTGGGCAGGTGCTGACTTAACACTTTGATTTTGACCGGATTCCCTGACCCCACACCAACTTGATCCTGAAGAGACCCTGGAAAGAGTAGCAAAGGCCATTTTCTTCATTTTTCTTTTTTAAACTTAGAATGGCTAAAGTTCAAGATTGTTCTGTACGTTTGAAAGCACATGCTTGGAAAAGAGAAAAGAATTTGTTTGAAGTATTCCAGGAAGTCACAGTTTTGTCACATCAGTTCTGGTCTACACCTTAGTTTCTGCTCTGAAAAATGGAGCTGTATTGTACTCAACACTCCCTGTGTGGGAGGTGGAGAGGGGACAGTTCAGTCTTGCTTATTTGTTTATTTATTTCATTTATTTACAGAGGGTCTTGTTATGTAGCCTAGGCTGGCTTGGAACTCGAAATTCTTGTGCCTATGCCTCCCAAGTGCTGGGCTTACAGGGTGCACCACCATGCCCAGCTCCTGCTGGGTTTTAAGAGTCCTGTGGGTTCCCTCTGACCACACAGCCGAGTCAGGGAGCAACAAGGCTCCTGCAGTGCATTTTTCTACAGAGGCTGGGTCGGATACATCACCCAAAGAAAGAGCATTCTTTAAGGAAACCAGGCCTGGATGTGCTCGAATGGAAATGTGTGTATACGTGTACATATGCTCATTTCTGTTTTTAATAATCACTTTATTTTGGAATAGATTTACAGAGCAAAGAATAGTACAGAGTTCCTCCTACCCTTCACCCAGGCTTTTGTAATGTTAACATCTCCCACCATCAAATATTAATAAAAATTAGGATATTAACACGGGGGGGGGCTGGGGGTGTAGCTTGGTGGTACTGAAAATAAAAGAAGAAAAGAAAGAAAAAAAAATAACATTAGTGTATTACTTTTAAGTGAGGACTTTTTTGGATTTTTCCTGTTTTCTGCTCATGCCCTTTTTTCTCCCAAGATCGAATTGAGAAGAACATTAGTCAAATGTCAACATGTGTTTAAAAATGTTTTGTTTTTTTTTTTTGGTTGGGAGGGCATGTTGGGAATTGAACCCAGGGCCTCAGGCATGCTAAGTACCAACTCTACAAATTAGTTACTGCCCCAGTCTTAACTTTTTATTTTAAAATAATCATGGTGGGGAGGGGAGGTGGCCCAAACAGTATATACACATGTAAGTAAATGTACAAATGATAAAATTTTAAAAAGTGAAAAAAAAAATCATAGATTGATAGGAAATTGGAAATAAAAAGTTGTACAGAGGTCCCATGTACCCTTCTCCCAGTTTCACCCAGTTTCTCTCATGGGAGCCTCTTGAATAACTGTACAATAGCGAAACCGCAAGTGAATGTTGGTCTGAGCCACAGAGCATACTCAACTCAGAGCCTCACTTGCTAGGCAGCCACTCCACCAGTCCCAAGATCAAATCCATTGTTAGATCTCACTGTGCCTTGAGCCAAAATCAAATACTTTACCCCAAAACATCAGCTGTGCCTCTCACTTCAGCTGCCTCCTACTTCAAGTCTAACCATTAAACTCTGTGTGTGTGTGCTGGGGTGGAACCCGGGGTGTTCCACATGCTGACACCTGCCCCATGAGCTACACGCCCAGACCCTAGTCCTGTGGTCGATCTCCCTGCCCACACACTCCGCAGAGGAAGGGCACTGGTGCCACAGGTCTGGATACCCTCCAGCCTCCCAAGCTCACAGTGTGCGCATATGTGTGTGTAAAGCAGCCCCTGTCCCAAAACATTCTTGTTCTCCTGTCTTCTAGAATCTCTAGAAAGATAAAGAGCTAAATATATACATATATCTCTCCAAGTACACTTCTTCTTCTTCTGTCAGATACAAAGTGACAGACTAGATCCCAGCTGCTGTAAAGACTGCAGAAGTGAATTGAATTACTTAAAGACATGGGTTGTATCTGAAGCTGCTGTCTCTGAATCCTTACTTTTTCTTCAGGCACGTCTACAGGTGAATTCTCTATGAAAAGGACAAAGGACAAAGGACAATTTTTCTTGTTTTTATGCTGGCATAGCTAGATAGGAAAATGCATATTATTTCACTTGAGCTCAAATTACTAGCTACTCAGATCATCAGCCAAGAGTGTGTCCTCTTTAATTTACAAGTCCAGGGCTCCCTGCTGGTGGGGGGAGGCAGACATTCTTTACTTCTGCAGAAAACTGGGAAAAATGTGAAGCCTGCACTTGGAGGCAATGCCACGTGCTACGGCGGGCGAGCCTGCTGTGAGCACTCAGAGCACCCTGTCACTGTTGCTGCATTCCAGGCATTTCCTCAGCCCCACTTCAGCCCACGCTCGGCTCCCCAGGCTGGGGGTGCTGAGATAGTTTGTGGCCGAGTGGGCATGGGCCATGGTCAGCCCAACGTGCATTGTTATCAAGGGCTCCTCTGAAGCCGCCCTCTGAGCGCCAGTCTATTTGAGGAGAAAGAGGCCATGTCCCATGGGGATGGGACTTGTTGAGCAGAGGGGACGGCACACTTCCCTCCAACATTAAGAGAAAGAAGGAGGTGTCTGGCTCGAGGTTAGACTCCAATCCCAGAAAACCTCTCTACAGGGTCCTGTAACTTTCAGAGTGGTTGGAATGGAAATGGTTTCCTCTCCCTCCAGCGCTAGGAAGCAGTGTGATAGGAGGGACAGCGAGATGGGGGCCAACAAGTGAGCAGGACAGGGAGCCCTGGGCAGCAGTTGGAAGGGGAGCAGGCTGGGGGCATAGCAGGTGCTGACCTTGGACCCTGGAGACTTGTCCTGTCAGTGTGGTCTGGTCTAAGGAGTGAGCCATGGCTTCGGCTCCCCCTCTTGGGTGGATGAATTCATGTAAGCACCAGCCTGGAGAATCGTGGACAAAATCACCAGACTGAGAACCAGAGCACTCAGAGCTCAAGGTCGGAATGCATGGACACCAACAGGGGACAGGCAACCACAGGGCCCAGGCGGGTTATCTCAGGCTTCTGAAGGCCTGTGGTTCAGAACCTGTGTCTTCCCCTCCATCCTTTGTGGGCTTGGGTCCAGTTCCTGTTGCTATGGCAACCCAGGGGTTCCCCACAGTTCGTTGGTCCTAAAGTTGATATCTGGAGATGGAGCTGGTAGGACCCAGAGAATGTCACTCTGTCCTCAGCTCGGCTCTCTTGGAGGAACCTTTCTCATCAGCCACTGGAGCAGAAAATGCCACCAGCATCTCACCGCCAACAACCTGGGTTTTAGGTAGGGGGCGTGGCTCAAGAGGTAGAGCACTTACCTAGCACACAAGAGGCCATGGATTCAATCCCTAATATTGCACAAAAAAAGAAAGAAAAAAACAGAAAGGAAGGAAAGAAGAAAGGGAGGGAGGGAGGAAGGAAGGGAGGAGGGAAAGAAAGAAGGAACGGAGGGAGGGAGAGAGGAAGGGAAAGAAAGAAGGAAAGGAAGGAAGGAAGGAAAGAAAGAAAGAAAAAAGAAAGAAGAAAAAAACAAATATCTGGGTCTGTCTTTGGCTGAAAAGGGGAATTCTCCAGGCAGGCATATCACCCAAAACCCATTTGGTCACTTTTGGTGACTGCATTTGAAAATATGTCTCATGGAAAAAGAGAGAGAGAGTTCATGTTTGTCCACTTCACAAAAGCAGGTCTACGGCGTCCAGGGCCCATCTCTGCAGACACAGTAGTCAGGAGGACATCCTCAGCCAGCTGCTTGGTTCTCAAGGCAGAACCTTAGTCACCTTTTCTCTTTGGAGAATGTTGGACAGGAACGAGAACTTCGTAAGTGCACGCTCCACGAATGCTGCTATGAGCATCGTACATGCAAACTTCTCCCAGCCAGAAGCAGCCTCCACCCCAACCCTCAACACCCCTAAACAGGCCGCTCCAGGGGCACCGGGGCTCACTTCCCCCAGCAGTCCCCACCCACCGGACTTGTGAGCAGCTCCCAGCATCCCGGCATCTCCCACTGGTCCAGCGTCTCTGGTTTTCTTCCCTCTCGGCCCACAATGTGCAGCACTTCTAGGGCAGTATACTTGCTGATTGCTTCCTTCGTTATTGCTCACAACAACCAGCTAAGACACTGCCAAAGAAACACTCACCGTGGCCGGTGCGAGGTCCACAGCCACCTCCACGGGAGCTGTGCAAAGGAAGGAAGTGGGGAAAGGAAAGAGGCCTCAAGAGAAAGCCCAGATGGGCAGCAGATCTCACCACCAGCTGACAGGAGGGAAAAGTCAGCACTTTCCTGGAAGAGAAGAAGTTAGGGGAAAGAAAGTCCGTCACTGACAAGTCAGCCTGCCTGCAGGGGAGGGAGGCAACAGAACACAACGGCATTGACCCTCCCTGGCCTGGGACCTGTACAGAGCAGCCAGTCAGAGTACTGCCAGGGAACCAGGACTGGAAGGCACAGAGACTAAGAAATGTAGTATGGTGGTACTCATCTGTTCTGGCAGGAAGATCCTTTGAGTCCAGGAGTTTGAGACCAGCCTGGGCAACACATCAAGACCCTGTCCTAAAAACAAAAACAAACATAACCTGGATGTGGTAGGAAACGTGTACTCTGAGCTACTCAAGAGGTGGAGGCAGGAAGATTTTGAGGCCAGCCTGTACAAAGTTAGTAAAACCCTTTCTCATAAACACAATAAAAGCAAAAGGGCTGGGGACATGGCTGAAGAGGTAAAGCAAGAGGTCCTGGGTTCAATCCCTAGTATGGAAAAACAAAAGCAAATGAAATGCATTTTATGGGATTGGCCAGGTGACAGTGGGGCACCAACCAAGTCTGAAGTGCACAGGGCATGGTACAATTAAGTACTTTCAACTGACTGGACAAGGCCCACCCATATTATAGAGGACAGCCTCCTTTACTTCAAGACAGCAATTGTGGAAGTCCACCATGTTTATAAAATGTCTCTGCAGCATCACCCAGTTTGGTGTTTGGGACCAAACTCACTGGGTACTCCTGCCTGGCCAAGTTGGCACAGAAAACTGACCTTTAAACATGGGCTGCTAAGATCCAGTGACTGGGCTACGGATATAGCTCAGTGATACCTCCCCTGCCTAGTACACATGAGGCCCTGGGTTCCATCCCTGGTGCTGCAAAGCAAAAAGCATTCAATGACTGCCTGTGTGGGCTGCGGACCACTGCTGGGGCAGTTACTCTCCCGTGTGAGCGTGAGGGCATAGTGGGGAGGGCAAAGGTGGGCTCTGTCCCAGTGTGGGATGTCCACACTGAGTCCTGGCAAGGTGATACGGATAAAAGCAGGTTCATACTGGGCATCAGAGACACTCCTGTTATCCCAGCACTTGGGAGACTGAAGCAGGAGGTTCTTCAGTTCGAGGCCAGCTCGGCTATGTAGCAAGTTCAATATAGCTCGAGCTATATATAGCAAGACCCTGTCTCAAAAAACAAACAAACAAGGGTTGGGGGCATGGCTTAAGCGGCAGAGCACCACTCACAAGCACAAAGCCTTGTATTCAAACCCCAGAACCACCAATAAAACAAAACAAAACAAAAAAAGCAGGCTTATGAGCCAGAGCTCCCCTGCTGCCTAAGAGAAGAAGCCCTTTGGAAACTACACGCATTGGACACGGAACACGGAGGTCATCCTGTCTTAGTTACTACAAAATGCCCAGTGGGAGTCTGCAGGAGTTAGCTTTGACCTTAGTCTTTCTCCCCAACAAGTGGATCCAGAGACTCCAGTTAAAAAGCAATCCACACAGGGCACCAGTGGTTCTTGCCTGTAATCCTAACTTCTTGAGAGGCTGAGATCAGAAGGATCAAGGTTTAAGGCTAGCCTGGGCAAACAGTTCTCAAGACCTCATCTCAACCGATAGCTAAGTGCAGTGACATCCCAGCTATGGAAGGAAGTGTAAAGTCCTCCCATTTTACAATCAAGGGAGGCCTGGGCAAAAAGTGAAACCCTATCTCCAAAATAATTCAGAGCAAAAAGGGCTGGAAGTGTGGCTCAGATGGTAGAGCACCTGCCTAGCAAGTGCAAAGCTCTGAGTTCAAACCCCAGTACCACCACCACAAAAAAAAAAAAAAACAACAAAAAAAACCAAGCCAAGCTGGACTTTAATTATGTCAGCACAGGAAAAATGACCCTAATAAGTCTACTCTTACCCAAAAGCTAGGCTCCTGTCAAGCATACTGTTTAGCTTACAGTGGCTCTCAGTTTTACTGTCTAGAAGCCTGGGGAGAACGCCAGCTCCAGGTCCATACTCAGAGGGTCTGAGCAGCAGGTCTGCGAGGGGCAAAGGCACATTCAGCCCTGCCCTTGGGTAAACATGGGGATAAGCAAGAACCCAGGTCCAGGCTCTTCTTCCTCAACTCCTAGTCAAGACTGGACCTGGTAGAGAAGCCTGGAATACCGAAACAGAGCCTTGTGGAAATACAGTGATAAAGGGCACAGGGTGAGCATTTGGGATGGGACACCCCATCAGAGATGGGGAACGTGGGAATGAAGGTGGGTGGGGATGGTTGGCTCCTCGGGGATGGGCAGCTTCGAACCCAGCACAGGTCTCAGCAGACACGCACATGGCGAAGACCCACTGTCAACCCAGTTCACCCTCAGGCTCAGAAACAGACCCGAAGGGAAAGATGGTCCAGAAAAGCTTTGGGGACACCCAAACCACAGTAGGCTGCTGCTAGGCAGCTCTGGCCACTTCCACACAGAACCCATTTCCTGGGTCGCGGCGGGAACCTGGGTGCAGGTGTCTGCCCACAAAGGCTGCCACCTTGGGTCCAGGTGTCCAGGATGGGTTCCTTCCCCCTCTTGCTGAGTCCAGGGTCCTCCCACAGAGAAGACCAATCAGAGAGAGGAGGCCTGGACTTCAGAACAACCTCTGCAGTCAGGGGGAGGAGGCCAGGGGGAATAATCACTCAGTGCGTGCTGTGTGATTATGTCCCATGAAATACAAAACACACCATGTCAACAGTCTTTAACCGAGTCAAACTTTCTGGAAAGTGAATGTTTTTGTTTAACTGTATGTTCCTTTCCATAGAATGGCCTTTGGTTTCTTAACAGGTCAAGCTCCTGCCATATAAAAGTAAGACATTCAAAGGCCTGGAGCCCGGATGGGATCCCTGCTTTTGCCTCTCCCTTTCTCCTTTCTCCTTGTGGTTGAGCAAACCACAAGCCATCAGGACCAGGGCAGTTTGAAGCGCCTTCAGTTTTATGTAAAGTCAGTCATGCTAACGGTGGTGCTCTTGGATGTTCTGACTCCTCCCACCCACGGGGATGTGAAAGCTCACCTGGGAAACCTCCCCATCCCACAGCGCGCCTCTTAGCATCCTGCACACACCAGTGGGGCCCCCAGCGCACACGCCACACTGGATATTTACAAGTCTGCAGGAGGGCACACAGATGTCCTGAGCCTTGGGGGACCAACCGTCCATGGGGAGAAACACAGGCAAGAGATCAGACGTGTAAGATACTGGTGCGTGGTGCTGCCAGGGAAAGACCTGCAGCAAGAAGAGGGTCTGTGGCCTCACCAGGGAGGGCTGGAGGGCAACAGGACACACGCCATGGGGCATAGTAGGGCTGGGGAGGAAGGACTGACACACAGGGCAGTGAGCATGATGGGCTCAAGCTGCTGCTGACAGCATGGTGGTGAAGCAAGCAGGACAGGGACAGGGTGAGGTTGGAGGGAGGTGAAGGCCTTGCCAAAGAATGGCCTCTCAGGAGTGAGGGCCCCAGCATGGGGTCAGGGGTCAAGGGAGCTGTCAGAATTATTCTCAAAGTCCCTCTGGCTTCGGTGTGCAACACAGGGAGAGGAGCCTAAAGGGTGTGCCCTGGTTACTCAGTCCTTGAGCTGTCCCCTGGGCCCACCCCCACTTCCACCCAGATCATAAGCACCAGGTTGTGGGTGTGGGGCCAATGACCTTGCTCTCTGCCCTTTGTTTCCCAACAGCACTCAACGTCACAGTGGTCACAGGACAGACATTCAACACAAGAATCTTACGTGTGGGCCCAGCCTCCCATGGAGGTCACCAGCACCTGGGAGGCAGCTGGGCTTGCACATTCTGTGTGACAGAAACCCAAAACTCTGGATGACCTGCTGGTTCCAGCACAATATGCCTGTGTGGGAACAAAGAGATGGTGTTAATGTCCTCTAATGAGGTCAAAGAGCAGCCCAGCCAGGGTCATGGCCACAGTGGGGGACCTGGGGAAGAAAAGCCACCAGTGGAGAAAGGCTGGGCTATGACCTTTTTTCATTTAAAAGTCCCTCTGGATAGCAATGTCATGGAGCCCCTGGATGTGACCCACCATGAGGCTATCCTACCTCTGGACTTTGCTTTATAAAATTAGTGTTTAGGGGTCAGGGTACTGCTCAGTGGCAGACATGGATTAGGTATCCTTGAGACTCTGAGTTCCATCCTCAACACTGAGAAAAAAAAGTAAATGTTTTAATGACTTAAATCACTTTGTGTATATTTTCTTTTACTTGCACCCGAAGAACTCCTGCTCTGTCCCATGATCTAAGCAATTTGGAAATTACTGGGAATTATAAATTACCTTGGAATTAAAAAAAAAAAAAGATAGGTGGCTCAGTAATAGAGCACTTGCCTCTCATGCCTGAGTCCCTGGGTTCATCTCTAGCACTGTAAAAAGAGAAAAAAAATTATTAGTTTAAGCCAGGCGTGCTAGCACACGCCTGTAATCCCAGCTATTTGGAGGCTGAGACAGGGGATCAAGTCCAACCTGGATGACACAGTGAGACTCTGTCTAAAATACAAAATAAAACAAGGAGCACATAGTCAACAATGTCTGTGTCACAGATGGCTCATTTAGCAGCAAAACAGCCTCCCTGTTCCTGCCCTGCAGTGTACACCAGGAAAGGGGCAAGGCAAGGGGCGTTTCAGGCAGTCATGATCCCTGTTCTAAACGGTATCCTCCCTGACTGTGGCAGGTGGGACAAGACACAGCCTGCTGAGAGCAAAACTCTGAATGTCACTGTAGCCATGCCAACAGGACAAAACCATCCTGGAGTCAGGTGGGTCATCCTGAGTGTACTCTTCACTGAAAGGGACCTGTGCTCCTTCTCTCCCTGACCACTGCACTGGCCAGCGACTCCCCCAAAGACCAGCTAAGAGAACAGCCACTGGCCAAGACCGAGTGACGGTGGATTCTCAGTTCAGTCTTATCAGGAGAGGTGATATCAAAACCTCAAACAGTGGCAAAGTAGAGCCCCGCCCCAGAAGGTGGCTGGAACGTAAATTTGAGTTTGGAGGAAGACACCACCTTCCTCCGCCATGTTCTTCCAAGCAGGAACTGAAAGCCACCCCAATAAAGCCAGGTCATGGTGCTGAGTCCACCCTCTCTCGTCCCTACCCCCCCCCCCGCCCCCTCCCCCCGCCACCGGAAGGAAAAGTCCACATGGCCACAATAGAACATCTCCCTCTGCACTCACAACCCCCCCCAAGCGTTGTGGAGTCAAGTCCCTGATTTGCCACAAAGCAGCCAGGCTCCTTAAGAAATCTGCCTTTCGGGACCTGAAAATCAGAATGCTTTTCTAAGGCTGAGGCCACATGTCTACGACCTCTCTCTCCAAGCAAGTTCATGACCCCCCCTGCCATGCCAGAGACTTTTTTCTCCTATTGCAAATGGCCCCTGAAGGGCCCAGTGAACTAATGCCAGCAGAAAGAAGAGAGAGGTCACCTGCTCTTTGGGCAGCAGGAGGTCTGTATGGTTGGGGACTGGCAGCCGGCAGGGTGGCTCCACCTGTCTGACCTGCTCAGCTTACTGCCTTCTTGGGCCTGGCACAACTGTGAGGGGCTGGGTTCCCTGCCAGTACCTGGGCCCCTCCAGAAGCGTACATTCACCTATCACCCTACCTCACGCTGTAGCCTGCCCCCCAGAGGGGGGACCTCTCCTCTGAGTCATCTAGGTTCTAAACCAAAAGCTGGCAAAGAGAAAGAACAAAGGGGAAGGGAGAAGGGAAGGGAGGGAGGAAAAACTCCGGCCCTCATGCCTAAGCACTCATGGAGGTGAGGCAAGGTGGGACCAGGAGCCAGGGCAGGGCCGTGCTGTAGCTGAAAGAGCTAAATCCTTCTGGCTGGCTATTTTGAGGAAGAGCTTTCCTGTGGCAGTCAACAGACTGAAATTCTGAAGACTTGGAGTTCTCCAAGGCCATGGGCACCTAAAGGCGGGGAGAGCAGCCCACAGAGCAAAAGGGGAGTTCCAGCTATGCCAGGTGCCCCCAAACTAGGCTCTAGCACACAGAGACTCAGCCATCTCTCCTGTCCAGTAAGGATCCCTGGACACCTGGTGCTTCTAGTTTGAAGGAGGACTTGGCTTGATGGATTAACAGGGGGTGTTGGGCACAGCTGGGGAGCTGGTGGCATGGGTCTAGCATTATCACTGGCTGTTTTCCTCCCACCCAGGACCAAGAGCCCTGAGCAGGCAGATTTTACTTCTCTTCCCTTTAACCCTCTTGCCCCCAGTGCCTGGCAAGCCCAAGTCAATAGTAACATCTGAACACAGCCTTGTCTGGGTAGAAGGTCACAGACACAGTCCTGTGATGGGCCGGCTGGTTGTCTGACTCTGAGCCACAACCAGTACTCAATTTTAATCACATGCTTCTGAGCCGACTAAAGAAGCCAACCCTGGATCGGAGGCGTGGCTCAAGTGGTAGAGCGTCTGCTTTACAAGTGTGAAGCCCTGAGTTCAAACCCCAATCTCACCAAAAAAAAAAAAAAAGGAAAGAAGCAGAGCCTCTGGGATAAACAGAAAGGGCCCAAGGGAGAAGTATAGGCATACAGAGGGTTTTCCAGTGAGGGTGGGTGCTAAGCCACAAGGCCCCTACCAGAATCTGTTTTCCTAAGAAGGCAATGAGAAAGGACCAGACTAAGCCTGACCTCTTTCTTCCCTGGTGACTTCAGGAGGCTGCCTGCTGCTGGGTGTGGCCAGGCAGGTCTCTAGCCTCAGACCTCAGGGCGTGGTCTGTCTTCAGAGAGCATCGCTGGGCTTTGTGAAGTCCCATCTCAAAGTCAGAAGCTTCCTCTGCTACTCCAAGAGGAAATGGAAGACCCATGGGTTCTTGTTCAAGTGACCTGGTGGATCCATCTGGGGACCTGACCCCTTCTTGCTCATAAACAGCCAGGTCTCAGCCTTCCTCCCATGTGAGTCCCAGGGTCAGAGAACTTAAGAAAATCCCCTAATCCTGGCCAGTTTCAGACAACCCTGGCTCTTAGATCATCCACTAGTCCCTGGGCGAAGGCCCAAACTAGTAAGGGGAAAACACTTGGTGATTTCAGAAGCACAGGTGTTCTCCAGAGCCCAGCATGCCTTAAATACTTTAAGAATTTACCAAACTGTGCAAGAAAAGAAGTGGAGGATTTCTGTCTCCAACTTAGCAAAAAAGAATCTTCTGAATTTACACAGCGAGTCCCATGATAAGTCATCTGGGATCCCCCCAAGTAGGAAGGCTGCTTGTGGTTACCGCCGGGTGAGTCAAGGAAACACAGCAGTAAGCGATGAGGTCAGCCTTTTGGGAGAGGAAGAAAGGAATCTGTCCCAGCACGGCTGCCCAGGATGCCGGAGGGAGGGGTGCTCACAGGACTCCCACTGCTGATGCCTCCACCCCCACCCAGGATGCTCAAGGGAGGACAATTTTGCCCCCCAGGGGACCCTGGCAATGTCTGGGACATGTTTGGTTATCACATGGGTGGGCGGTGCTACTGCATCTAATGGGTAGCGACCGGCGTGCCACTCAACATCCTACAGCACACAGGCCAGTCCCTATGACCAAGGACTATCCAGTTCAAATGTCAATAGCCCTGTCATTGAGAAGTTGCTTGGATACCCTGAAAGCCTCTCTCTTCTGTGGAAGATGGCCATCTGCTCCCAGAGGGCCCCTGTGGTGACCACTTTTCCCTCTGTGAGTCCACGTTTCAGGGGGCCAGCATCTCTGGAGGGGCCTCTGGAAATAGACCCCAGCCTGGGGTGAGTTGCCAGGCTGATCCTGGTCACCTCCAGCTCTGGCCAAGTGTCCTGGATCTTAGATGTTACCCCCACCTCTCTAGTGCTGAGGATCCCACAGTGAGGCAAAGCCTTGGGAAAGAGTGATGACATCATGTCATGACCACCCCATGACCTCAATGCTGGCAGGTGCTTCACAGGTGACAAGGAGCTCTCACATTCTTTGTCTTGCTTGAATAAGTAAGAGCCTCACCCATTAGAGCAACTGACTGCTACGTTCCTGACTTACCAGACCAGAGGAACCAAGCCACTCTATCAGGGGCTGATGGGAGAGCCATGTGTCCATGACCTTCACAGCAGAAGCAGAGGGTGCAGTAAGGAAAACAGAGAGCTGACCAAGCCCCCTGAGCTGGGCCCCTCCCCAGGATCTGCAGGGACAAGCTATGGCAGGGGACAGCAGTGAGGCTTCTTAGAGTCACTCTCTCCTGGCAAGCCCCCAGCATACAGAGCTAGGCAGGGGTGTCAGCAACTTGTCTGGGGGCCCTGGAGCAGGTAGACTCCTGCCACAGGAAGCCTGGATCCCCAACCGAGGAACATAAGTCCTGCTGAGAATGAGGTCCAGAAAGGACAGAAGCATGTCAGGTCCCTGGAGGTTTTCCTGGCTGTCACAAGGCTTAGCACACAGTCAACAGAAACCAGCTCTGAGAGGTGGGAAGGTGGGAAAGACAGCCAGGGAAGATGGCTTGGGGCACTTGGTAGAGGTGGGGGACAGAAACAGGCCCAGTCCATTCGTTTTATCTACATCTGATTGTTTGACTTTTAAAAAAATTAGTATTATTTTTATTTCATAATTCTAAACAAAATAAGAAAAAAAGTAAGAATACAAAGGCCCAGAATATGTGACTTCACCTGCTTGGGAAATTTCCCATGGGAGTTGATCCTTGTCACCAAACCTCAGAAAACTGCCCCCAAATGAGACTCTGAGAAGCCAAAGGACAGAGTGGAGAGAGACAGGTCCCTGGGTAGGGAAAGCCCCCATCTCTGGTGAGCCTTAGAAAATGAGAAAACCAAGCCAGGTGTAATGGTTCACCTGTAAGTACTTGGGAGACAGAGGCAGGAAGATTGCAAGTTCAAGGCTAGCCTAGACTACAGAGCGAGAACTAGTCTCTGGAGAGCTGGGTGGGGGGCGAGAAGGAAAATGAGAAAAACAAGCCATGCTCCAGACCAGGAACCTGGTGGCCTGCCACTACTGGCTGTCCCCTCAGACCAAGACCCTTCAGTGGAAGAGATGACGTGTGTGTGCACGCGCGCGTGCGCGTGCACACGTGGACACGTGTGTAGAGAAAGCCCAGTTCTCGGTCAAAACCTGGGAGAGCAGGCTTGGAGCTCCTTGTGGATCATGGGAAAATCCAGGGAGGCCAGGAGCCATCGGCAGGGAGGCAGCAGCCCATATTCCAGGACAGAAATAGAAAGGGTTTCCCAAGAGCTTAGACGCCATGAGGCTGGAACTCAGATCAGACGAGAGTCCATCACACTAACGCACTCCGCCCACCTGGCTCCTTTAAGTGTAAGGTCTCCTGGTCACCAGCCTTTGCACAAGGATGGCCTCCTTGAATGGCCCTTATTAACCGATATTACACCCACTATGACTTCGACCTTTGGGATCTGCCATTGCTCTTCCATTCATGCTTGTCTCAACCTCAGGCCTCATGCTTGGTTTTGATTCTGCTTCTTCAACCTCTCACCTCCCTGCCACTGGGGAGTTCTGGGATTCCTCCCCTGGCCCTGTTATCCACAGCCAGTGTGGACACATAGGTTGTCCACTTTCCCAGGTGCCCTGTCCTCCAAGGGGCACTTAGACTCCCAGAGCCAGGTGGACAGAGGGCAGATCCATGGGACCACTCCTATGCTCTGCTGTTGTTAATGGCTCTGCTTCCTCGCCACATTACATTGTAACAACCTAGAGTACACCCCAAAATGATGCAAAAGAAGGTCGACAAGGTAACACTGAAAACAGTCAGAATGGCTCAAGTGGTAAGGCACTTGCCTAGCAAACGTGAGGCCCTGAGTTCAAACCCTCCTCACCCTGAAAAAAGATAGCCATCTAAAGTTTATTGTGTGTCTTCAGCTTAGCAACATACAAAGGGGCAAAAGTGTGTCCCTTGCTTACACCAGCACCAAAAAGAGAACCCCAAACAACAAGGAACTCTAGATATAAGGAAGGCTTCCATCTTAGACTGATGATCTTAGACCCTTAAGCGTGCCTGATGTCCCAGTAGCATTCATCTGAACTTCTCATAGGTTTATCTGTAATCTGGTGGCTTGGGACTGGAAATGTCACATCTAAAAGTACCAACGCCCTAATCGTGGGCAGGTCTGCAGACGGGAGGTCCAGGTTACTAAGCCCCAGTGCAGGGCAGGCCTCAGTTATCAGAAGCATGGGGATGGTCCCCTCATGGGTGACAGCTACACCTTGCTTCACCTTTGCACCACTCACCCAGCACAATGGTTGGCCTGGATCCTCAATGAGTGGATGCAGCAGCAGCAGCAGCAGCAGCAGCAGCAGCAAGAATGGTGTCATCTTCCTGCCCTTCCTCAGAATGTTCTGTTACCCTCTGCATTGTGTCCTGTTAATATCCTCATATTCTGTTAATCAATACTTTCCTCAGACGTTGCACTATCTTCTGACTTTCCAGTTAGCTGAAATTCGGTATCAAATAAATACCAACTAACATTAAACAAAAGTGAGGAAGCAAAAACCCCATCTCTTATTCCGACATTGGGGCAGGGGCAAGCTAGCCTCTGAGCCCTACTGCATTGCCTCGTACTTTACACACAGTGCTGGCCATCTAGGGATGGGGCTCAGACCCTACAGGAACTGAGAAGCAGCAACTCAGACAGCAAGAAGAGGTTTGCTGAACTCAAATTCACCTTCAAGACCAAGGAAAGACCAGAGGCACAGATCCACAGATGCAAGAGAAATCTACCAAACACACGTGTGAGCGCTCAGTTAGCCCTGTGGGCTGACGGCAGGGTCAGCCATGCAATGCAGTACAATAGCTCATGTTCAAGTGTGGGGTCGCCCACGCACCTGCCCTGTCCTGCCTCTGCACTCACATATACTGTTCCCTTTACCTGCTTGTTCTGCAGTGACCTCCAGGGTGGTCCCCACAACTACGAGGAGTGGAGTTACCCATGCCTCCTAGGCAGGGGGCGTCCTGTCCTCCTCCCTGGCCCAGATGTAGTGGGGACACAGCAGTGATTCCATAGGACCCCAGCACAGTACTGACATACAATATAGAAGGACCACATCCCAGGATCCCAGCCACACAAAAGCAGGAATGAATGCATCAAGGGATAAGCAAACCCCAGGTGCTGGTGGCTCACGCCTGTAATCCTCGCTACTCAGGAGGCAGAGATCAGGAGTATCGTGGTTCAAAGCCAGCCTGGGCAAACAGTTTAAGAGACACTATTTCAAAAAAACCCAACACAAAATAAAGGGCTGGTGGAGTGACTCAAGTGGTAGAACACCTGCCTAGGAAGCATGAGGTCCTGAGTTCAAACCTCAGTGCTGCAAAAAAAAAAAAAAAAAAAACAAAAAACCGGGGTGGGGAGCAGATAAGCAAGCAATGCCTAAATGTCCCTCGAAGCTGTCTTCCTCAGCCTGGCCCTGCTTCTCTTTTAAAAAATCCCTAGGTCTTAACCATAAACGTGATCATGGTTGTATTAACTCCTTGAGGGTAGAAGGGGGGAGGGGTGGGCAGGAAAGACGTCAGAAATGCCACAGGAGGGGGAGTGGGGGGATTCCTTCAGTTTTCTTGTAGGTCAGAAGTTGTTGACACAACAAGAAACCATAAGGAAAGAACACCACAAGTGCAGTTAGAAGGTGTGGTGGACAGACCCCATGATCACTACCTCCTGGCATGCATGACTTTGTGTGGCTCCCTCCCCTTTCCTTGAGTGTGGCAGGACCTGTGACTTATTGCTAACCCACCCAATATGGCCCAGGTGGTAGGATGCAACCCCACAATGTCACAGCATGTAAGACAAGCTGGGCATGGTGGGGCATGTCTGTAATCCCAGCACTTGAGTGGTGGAGGCAGGAGGATCGAAAGTTTGAGGCCAGCCTGGGCTACACAGTAAGACCCTGTCTCAAAAAACAAAACAAAACCCAAAAACTCAAAACTTCCCTTGCTTGCTCACAGACTAATGTTAGGAATTTTCTTGTTGGCTTTGAAGAAATGAGCTGAGGGCTGGCAGAGTGGCTCAAGTGGTAAAGCACATGCCTAGCAAGCCTGAGGTCCTGAGTTCAAGCCCCAGTCCTGCCGAGAGAGAGGGAGAGAGAGAGGGAGAGAGAGAGAGAGAAGTGACCTGACAGGCTGGGTGCAGTGGCTTACATCTAAAATTCCAGCTCCTTGAGAAGTGAAGATCTAAAGGATCATCGTTCGAGGCAGCCCAGGCAAAAAAAGCTAGTGAGATGCCATCTCAACCAATACAAGGTGGGCACAGTGGTGCATGCCTGTGGTCCCAGCTGTGTGGGAGGCATAGGTAGGAGGATCACAGTCCAGGCTGGCCTGGGCATAAAGCAAGACCCTACTCAGAAAAAATAACTATTAGAGATAAGGGCAAAATAGTTTCTGCTGGGTATTGAGGGGGTCGGGGGGAGAGGGAGGGGGTGGAGTGGGTGGTAAGGGAGGGGGTGGGGGCAGGGGGGAGAAATGACCCAAGCCTTGTATGCACATATGAATAATAAAACAATTAAAAAAAGAAAAAACAACTAAAGCAAAAAGGGTTGGAGGCGTGGCTCAAGTGGTAGAGCGCCTGCCTACGAAGTGCAAGGCCCTGAGTTCAAACCCCAGTACCACCAAAAAAAAAAAAAAGAAAAACTGAGCTTCTGTGTGAGAGTCTAGGGAGGAGCCTACCCAGGAAAGGCCTGTAACCTCCAGAAGCTGAGTGCAGTGCAGCCTCGTAGGAAGACACAGTCCTCAGTCTTCTAGCAACCAGGTGAATTCCACCAACCAGCTGAGTGAACTTGGAGGATCACTGGATGAGCACTCAGCACTGGGTAAAACCTCGATGATAACCTAAGACAGAAGCCAGAGAGGCTGAGCCCACACTCCTGACCCATGGATGCTGTGCAATAACACGTGTGTTCTCAGAATACATGTGGCAATGTCACACAGCCATAGAAATCTGATGATGACGACATGACTGTCCCTAACAATCACGTGGTCTGTGGTGCTCAGATTGTACCTTACAATCATTTTAGGTCCCCTCGCAGACAGAGAGCGATGACGCCCACAGCCTGAGTCACAGTTGGCACAGCCACGCCAGGCAGTGCCATGACCACACTAGTGCTGAGTGACACAACCTGCCTAAGCCTCGGTGATCTTAAGGTAAAAATGAGGGCAATCAGAGACCATGCTAGGGACCTCAGAGTATCACTCTAGGGATTAAATATGGTAATACTGGAAAGGGCTTAGCATGGTGCCTGGCACAGTGTAGGATGCGTGTGATTTATGCATTACTTCTTTAACTTCTGTTGTTCTGGCCAGACTGTAAAGCCTATGAGGGCAGCAGTGGGTTGTCTCGCTCTTGGACCTGCAGCACAGAGCCTTGAACATGAGCGGGTCATGGAGTATTTGAGAACGAGCAACCCTTCTCATGGGTTCCTCCTGGGACCCTGAGAGGGAAGCAGGACAGGAACGATTCATTCCAAGATAAGAAAATGAGAGCTAGCAGAGTGGCTCAAGTGGTAAGTGGTAGCAAGTGTGAGGCCCTGAGTTCAAAGCCCAGAGCCTCAAAAGAAAACAGGTAAAGAGATGCTAAATTTTGGCTCAGTGTCACCCAGGAAATGAGGGGTACGACAGGGACCAGTCTCACTTCCAGACCATGCTCTTTGTTTTGCCTCTCAAATACAACTTCTAACACAGTGAATCTGACACATAATTTAAGATGGAGCACAAGAGTTAGCCTCCAGTACAGTCATTAGGCTTAAATGGAAACAAGTCACGTAAAGGGACATAGTTACTGTGTGTACACAGTCAAAGCGTGCGTTTCTGCCAACACTGGGGAGAAGGCGTGAATCTTGTTCAAGTGAAGGACAGGGAATGAGGGAGGCGGGGACATGTTTGCCTTTCTTTTTCTTTTTAATTCAGTGTGGAATGATGAGGCTTATAACTAGCTCTGAGATAATGGAAGCTTTGCAGAACTTGGGGTTAAATAACTTTTAAGGGCACAGGACAGTCCTCGGGAGATGCCAAAGTGGGGCTTCTGCACAGCCTCCAGCCACACAGTACAGCTGGCAGCACAGGACAGTGGGCAACGGGCCTGATGCCCAAGATGGAAGGGGAAGGGGCCAACTCAATGTCACCTGGTGGGAAATGTTCCTTTGGGCCTGTCTGACTTTCTCCCTAAAAAGCCACCACAGCTGTTCTCTGACATCAGTAGGGTCTCTTTGTACCCCACTCCCCGCTTCCCTGGACTGTTTTGCCTGGTACAGGGAGGGGGGTGTCCAGGGGAGGGAACTGCTGGTGGTTCTCGGGTACTTCAACACAGCCAGGGCCGCTGTTTCTCAGCAAGCGCCCAGAACTGTTCCTCTGCTTCCAGGGGCTGGAGGTGAGGGGTTTATATTTGCTCTGGGGGTGGAGTAGAAGTTTCTCCACCCCTTCCTTGGGGGTGATCCTAGAGAAGGGATCCTGTATCTAGGTGGATCACATGGTCCAGGTTTTTAAACTTGCTTGTTAGAAAATAACAGGGGGTGACAGTGACACCCCCTGTCATTTCAGGTCTGTTTTAATTAATATTGTTTCAAGATGAGGTAATAGCCTTAGAGGATGTGTAATGCCAGGAGCAGGAATCAATTCAGTCCAACAAGTGCCCCTACTATGGATACCCTGTCCCAGTGCCCACCCCCCATGCCACTATCAGTCAGCTTTCTCTGGTGGCCCCTCCTCTCCTCTGCCATTGTCCCATCTAACCTGCCTTCCAGCCCCATTTCTGAAACTCCACTGTCTTCCCCAGGGCTCTGTAAGTGCAGGGCAGGAGCCTCCCCCACGCATTCCTGGTCAGGCACCATCTAGCTGTCCTGGGTACAGTAGCCCACAGCTAGGGACAGGGAAGTAAAGTGGACTCAAACAATGGCATGCTTCAATCAAAATGGATCCCTGGGAGCCAGGCATGCCTGTAATCCTAGCAGTCAGAAGGGTAAAGCAGGGCCACATACATTAAAAAAACCCCAAAACTTTACAAACCTTTCTTTTTCTTTTTGCAACAACCCTCAGCATTTTACTCCATTTAAATATTTGCAACATTAGTTTTTTTAAAAATGAAAGCACTGATTTTCAGGAAGAGGAAGACAAGAATATTTGCAATGCAAAATCAAACAAACAGGGGGCCTAGCTCAACGCTTCAAAACCAGTGCAAAAATATGAAAATCTCCCCAAATCTCGCTAGATTCTAGCAGTATAAAGGAAGGTTCTTCTGGTTTTGTGAACATATTAAACATCTATGAAAGCAAAGTGCATTACCCCAGAACTACCTAATGCCCCAAACGGCATCCAGCTCATTATTTCATTATTTTACACCACAACTCTACGAAGTAGGCACTAACAGAAAGCCCACCCTTACAGATTAGGAGCCAAAACCAAGATAGTTACGTCCTATTTCCAAATTCACACAGCTAGTGACAGAGATGGAGCCTGGAAGCAGGTCCCTGACCTTAAAGCCAAGTCCTGACTGGAATGCTAGGACGCCTGGAGGGTCCTGAGGTGTCTTATGAGTGGGGAGAAATGGGCCATCCCAGGGCCATCAGTGACCTACAAAAACTTCTGCTGAACAGTCAGTTTTCCGAATATGTCAAGCACTCAGACAGCTGTAGCTGCAGTGCTGATGTGTGCTGTGTGGGAAGGTTGTGTCTACCAAATGGGGCAACCTCCAGGACTGGGGCCTAACCTCTTCCTTCTTTCCATCTCACCTTCCTTACTGAGTGTCATGAAAATTCACCTCCAGTCTCACCAAACACAGGGCCTTTGCACTTACTGACCCTTCTGTCTACAAAGCCCTTTTTATTCAGATCTCTCCTTAGTGACTAAGTGCATGAATAAAGGTCTTGGTAAATATCTGTTGAATGACTGAATGGGTTCTGCTTGGCTATTTTCACGTGTATATATCTGATCTCCTTCCAACCCGCGATTGTGTGTCCTACAACCAGGGGCAGAATCTTGTTCACCCTGGCACCTCCTTACACCTCCTAGTCCAGGAGCCAATAACAAGGGCAGTACATGGCTGGGACAGCAACTGGGTGACCTAATCATAGGAAGTACTTCCTGGATGCTGTGACCAGAGGCCCTGTGGCACATCTAGGTTTAGCATTATTGGTTTGCCATGTATGCCAAGGGTTCCTAGTGACGCCAAACCTGTTATCAGGGGATCATCAAGGCCCAAGAGAAAGCTCCATTGGCAGGGCTGAGTAGGGTGTGCTGGCTGGTCCCCAGATGGGGAAGCTCAGGAGACAGCCACTCACTAATACCCATGGCAGCCAATGCTAAGAGGTTCCAAAGGTACCAGCTGACCCGCCTCCAGCAGCTCTCTGCTCCCGAACAGACCTTCATAGGCACCTCCCCTCCTGCTCAGCTCAGCCAAGCCAGCCATTACTGCCCAGCTCTGTGGCTCATGCAGAGGACACAGGTTCAGGGAGGGCCCATCTGTCCCAAAGGTCTTTCTGAACTGGAGGCAGAAGCAGAACTGGCCCCACACAACTTATAGTGGACCACTGTGGATGTGACATTTTATGCAGGAAGCCCTGCCACTCCTAGATGCAGGAGCCCAGCGTGGATGTGTCAGAGGCCACAAACCCTGGATCGTTCTGCAGAGCCCTGCTCGTGCTGCCTGCTTGACACAGAAATGAAGGCATGGCAGCATGCGTCCTACGGGTGCTGCCAGCCAGGACATCTAACCTGGGAGAGGGGGTTTGGGGGGCAGAATCAGGGAGCTCCAAAAACCAGCACCCTCCCTGGCAGTCATATTGGGATCGGCAATTCGCAGGGTGGACAGTGCTCCAGCCAGGCCAGTGGGCCACTCATGCTCACCTTGGGAACAGGAAGACTGCAACCCCTTCTGCTCTCGCTTTAGAACATAGACCACAGAAGACTTGGGAGGACAGCAGGCCGGCCTGCTCTGGGTTACTCTATGTTGTTGTACAGAACAGCAGCTTGAAGACTGTGCTTAGCCTTGACTTACTCCATTTTATAGCAATCGGTTTGACCTAAGCTACTCCATTCTGAGTACAGGGGCCAAAAAAGAATGACACTACATCTTATTTATGCAAGTAAATACCTACCATCTGCCAGCCCACCATGAGGCATAAACTGATAACTTACTTGTTCTAATAAATAGTAACATTTGCAAATATATCAAATATCAGACACATGAACTTATCAATCACACAAGATGTAACCCTCTCATATGGGACTATACAAGGAGCAGCGTCCCAAGACTGAGACATGGTAGGCATCCTGACCCCATCACCAGGTCATTCATCATGAGCCTCATCCAGGAAAATTGTCAAAGTGAAGGACCCCTTGTCTCTGTCCCCTGACTCCAGTTTCTCCTGGCCATGACACACTGCCCACTTCAAACTGATACCGAGAACAGCCTGCCACCTAGACCTGCGTTGACAACTCTGTGTTGAACAGCTCTGCTTGTGAGATTTGTAAAACTTCTTATCTAGTCCCCTACCGAACCTTCTTCCTAAATTTGTCTGCATCAGCCCAGCCCAGCCCAGCCCTCTAAACTCTACATTTCTTTAACCCTTTCTAAGCACTGCCTGTCTGTTGTAAAATGTGATGTGTGAAGTGTAATGTGTGATCTGAGTTAAACTTGGTAATTAAGACTGGAATAAAAGAACCTGTGTTGCCATTGCCTTAAGCCAGTAAGTGACATCAGTAGTGCTTGGCACATCAGCCAACAAAACTGATGCAACTTGTAAATTTGTTGTTATTCAGTAAATTCGGACATTGCAGAAAGACACAAGTATGTCTGCCTATGTTTCAGACATAGCTTGCTCCTCACACGTGACCTCTTTTAACCCTAACACTAACCCGCTAAACACTTTTCCTACCTTGCAAGACTTTTCACCACCACCCCGGGCAGCCAGGATCAAAGCCACATCTACAAGATAAGGAAGGGACCCTGGGGAGTTCCAGGTACGTCCTCACTCTCAGGCCGGTGAGCAGGAAAGCTGGAGTCCTCATTTTTCACTCCTAGTCCAACGAGCTTTCCTTGCACCCAGGCCACAGGGTGAGGAAGAAAGAACAGCCCAGCAAAACTCTTCCAAAGGAATCTTTCTTTCCCGAGATTATGAAATCAAACAGCATTCTGTTGCTCCTTGGAAATTGTTCCCCTTATAAGACAAAAGCTATGCACTGAATCGGGTTTTCCTTATTATTACTATAAAGTACTCGGCCTAGTTCCTACCTCGCTCTTTGCAAACTTTCACGCAGACAAAGAACAGAAGCTTTTACCTGAGCCCACCTTTGGCGCAGAGAGCGCGTCGCGCAGCTTCCAGGCCTCTCCTGCTCCCGGGTGTGGCTGCCTGGCTCCCCCAACATCTGTAAATGCCCCCGATCTGCGGTCACCAAAGGGAGCAGCCGGGCTCTGAACAAGCCCAGGCAAGCCCAGGCAGCGCCTGCTGCGCGGTCCTCCGGCTCGCACGGCCAGGCTCCGGGCTTCGCGGTGCGTCTCTCCACCCTGGGATTCCGGGAGCTGGGCTCGCCCCAGACCCGACAGCGCGGCAGCATCTTCTCCACCTGAAAAGAAAAAGGGACCAGGTGGGCAAAACGCCGGGCGGGGGAGGGCGGAGCCACCGCGCGCTGGATCGGGGCCAGGCGCCGCGGTCACCAGGTCACGTCGGTGGAAGAGGCGTCTGCGCGCTAGCCAAGGCCTGGGCGCGGTGGCAGGACACGCGCCGGGGAGGCGGGGAGCTCCGGCCCAGGGTCCCATCCTCCGGGGCGCAGGGATAGGAGCCGGGGTCCTCCACCACCGCCAGCCGCCGGGTTGGTTCGTCCCCAGCGACAGCGCAGTTTGCGCCGCGCCCCTCGCCTCCGCCTGCCGCCGGGGTCCTGGGCGCGCCTCTCGCGGAGCCCATATCCCTGGCCCCGCGGCCATCGAGACCCTTCTGGGGACTTCTCGCCCTTCCACGATGGGACCAAAGCTCGGGAGGGCCTGTAAAAAGCAAACGGAAACCACGGGGACGCTTGCCGCGATGCCCAGCCCGTGGGCCACCCCCCCCCAGGAAGAGGGGAGAAGAATCCCACGTCCGGGCACTGATGTGCAAAGTGTCCGAATCTGGACCTGTTGTCTCTGCGACAGTGCCAGCTCGGAGAGCTCGGATGTCCCACGCAGCCCCGGATTCAAAGAAAAGGGAAAGGACTTTCAGTGCCAGGAACCGGCACCCCGCCGTGACCACCGCCGGCGAGTCCTGCGCCCGCCCCCACTCACCGCGCCCCCAAGTTCCGGGGCTTACCCCGCTCAGTTCGTCCCGGTCAGAGGCTGAGCTCGTGACACCACCAGGGCGCAGCTTTCGGGACCCAGCTGCGCAGGGCAGGGGTCTGTGTGCCTGGAGCAGGCTTCTGAGCAGCGAGGAGGAGCCCTCCTCACTGTGGCCATCCTCCTCGGAACGGCCCTTAGGACCCCCCTTTCCATGTGGGGAAGAGGCACTGCTACCATTCTGCCTCCTAACTAATATGGATTCCACCCAGTCTGTCCCAGTCGGACCCCAGGACTTCCCCTGACAAGCCCACTTGGGCACACTGTGCCCAGGTCCTTAGTGACAGAGTCTCAGTGACTCCTGTTACAAGAGTTTTTATCTTGGGGTTGCTATAGGCAGAACTGGCCTCATCAGAGGCAAACCCTCCTGCCAGACTCACCCCTCCCCACTCCCTTTCCAGTCCCGAGACACACCTTCCTAACTTACACTCTGACAGGACCCCGACAGTGTGCCCCAGGTCATCTCCACAGCACAAAACAGACTGTCTTTGGTCTCCTCGACATAGGAAGGCTCCCTGAAGTGAGAGCGGAGACTTCTTTCCTCCATACAGGAGAAAACAGGTCTTTGGGTGAAGGATAGAGAGTTCAATGCTCCCCAGGAGGGTAATCACATTTGGGCACCCTGGAGAAGCAAGCCCAGCCCAGGTGTGAGCTGCCCCCACAGATGGGTCTGTGTGCAGTCCATTTTCCCAGACTGCTCCAGGGATTTTCTAGAAAAACCCTACAGAGTGAGGCCAGGAGCAGGTGAGAGTGCCCAGGTATGGATGGCTGGCTGCTGGTCAGGCCTCCCTTCCCACACCAGCAGTGCACAGGACAGGGGCAATTCCATACAATTGCCTCACTCCAGGGTGGCCTGACCTTTGAAGATTTTCAAAGACTCAGGATAAAATAAGGCCACTGGGCCCTGGCGGCAGCACAGGGCAGGAGAAGGCCTGCTTTGTGGTCAGCCAGAAGTAGGTTTTGAGCCTGACTCACCATGTGACTGGGCAGTGATAATAACAGCCCGTGGGTGCTGAGTGCTCTGGGAATACCAGGCATCACCCTCTTCCCCAACCCCCAGAAATCTCAATCTTCCAGGAGTCCTTTGAGACAAGTCCTGGCTGTGCCCTGTTCACAGGTGATGATGTCGAGAACTAGAGGGGGAAAACTTGGCTGCCATCAAAGGGGGCAGAATATGGTGGAACTCGGACTTGAATCCATTCCTGTCAGATCCCAGGCTGCCACTCCTTGTCACCTGTCTTGCTTCATCGTGCCAGTTTTGAGCACTCTGAGCTTACGTCCTCATACAGCCTTGGCTCTCATAGTATGGATACAATGACTATTGTGGGGGAACGAATGCCCCTCTCCCCAGGGGATCATAAGGGATGTAGTAGACAGCGTGGCACACAGTAGGCCCTCAGGAGTCACCAGCCCATCTAATGAGGTCTGGGCAGCACTGGCTGCTGCAGACCAAATCTTAGCTCTTGCTTATGCACAGACTTCTGGCAGCACACCTGCCTGAGTGCCCCACCCTACCAGTTCTTTTCTTTTCCTTGCTCTTCTTTTAGAGCCACCAAAATGCCTTGACCTGGGCAGCTAACAGTCAAATAAATACACTTTGGAGACACTATGCCAACCAGAGAACTGAAATAACCTGGTTCTTACCTGCTTTTCTATCCAGAGAGGCCACCCAGTCCAGGCTTCCTTTTTCTTTCTCCTTCTAGCATTGCTGTGTAGACATGGTGTGTTTTTAGAAGGCCTCTCTTTCTGAAAAACTTGGTCCCACCTCTCCCCAGCCCCACTGGGCATAAGCACGCTCAGTCATTCCATTTTCCTCAGACCCACACACCTCTGCTTCCAGGCTGAGGGCAGGAGGGCTCTAAAGAAAGGCTACAGAGGCACAGACAAGCATCAGCTGTGTCCCCTGGAGCATCAGCCCACATCTCCAGGCATAGCTGCCACATGGTCCCTCACGAAGCCTTGGGGTCTCCAATTAAACCACAGAGGTCCAGAGTTGGTAGTGGCTACCTGCTCAGCCTTCCTCTCAGAGATGACCTTTTCACCCCAGATGAGAACAACAAGTTCTATAAACTGCTTGAGAAAGTTGCAGATCCAAGGAACCCAAGGGTACTGTTCTCCAGGGGATCTATGGAAGGATCTTGGCCAAAGATGAACTTTTACAAAGCAGGATGAAAATGTTCTGGAATTAGAGAATGGTGAGGTTTGCATGACTTTGTGAACATACTGAAGACTACTGAATTGCACATTGTAAATACTCAACTTATGGTAAGTCAATCTCAGTTAAAAAGAGAAAATGAATATTGTGGTATGGTGGTACACGCCTGTAATCCCAACTACTGGGGGGGTAGGAAGTGTAAAACCTATCTGAAAAATACCTGAAAGCATAAAGGACTGGGGGTGTGGCTCAAGTGGGAGAGCACTTGCCTAGCAAGCACAAGGTCCTGAGTTCAATCCTCAGTACTGCAACAGAGAGCAAGAGAGAGATTTAGAGAAGGGGTTGGGGTGTAGCTCAGTGACAGAGCACTTGCCCAGCATGTGCGAAGTGGTGGATTCCATCTCCAGTACTGAAAAGAGGGGGATAGGGTTGAGAGAGAGAGAACAAAGCCACCAATCCCATTCTTCCTTACTGGTTACCCAAAAGGTCCACTAATTTCCCTAAACCTAGCTTTCCCCTCCACAGTGGGTAATGCAGGTCAGGCAGCCTATAGCTGCAGACCATCTCTGCTAGGGACATGATGGTGGCCATCACAGACATATGAAGTCAAGTGGCCCAGGTAGCTTGTCTCTTATAGCCTCTCAGACAGGACTTATAGGACACAGGCCCTGCAGAAGAAAGGGGTCTTGGGGGGAGGGGAACCTTCTTCATTGTGGTTCTGACATCAGAGAAGCTTGATGTGTTGACAGGCCAGTGTGAGAGAGTGAGTGTGAGTGTGTGTGAGAGTGAGTGTGTGTGTGACGTAAGGGGTGCTCCAGAGAGCCCACTTGGTGCTTACAAGTCTCTGGCCATTGGCTTGCACCATTTTCAAGGTCCATCTCTGAATAAGAAAGACTTGGGTTGCTGAGAAAATCACCCCCAGATTAAAAATAGCAAGTGAATGTAAATCAAAATATGTAGAAAAGGAGGGTGACTTTTAAGCATTTACTAGTCACTGAGTCCAATGAGCCTTAAGTTTCTGCTAATTCTCCAGCTCCTGAAGTCAGTCTTTGGCTCATGCATCAAATCAACCTTTTTCCTAATTAAGGACCGATTTATTCTAAGGCAACACTTACTGATTAATAGATAGGCGGGTAGTTATTCAATCCAAAAGCATCTGTATGGATTACTTAAGTGCCACCAAGCCCTTACTAGTGTGTTACACACCATTGGGGGTTGTAGTCTTTAGGGCACTGTTTCCCTGCTGCTCTATAAAACCTCCAGTATTGTGCCCATTTGGCAGAGGAGAAGCTGAACCTCCCACATCTTTATCTAAGATCATACAGACTTGTAAGTGACAGACCTGCAATTTGGACCCCTGCTGGTCCCGAAAGTCAGAGCAGTTCACAGTACTCTGACACCAAAGGCCACAGGCACAGGGCAACACACAATTTTTACTGAAGTAAAAATGAAAACTCCCTGCCCCTGAGCAGACAAGTGAGACCAGCCCAGGTCCGTCTGGCACCTGCATACTTTCAGAAGTACACATAACTGGTATATCCCATTTTTCTAGCTGAAAGTAGAAATAGGGCCAGTTTCCTTTTGCCTTATTGGGGCTTGAATCAGGGCCTTGAGCTCGCTGGGCAGGTGCTCTACCACTTGAGCCACTCCGCCAGCCTTTTTTTGTGATGGTCTTTTTTTCAAAATAGGATCTTGTGAATTATTTGCCTGGGCTGGCTTTCAACAATGATCCTCCTGATCTCTGTCTCCTAGGTAGCTAGGATTACAGGTGTGAGCTGCTGGTGCCTTTTAACATGCAAACTGATGAAGAGTCTAAGCTGGGTCCTCATATTGTGGGAAGGACATTGTGTCCTTTCAAGAAGCCCACCCCCAAGGCTGGAAGTCAATGTCTGATAGGGTAGCCCCTAGCCACAAGTAGCTATTTTAATTGAATAAGTAAAATTTAAAATCCAGTATCTCCTATTAGCCCATGCAGCTAGAGTCTGCTGCACTGGGCAGCACAGGCCAAGGTCTGTCCTGAATTAAGCCACAGCTTCAGAAAGCTGCCAACCTGAGCCACACCATAGGCTCGCTGTCACTAGTTCCACTGGACAATGACACGAGACACCGTCCTCACTCCCACACTGTTTATTACAAGAAGTGTAGCAGGTGTTGGTAGGGGACTCCACGACCGTCCCCTTTTGGGGTCTGGGATCCTCAAATCGTAACATGCTATCAAGAATTTTCTTTGGGCACCAAATTGTCCTGGGAGCTAATTGAGGCTGAAGGTCTTTCAGTACAAAACCAGCCAATGTGCTTTGGTGGTAGTGCTGCAGTCTGAGTTGGAATGCAATGACAGTGTTTGGAGGTAAGGGTGTGACTTGAATTTTCTCAGAATATTTTAAAAGGACTGACAGGTCACTTGTGCTGGGCAGCTGGGCACTCACAGTAGGACTACATGAGAGCTAGCTGGGGCCACAAACCAAGGGTCTGGTGGCCATTTTTGTGCAGTCACTGAAGAGGATGGGTGCCTGGGCCCTGCAGCTGCCACTGCTAAAAGTCGTGGTGGAAGGGCTGGGCCTTGCCTGAGCCAATGGTTCATTAGAGCCTACAGGCTACCTGACCAGTAGCCACTCACATGCTGCCTCGAACCCTAGGCTGAGAAATCCTTTCTCTTATGCCCACTGGGTTTAGAAAGGCGGCATTAAAACTTGCTTCTGAGCCAGGCGTGGTGGTTCACACCTAGACGTATAGCTCAGCTCAGTGGTAGAGCAATTTGTCTAGCATGCATAAGGCCCTGGGTTCTCTCCCCAGCACTAACAAATAAATAAATAAAACCACAGAAAAAGCTGGGCACGATGATTCACACCTGTTATCCCAGCACTTGGGAAGCAGAGGCAGGAAGATTTCGAGTTCAAAGCCAGCCTGGGCTACATAGTGAGACCCTGTCTCAAAAAAAACCAAAACTAACCAACCAACCAACCAAACAAACAAAGCCTTAATCCCTCAAAACTTGCTTCTGTCCTATTTATGTCTTGTCAAGGTCACAAGTGGCTTCTGTGTTGCTAGATCTGATCAATTGATCATCAATTCCAAGTCCTCAGTTTGCTGGCCCAGCTGGTATCCTTTGACCCTCCTCCTGGCTGAGGAGTTCTTTTTCCTCTTTCCTTTGGATCTCAGATACCTCTCTCCTCTGGCTCCCACTCAATTCACTGGCCTCTCTGGCTCCTTCCTCAGGGCTGAGGACCCCAGGGTTGGCCTGTGGACCCTGGGGTCCCTCCCTGGTGACCCCATCTACCTCTTGGCTTTCAGTGACATTTGCACATTGACAATGCCTGCTAGTATCTGCAGTCATCCCCCTGTCCCCTACTTCAACTCCAATGGTCACCTACCAATGCATAGTCCCATTTGTAATGGGAATCTCTAATGTCCCAGATGCACCCTGCCCAGAGTGCTCCCCTGAAGCCATCCCCATCTCCAAAGATGGTGATTCTCCTTTCAGTCACCCACAGACCATCCTGGACTCCCAGTCTACGTGACATCTGGTCCATCAGCAAAACACACCTAGAATCCAAATGCTTCTGCCTTCTTTTCTGCCTTGGTCTCCCTACTGCTGGGATTACAGGCACTCAGCACCACATCTGGTTCATTATGGTGTTCTTGCTTCGATGATCGTCATGGTGTCTTAGCTGGTTTCACGTGGTCCTTGTCCATGTCCACGTCCAGCAGAGCACCCAGGAGTGATCAATGTAGAGGAAGGAAGATCACATCACTTCTGCTCAAACCCTCAGTGGCACCTCATCTCCCTGAGTGTAAAAATCTCAAATGAACTGCTCCCAACTCACCCATGACTTCATGTCTTACTGTACTCTCGCTTGCTTCCTGCCTTGTGGCTGATAGAGCACCAGGCTTGTTCCCACCTCAGGGTCTTTGCTGTTCCCCCTGCCTGGACTGCTCTTCTCCTGGGCACCCACATGACTTGCTCCCCTCTTCCTCCTGGTCTCTGATCAAATACCACCTGACGATGGGCAAGACTTCCCATTGTCCCTACTTGCTTTATTGTGTTGACCATCTGACATTTTACAAGTCTGTGTGCTTGTGTTTTTGGTCTGTCTTTCCCAATAGCCACTAGAATGTAAAGTCCTCGGCAGGACTCTGTTTCCTGTTACATCTCATCATCTATGCTAGTCCAGCACCCAGCAGGCATTCCAGAAACATTTCTGAAATGGACCAGCCAGCTCTGGCTGCCCGGACTTATGCCATTGCTCCTTGTTTCCTCCCCAGCAGCCAACACATACTGTCTGTGTCATTAAGACGGAGAGTGACACGTGATGGTGAGGTGTCTGCTGAGTCCAGGGCTCCCGGCTAAGAAATTGTTCTTTCCTGTTGAAAGGGAATCCTTACTTGTACCTCATGTGATCTGCTTCCATCTCCATCTCTCTCTCTCTTTTTTTCTGTCTCTCTCTCCCCCTCTCCAGTGCTGGAGATGGAACCCAGGGCCTCACAAATGGTAAGCAAGTGTTCTGCCACTGAGCTACACCCCCAGCCCTTCCTATCTTTATCCTTTTGTTATTTGTTTGATTTTGGTTTTTTGAGGCAGGGTCTCAATGTAGCCCAGGCTGGCCTTGAACTCACAGTAATCCTGCCTTAGGCTCTCAGTGGGATTGTGGGCATGTACCACCATGCCCTGTCCTCCATTTTATCTATCCATTCAAGGCTAATGACCTTCTGGAGCTCCTTGTACCTATCCATCAGGAGCTAGCCTGTGGGCTTGCCAGGGATCTGTGATGTGGCCTCGCACAAAAATAATGGGGCAATTTGGTTAGAGAAATCCTGAGGGAACAAAACCATCGCTGGGTGGGTGGGGCTGTAGTTACATGGGTCACGAGGTAGAAAGAGGCCACCCAGGCCATAGAGTCAATGAAAATTGGATGTTCACAGTGTCTACCAGGCAAAACCACATGGTGTGGAGTAAGGAGGCCAGAGGGTAGAGGAGTGGACAGTGTGTGTGAGTGTGTGAGTGAGTGTGTGTGTGGGGGGGGGGGAGTGCAGAGCCATGTGGGTTCAGAGGCCAGGGTCCTGCCTTCAGAGGCTTGGCTCTCCCACATCCTAGGCCCCTCTTGGTCCAGTTGGAGTTCTCCAAGAAGCCCCTTTCTTCTCCCTTAGGCCAAAGGAGCAAGACAGACTATGACCCTGGGGACTGGATTGCCATCCTCGGTCTCTGCCACCAGCAGTGAAAGTATGTGAGAGCCAGAGGTTGTGACAATCCATTGAGCTTCCATCTTGGATCCCAGGAAAACCCCCACAGGAAGCCAGGAAAGAGGTACTGCGGTCCATGGTTACAGTATTCCTTTCTTTTCTTTTTTTTGGTGGTACTTCAGGGCCTTGTACTTGAGCCACATCTCCGGTCCTTTTGGCTTTTGTTATTTTTGCCCAGACTGTTTTGGACCTTGATCATCCTATTTAAGCTTCCCAAGTAGCTGAGATGATAAGTACATACCACCATGTCCAGCCATTGGTTAAGAAGGGGTCTCGAGAACTTTTTGCCAGGGCTAACCTTAAACCTCAGTCCTCCTGATCTCCATCTCCCAAGTAGCTAGGATTACAGGTGTGGGCCACTGTGCCTGGCAGTCCTCATTTCTAATAACCAAAGGGCCACAGAGGGAAACAACTGTCTCCTAGTTCAAAAAATACTAATGTAAGCACTTCATTTCTTATGCAGATAGCCATATGATTCTATTGATTAATCAGGAGGAAAAAAGGAAAAGGAGCCTTTGCCAGGAGGAAATTGGGACTGTTTTAGAGAAGAGAGGACCTGAGTAGAGGGTGGAGAATGCTGTAGGAACTCAAGACGCCGGGTCAGGGTGAGGAGCGTGAAACAGAGCTAAGGTTAGAGAAGCACACACTAGTGGGTGGTATGCCTGCCTGCCTAAGGCAGATCTACCCTCATGGGTAGTAGAGGCCAAGAGGAAGAACCAGAAAGAACAGCATCCAGACTCCAGCGTACATAAATAGTTCTGCCGTAGGCCCTTGGGGATGACTCTGAGTGCTGCAGGTGGATGTCCTCGGCGCAAGCCCTCACTGCCCGCCCTGCCATGCCAGCCCTGGTCCTCAGTCCAGAATGCTGTGGAGTTACATGGCCATAGCCGAGTCCCTTTCTTGGTGTAAGCTGTGGGCTCGGCCCCACCCATGGCTTTCTAGAAATAGGAAGAGGGCCTAGCACGGCCCTCAGAAAACTGGATGTTGCAAGCACCCCAAGTCTTGGCCAGAGGAGATAAGGGGACACTCACAGGGCTTTCTGCAGGAGCTGTATCTTTCCTGCTTGCCTTGAAGGGATGCCTGGGCTCCCAGACCTAAAGAAGCAAAAAGGTAAAGCAGTTGTGAAAATCAAACCAATTCCAAGGTCAGGTGCACGTCAAGTTGGTTTGCAGAGCACCTGGGAGAGCAGCTCAAAGCACACCTCGCCGCCTTCCCTCCTTGGTAGGAGTGCCCTCCTCTGAGTTAAGGCTTGCAGTCCTGGGAAATGCCTAAGAGACCCTGTTCCTTAGCAAAGGCAGATGTGCCCTGGTATCCCCAACAGACTGTGTAAACTTTGAGGGTAGAAGAGAGAGGTGGGTCAGACCCAACACAAGCATGGCTCTCAGGTTACCAGGTGAGCAGAGGGGCTCTTTGGTGACCTGGGGCCTATCTGAACCTATGGTGTAGCCTGGGAGGCCAGTGGAGCCTGTGCAGCAGGGGCATCACAGGTAAGCTTCACCCATGTCAGGATTTAAACTTTCCTTTTTTATCTTTGGGGCTGTGAATCAATCCAAGGCCCCACGCATACTAGGTAAGCACTCTGCCACTGAGCTATAACTCCAGTCCTTGTGTTTTTGTTTTTTTTTAAATTTGGAGATAGGGCCTTGAACTCATAATCATTCTGCCTCAGCATCCTGGATAACTGGAATTATAGGCCTGCACCAGCAAACTCAGTTCCATTTCACAACTGTATCATGAGCCAGCCCTATCTGACCCCTCCTGTTTGAAGAAATACCAAATTTGCACTTTTTTTTTTCTGGCAGCACTAGGGTTTGAACTCAGGGCCTCACACTTGCTAGGCAGGCACTCTTACTGCTTGAGCCACTCTGCCAGTCTGTATTTTTTTTTTCTTAAAGAAATTTGTGAAATAAGCAAAATTTATCACACAGAAGGAAGCCTGATATCTCTGACCCCTTGAACAGACTATTTACAACCTTTGGGCTGCAGGGCAAGGTGACCTTTGGATAATAAGGGGGCCGTGGCCTTACATGTGGCAAGACAGGGTCTTTCAGAGGACAGGAGACACTCAAACCACTGCAGTGGTGTCTCAGGGGACCTGAGATTTTACCAAAAGAAGAACTGTCAAAACAACATTAGAAAAACGCATGCTTTAGGGTCGTACCTCAAGTGGTAGAGCACCTGCCTAGCAAGGGTGAGGCCCTGAGTTCAAACCCCAGTGCCACAAAAAGAATAATAATTATTATGCATGCCTTAAACATTTAAAATTTAAGAGCAGAATCTTTTTCTCATACACATACAACTTAAATACAATATAATTGTGTTTTACTAGTGATTCTGTAAAAACACAAAGCCAAAACCAAATGCCCCATGCCCAGCTGACAGATCCTATAGCAAAATGCCCAAGAAAGCAAGTGACAGGTATTGGCATAGGCACTGTAATGGGAATCTGAACCCCAGGACTAGACAGGCCAGCTAGCATTGCTTCTAAACTCAAGTGGTCTAGCACATGGGCAAAGTGGCTGAGTTTCCGTCCCTGACCTGGACTTGGACCATGGAGGAGGAGGAGGAGGCCAAGGCTCACTTCCCAACAACTTCACTGAGATGTGGACCTTTGAGACTTGGTGCTTTGTCATCCTGTTGTCAGACAGTGAGATGTTGTTGATTCTTTTTAAATTTTATCTTTTTTTTTTCCCTGTACTGGGATTGAACCCAGGGCCTTGTGAATGTTAGGCAAGCACTCTACCATTGAGCTACAACCTCAGCTCCTAAGAAAGGTACTATTAAGAATTCCTTGGGAGCCACACAGTTTGTAATCCCAGCACTTGGGAGGCTGAGGCAGATGGATTTATAGTTCAAGGCCAGCCTGGGCTACATAGTGAGACCATCTCAAAAACAAAAATTCCTTGGGAAATAAAATAATTTTGTACCATTAGAGAATCAGAAAAAAAAAAAACCCAACAAAACAAAAAACCCTACACTTTGCCTGTTGGTGCCATTTAAGATGGCCCTGGTCAAGTTCCTTGGCTAAGATTCTACACTCCTGTCAAGGTCATCTAAATACTACCTAATTCTCAGCAAGGGGTCTGGCAGCTTTCCTGCTCTTCAGCCTTTGCACTGACAAACACAGGCTGCACACTCACAGTCGTCCACTCGCCCTAACCCAGGAAATGGAAGTGAGCCCTGGACTTGAACCTACATGGTCTGTAAGGCATATTTAGCACTCAGAAGCAAGTTGAACTGATCTGAGGAAATGGACTATCTTCTGAGAATGACAGCAATTCACCTCCAAGTAGCTGAAGGTCACAGGCTGAATTAAATAAGTGAAACCATTTGAGAGGAAGTGGGGGGGTCTCACTGGGCACAAAAGTGTGCTACAGCTCTCAAGACGCCTCCAAGCAAGGATGAAGAGACAGATGCTCAAGGGAGAGGATAGGGGGTTAAGAATGACACCAAAGCCAGAGGCTGGTTCCTGTGAACTCCAGTCTGGGTTCGTCACTGTCATTCTGTAACATTCCCCAATCATGGTCTGGACACAGCTCCTGATGTGAAATGCAAGGATCTTACAACCATACCAAGGAGCTGAGTTCAGACCTGCTTCGACTCCCTATTCAAGGGTGGCTGGCCTTTCCTGATAATCTTGCTAAATTTCTCCCAATCACAGATGCACAAATGACTAATCAGATTTACTCTAAGAAAAAAGAACCAACCATGAGAGAAAGCCAAAGCACATAAACCTGGGACCACTGGACCCCTGTTCTGCAAACGACCTCCTTGGGTAGTGAGTGAGCAGCTGTTTCCTTCTGCTGTCCTCGGGTGCCCTCTGCTGGATGAAGCCTGAATCACAGCATTAATAACCAGACAGGGAGTTGCCAGACTCAAGTGGCCCGATTTCCAAAACTGCAAAAAGGAGGAACTATGAAAGAAGCCGCATGGTTTCTCCCCCTGGCACTTTGCCTAGTGAGTGTTTTAAACCAGAGGTGCTGCAAGTGAGCTCAAAGGCAGCCCTCAGTTCTTGTAGCAGCACTGCCTGATCCTGATGTCCAGTTAGTTTTACACATGGTCCTTTAGGACCCCAGGTCTGTGTCCCCTTCAGGTCCCCAATTTCCTTACCTTGTCCTATTTCACCTGAGTCGGGGCACCTGGTGGGTCCAGAGCTGATGGTCTCATTCTTAATCCGTATGCCATGTTGGAACATGTGCCAGGGAGTCCCAGGATGGCCCTGTGTGTTCTGTGTCCTTGGAGCATCACTTCTCCGCTGGGTCCTCATCTCAGCCCACCTCAGGGGCTTAGTCAGGTCATTTCTAAATACCTTTCATCTTTCGATAGAGTGTCTGCAAAGTGATGGTGCCTTGGGCATCCAGGGTTAAAGTTTAATGCATGAAAGCAAAGACAGGAACAGATCGTCACTCAGATCTGCAGAGAATGAGGACAGAGGGGACACTGCTGATTCTGCATTAAAAGAAAAGCAAACCAGTCCTACAAAGAGAGAGAGAGAGAGAGAGAGAAAAGAAAATACGCTCAGTGCTGAGGTGCCAGGGGTCAGGGTCTGGGGTTGCAGCCCTCACATCCTGGTGGCTCCTTGGAGCCTTTCCCTGTGGCCCCCGCCTACCTCCCTGGCATCCCCTCTCACCTTGCCAGGTGAGCTCTATCATATCATTGCCAGGTGAAAATCAGCCTTCTATTCCCTCTCATGACCCTCACCTTCTCCCTTATAGCCTACTGCCTGGAGAAGCCGCAGGGGCTCAGCCAGCCAGTTGGCTCTGCCTGAAGGGTGCAGCCCATCTCCTGGACAGCTGCCTCTCCCCATGTCCTTGGCAGGGAGATGGCAGCCGCAGTGCTGTGCTGTCCCAGACTGAGCAAGAGGGCTTCTGATGTCAGTTCTAGGGCAGCCACAGGCCTGAGCAGCCACCAAAATTGGTGACATCAGCATGGAGCAGGGCCTGCTGGCCCCACTACCCCTGCCATGTCCAGAGCCTTCTCCTCCCCTGCCTCCCTCCTCTTCCCAGCACAATGCAGGCTCCAAGGGCAGCTTCCAAGGTGGAGACACTCAACCTGAAGTATGGGGACAGGAAAAAGAAGTCACCAGGATGGAAGTTCTTCCAGTGGAAGTTTGGAGTCCAGGACAAGGGAGAGGTCTCAGTCTCACAACTGAGCAACCCCAGAAGAACGAGCTCATGTGTGCAGTGTGACATCACTTCCTATCTTGCTGGGAGATGGGACTTTTGCCAAGAATAGGCCCCTGGGAATTCTCTGGGCAGGGTTTTCATGCCACTGGCATGAACAGACTTGCACCAGAGAATGGTATTCTGGGCAGAAGGTGCTGTCCAGGCCCCTTAGGCCTACCCTCCCTGTCCCCAGACCCTTGGTTCCTGCCACCTAAGCCATCACATATCCCAGAGGGATAGCAACTACTGGGTTCCACCCACATTTGCTGGCTTGGTTTCTCTCTGCAGGGGAAGCTGGACTTCCTCCATATTCAAGTTCAAACTCTTGGCAACTAACAACATGACATTGAAGAAGAAATCTTTTTCCCACCACTTTGAAGCCTCTATTTGTCTCTATAGGCTGTCCCAGAAATACCAACCGAGAGCATTCAAGAGTAGGGTCCCAGAAGGTCCCTTTGCCTCACCCATGAGATGCCTGAGTTGGGAGTCCCTTCCTTACCCCCCAACCAGGAAGGCGGGCTTGACTTCCAAGCTGGAGTGTCCAGGTTCAGAATGGATCCAAAGCCAGAGCTAAGACATAGCTTCCCTGGGCTGTCTCAGGCCATCCTAACCCTTCGGAGGGTCTGTCTTCTTGGCTGGAGTTTCCCAAAAGCACGCAGGGTACTTGGATGCTCAGTCCCAAAGCGCCTGTGGAAATGGCTGGTCCAAGGATGCACTAACTCAGTGGGTACAGACATCAGAGGCAGAAGTCTCCACTCGTCATCCTTCCCGCCAGAGAAGGCTGCCTCCAGTCCCCAGCCCTCCACTCCAGTGAAGTATTGTCCTCAAGAAAAGGTGGTCTAAATAAAGCCAGGGACTCACTCACTGCGCCAATCAGCGCCGCCGGCCGGTCGGGTCTGCCGGGCGCGGGATGCGCGCAGCCGCCAGGAGGTGGCCGTCGGGACGCGGCGCAGGCAGAGCGCGGCGCCCGCCCTGAGCAGTGGTGCAGGGTCTCCGCATCGCCGCTGCTGCAGCCCCGCAGCAGCCGTCAGCACTGCTGACTTGGCCCGGGAAGGCGGGGAGGGCGGGGGAGGGCCTGCAGCAGCTTGGGCTCCAACTGCCTCTGCGCAAGGAGCCCGGGAGAGCAGAGCCCAGCAGCCAGGGCTTGGCTGGCCAATGCTGGGGCAGTGGACGGGGGTGGGAGAGGAGAAGGAAGGAGAAAGGGCCCTGAGTCAGCGCTGGTGCATTGGGAGGTGTCCTAGGGAGACTATGCACGACATGTACTGCTCCCTCGGACCTCAGGCCAGAGCATCCACCTCTGAGCCTCCTCCTCCACGCACACCCACACCTAATTCGGGAAACAGCACTGATCTAGTCTCATTTCTTCTTCCACATAACTGCACTTTAACGCACCCTGCTTTGCAGCCTCTGACGGAAAGAAAGACAGAGAATTCTTTTTCAAGCCCAACTCAGGTCCACATAAGTGCCCAGATGCGACAGTCTTGTGAAGCACAAGGCCATAGATTCTCACACGGGAGCAGGAAAAAAGGGGAGGCCCCCGGCCAGTCGGTCTGACAAGGGGATAATTGGTGTGGGTGGTGGTGGTGATCACCGATTGCCTGGATTTTCAACTTGAGAAAGCCTGGGAACTGCTAGGCCCTTGTGTCCTGGCTCAGTTCTCACCTGCCTGGCTCTCAGCTGTGGCTTCCCTGTCCTGCTGCCTGAGGGACAAAGATGTCCAGACATGCAGAGGCTAAGCACCCCTAAACCTGTTCCATCCCTGATGGTATCATATCACCTTGGCCATGCACCTTCTTTTCCCAACCATCCTGATGATATGACCAATTTTGTCCCAACAGCACCTTTCTAGGAAGGAGGTCTATTGCCATAAGCTTGTAGAAGCCAGGCAGCTGCCCCCTGTTCATTTCAAACTGATAATGTGTACAGGTCATTTCACAAGGCCCAGAGGTGTCAGGGTGCTGGGCGCAGGGGTCACCTGCCCCTCCTCAGAGCACAATTGTGGAGCTCCTGTCTCACCTGACCTCCCCACAGGGGCCAGGGGCTAGTGAACACAGACAGCGAGCTGGGGACCAATGTGGCACTTCCTTTGCAGCTGAGACCAGCAGGCCTTTCCCTGGACTAATTCTGGAGAGAAAAGATGCTCATTTGTCATCCAGGCTGCAGGACACATGGAATGCAGACCTGCTTGCCTGGGCGTGCCAGCTCCCTTCCCTTGTCCCTTCCCAGGGAAGTGAGGTCACAGACATCTCCATCCCACGGATGAGGGGGAGCTGCAAGTCCACAGCCAAAGGCTCACCTCAGCAGCTCCTGGGTGGGGGCTGGGGTGAGGGAGGATTGAGTCAAATGGTGCACAAGTGAGGTGCATCTTTGACACCACCTGACAATGACCTCAAAAGTCCCTGGTGATGGGACCCTAATGACATGGCTAGGTGCACTTGTCTGGCTCAAAATCAATGGCACCCAAGGATGTTAGTCTGGGAAATTAAAGTTGTTTCAGATTAATAGCCTGAAGTCAAAGATGATTTTAAATATATGGTAAATGTATTTTTTAAATGGAGCAAGGGAAAAGGCTATGAGGAGAGTGAGGGATGTGAACCCAGCCAATGGGGAGGCATTGCTGATCTGGGGGGATGCGGTTGCATTTGGCCCACAGAATTTTAGGCAATTATGCAGTCTACAGCCCCATAAAACATTTGTCTAAGGGCGTACCTTTCCCCAGTGTCTGCAGTGTTTAGTATGAGCGCCTCTCATGCCTGCTTCACGGAGACCGCAGCCCCCTGCAGAGGGCAGGCAGGCTTTCTCTGGGTGAACCTTCACATAGGCTCCTGTCCACAACAAGAATCAGAACACCATGCAGCCACATGGAGGTCATGTCCTTCTGCCAGCTTGGCCGTTAGTGCCCAGTTGCTGTTTCAGGGATACAAGCTGCCTGGATAATTTGAATTGATGTATTGTAAGAAGTAGAATTTTTTTTTTTTTTTGTCAAAAGATACCTTTTTGCTTTGGGAAGAATCATCAGCTCAGTCAGTCTTGCGGTGCCTGGGACCACTTGAACAGATGCCATCCTGGCACTGCATAACTCGCTCCCATACAGACCTGGCCAGAGAACTGTGTGTCTGGGACTGGCATGCCAGCAGTGGCAGCCTGGTGCTCCTCCAGCTAGCCCCCACTGAGGCGGCAACAAGCTTTGGGGCAGCTCTCTGGCTGGGTGCATAGCAGTCTGGGTCCCAGGGACGCCGTTCAGGTGCCTCAGGTTGTTTGTACATTTCCCCAGAAAGAACTAATGCCCAAAGTATGCTTTTTGCTGCTTTTTTGTGCAGTCTCATCTGGAGGAGCCCCTCCCCCACTGCCCAGCACCCCATTCTTCATCTTCACCTGCTACCAACAGAAGGGGGGGATCATCCTGTTCCTCCATGCTGCAGCCTCTGCCCACCCCCCTCCTGCCATGGCCACAAATCATTCCGGTTTGACTTTCCCTCCAAAGCTCATCTCAGTAATCCCCCTCCCCGAAAAAGAAAGCCTTCATGCTTTCAGTGGACAGGGCAGCAAAGGCTACCTCTGCGTCCCCTGGGTTCAAGCCAGGTTAGAGAAAGATCGCAACAGAGATCAGATGTCTCCAGCTCATGGCTTCAGGAGCCAATGAGCCAGACAAACGCACGCCACGCGGCAGGATGACAGCACCAAGAGAGGACTGAGCCGAAACTCATCAGTAAGTCTGCGGGGTCCCCGCCCCCAGCATGTGGGTGAGAGAAAGTAACCAAAAAGTGTCCTGACGACCATGCTTTGCATGTGCTTGGGGCTGAGCGCTCCCCAGTCAGAGGTACCCAACAAGCTGACCCAAGAACGAGCATCCCCTCCCTCCTCCCCTCCTCCCCTTCTCCCCTCCTCCTCCTCCTCTTCCTCCTCCTCCTCCTCCTCCTCTTCCAGCCACCTCCTCCTCGCGCCACTGCTGCTGCCGTGGCGAGGTTCTGCAGTCACTTGAAGGAGAAAGATTTCGCAGTACGGCATTCTTAAAGCTGCAGTATCTAAATTCTCCTTCAAACCCCACTGTCCCTGACACCAGCTCACTTACCGGGGTCCTTTGCAGAGGCTGGGTGGAGAAGGAGATGGAGCTGCGGGGTGGGGGAGAGACTGGAGCAGCCGGGCAGGTGGAGATGAGCCACTCAGACTCCCGCAAGGGTAAAGAGGAGAGGAGGCTGCTCTGCAGCTAAGCCGGGTTGCCGGGACTGCAGCAGGACTGCAATGGAGTAGTTTTTGTTTTTTGGTTTTTTTTTAATCGTAAAGCTCCCACCACGATTTCCTCCACAAACTTAATATTCTTGGCAGCCTAACACAAAGTATAAACATGAGGCCAAGACAAGAAAGATTCTCCACCCCACCCCCTTTTTTTTCCAAAAAGAATTTAAACGGCATTTAAAAATTCTTTTGAAATTGACTCCCGTGAGCCATGGACTCTGCTTTCTCTACATTGCTCTGCTGGAAGCCATGCCTGGAAGAGGCTGGATAGAGTTTACTGAGGCCAGAGTTTCTGCAAAGTGCAGGGAGGACTCCAGCTTCTTGAAGGAGAAAGCTTTTTAAAACCCAAAGGAGAGGGCGTCCTTTTGCAGCTACCTAAGCCTCATTTATATGAGCCGACTTAGCATCTAGAAACCAGCGCACCCTCCAGCAAAGTTACCTCGGTCTTCTGCTCAGTGACTGTCGTCCTGCTCGGATGCCGGCAAGTTGCAGACTGCTGCTGGGGAGGCAGGACCCAAAATCAGAAGTGTCAGCCGGGTCCCTGCACCGAAATGGTGCCAGAAGTCAACGCTGCAGGCGGCAGCACCAGTGGGGCTGGTCTCTCCCCTCCCCCTCCCCAGTTTAATTTAAACCCTTGGCACAGCAGGATGCCCACTCTGGTAGGCACATCTCCAGAGCCTCCTCCCTCCCCACACTCCCTCACAGCCAGGCCCAAGGCTTGCTCCACCTCCTAGGTCTGCTCACCTGGAGATGCTTCTTTTGAAAAAAAAAAAAAAAAGACTGAGACTGCAGAATCCTTAAGCTTTCATTTTGGAGAAGGTAGGACTTGTTCAAAAGTTTGAGCGTTGCAGTTTGATGCCAAGGAAGGGGCAGAGGCCTCGGGCGGCTGTCTACCTGGCTTCACTCCAGGACGACAGAGGTAGATGAGGGGGGAGAAGAGGAAAATTCCTCTCTGTCTACTAGCAAATTCCCAACAGATTGGGAAATGTCTATTTTTTGCTTTACTCCAAGGAAATCCCATTTTTAAAATGTGTATGCAAGAGAAATGTACAAGAAGGCCACCAAATGTCAATATTTCCTGACGCATCTGTAATTCGTAAAGTTTCCACTGCTGCCTCTATGCAGGTCAAATAGCTTCTAAGATTGAGGCAGGAACTGGAGAAAGTTCCAAGAGAAGCTCTTTAAATGCAGATATGGCTAAAAGCACATTCTAATACAAGCCACAGGGACTGTGTAGAAAAGACACACCAAGAGCTAGGAGAGGGTGAGGGGGGAAATAGGTATTCCCAGGTTTTGAATTTATTACAAACTCAGAGTCTGAGAAAGGACACAAAAGGAGGAGGACATGTGCTGTGTGTGTGTGTTTGGAAGAAGGGAGACTACAACTCTCCTTCTAAATAAATTGTTTAAAAGGAACAGTTGCGTCAATTCTGTGCTCATTACTGAAGCAAGACCAGGAGCTATGACTTGTTTCTAAACTGGCCAGGAGGGGAGGCTTTGCTGCTGGCATCCTGTCTGGGACACAGTCACACTGCTGCAGTGCACCATGGCCACCCCAGACACAGCCTTGCTCTGGCTGTTCTCACCTGCCTCTCTGGCTTGTGGCTTTGGCGGACAGGTGAGGCTGTGCGCAGGTGCTATGCTGGTGGGCAGAGTTGAGGACCAGCCACCATAAGACTGGTACATTCACCTTTCCCTGGCTGCAGGAATAGGGTGGGGGCTGCAGAGTCTTGGAGTGTCATGGTGGAAGGGACCCCAGAGAACACATCGCCAAATCTTTCCACTTCACGGATGGGAAACTTGAGACCAGAGAATTGACCAGAGCTCACTCAAGGTCACCCGGACAGTGTGCAGCCCATGGATTCGAATTTATTCTTCACATTCTAGGTCCTGTGATCTTCTTGCTGTTCCCAGTCATCAGACCCTCTTGGGTGAGTGATCTGCTCTGCCATGTCCTCAGATGACCTTGACAGTCACCTCTCCGCTCTGCCACTCAGTCCCCTCCTCCCCAATAAATGATGTGACCAATGATAGGCCAAGGAATTTCAACTCTCTGAAAGTGAAACAATACCACATAGTTTTCTGTGGCCAGAGATGAGACCAGACCCACGGCAAGCCTAAGGGAGCATTTCCTCAATCCCCTCCAATTTTGAAGCCCAGAATGTCATCTGCTTTCCTTTCCTTGGGCTCCTCTAACAAATGACCACCAATGTGGTGGCCTAACACAACAAAAATATCTTGTCTTCCATTTCTGAAAGGGAGGTGTGGGCAGGGCTGCCTTCCCCCAGGCTCCCTCCAGCTCTGGGGCTCTGCAGTCCTTGGCATTCCTCAGCTTCTAGACACAGCCCTATCACTTCCCGCAGTCTTCAGCATCTCCTGTTCTGTTGTGATGACACATTAGATTTAGGGCCCATCCTAATCCAGGATGAGTTCATCTCTAGATCCTTAATTTAATTATGTCTGCAAAGCCCCCATTTCCAAATAAGGTCATATTCACAAGTTCCAACTGAACATCAGTTTTGGGGGCCATGATTCAACCCACTATATTTTCCAGTGACAAATTTCACATGAGAACAATGGCCTCCAAATGGGACAGCCCCAATCCCATCGAAATCCACAAGTGCTATGGCACGGCCCCCTGTGATTATCAGAAGTTAATGGTGACATCTCGGCCTCTTTTTATTGTTTTTGGTATTGACTTATTTCATTTTTACACAAACCCTCTGAGTCCAGTGCTATCATTATCACTCCTGGTTTATAGTCAAGGAAATTCAGGCACAGAGAGGCTTGGGTGGCACAGAAAGTAAGTGGCAGGCTTTGGGCCACCTGGCTCCAGATTCGTGCTCTTATCCACACTCTGCTTCTTCTTCTCTGTCTCTATTACTATTATTATTATTATTATTATTATCATTATTATTAAATTATGCAGGTCAGAGTCCAAGGTCATCAGTGACCATTCTCATTCTAAGAACAGGAATAGAGAGACATCTACGCACAGGTAACCTGGTCAGAAGTGATGGACAGGAAAGAAGTATTCGTGTTTCTCCTGCTCCTCCCCCTCCTCCTCCTTCCCTGTGTGTTGGGGATGGAGCTCAAGGCCTTTCACATACTAGACAAGCCCTCTACCCCTGAGCTACACTCCCAGCTCTAAGCATTCATTTTAAAATCAAAATGAAAGCAGAAACTTAGGGACAGCAGTGGTCTTTTGGACACTGGCACCATTTTGGTTCCTTGCATTTGACCTCCATTTTCTCATGTCGTGTTTTGATAAACCTGTTACCCTTTCCCTTTCCTCAAGAGCAAATTCTAACATAGGTTTGATTTCTTCTTAGCCCCTCAGAGCTTTGGCACATAAATGACCCTGTCAACTTAGACCTTGATTAAAAGAAAACAAAACCAAACCTGTGCAGTCTCGCTCCTGTTTGGGTCTCTGACCATGGCAATGAGCATTGTACACACAGGCGTGGGAGGCAGACACAGTCATGTTCTTTTTATTGGCTGCCTGTGTGGGGTTGATATACAGTAATCCCACTATCTTTGTTAGTTTTTAGTTCCAGCAGGAGAAAATTAGGCGAAACCTAAGTAATGTGTTCTGTCTGGAAGTTGCTCTAAAATATCACCTCAAGAGTTGATTGCAAGCTGGGTATGGTGTCACATGCCTATAATCCCATTTGCTTGGGAGGCAGAAATCAGGAGAATCAAGGTTTGAGGCCAGCTCAGGTAAAAATTTATTGAGAAGCCATCTCTATCAATAAGCTGGGTATGGTGGTGTGTACCAGGAATCCCAGCTATGTGGGAGATGCCTCCCACATAGGAGAAATGAGGCTCAATGCCAGCCCCGCACAAAAGTGAGAGACCTTATCTAAAAAAATAACTAGAAGCAAAAGAGGGGTGGATTGTGTCTCAAGTGGTAGAGCACATGCCTAGCAAGTGTAAGGCCTTGAGTTCAAACCCTAGTACTGCAAAGGGGGGAAAAAAGTCCACTGTAGCATCTTTCTCTTTTAAGGATGGCAGAGTGGTGCTGCCTGGAGCCCACAGCTGACCTGGATTGTCCACAGATTGCCATGGATCTCCGGAGAGTTCCTTCCTCTTAAGTCATAAAAAGTCCCATGCCTTAACAAAACATCTGGCCTGGGAGTGGAGTGGTGAGATGAGTCACAGTGGCTTTCCTTCCGCGTGAATGAAGCCTTTGATGACCTCAGTGCACTTGGCCTGTTCTCCAGCAACACAAAAGCACAGCTGCCAGGGAGGGCAACAAGACAGCGGAGTTCATGGCCACCTGACCCCGAATTTCTCATATCATTCATGCTGATAGCTGGTGCGTGGAGTTGGCTCTTTCTGCTCTGAGCAATACCACACGAGAGCACAGGGATCACAGTGCTCCACACCTCCTGTGATTAGGAAAAGTCCTCCACCCCAAACAGCCAAATCGCTTCTGCCTCCTGCTTCTTCGTCCTCGCTATGGGGTGGCTCTTGGTGTGTTTCAGCAGAACCATAAATGTCCAAAGACCAGGTGGGCCTGCTATGTCTGCACTCTACGTTTTCCTTTGCTCATTTTATGACTGTTTATCAAGCGTGTACTATGTGCAAAGCAGAGGTACAAAGTCCATCTATGCTGGACACAGTCTTACTGCCTTCTCCTTTCTCCGAACCAGTCGAAGGCTTAGCCTGCACTCCATAGGCTGTTAAGGCCTTTTGCTAGGATGCTGGGAGTTTACTGGCTTTGAGGACCTCCTTTCCGGGGGTGTCTGTCTTTAACAGACACTTTAGCTGCAAAGGCATGATGGGTACATTTCCAGGCCCTTGCAGTCAAGGGAGAGCTGTCTCCATGGCAAGGCAGACTTCCTGCCTCCTTTATGTCACTGTGGCAGAGAAGCCACTGCTTGTCCCTGTCCCATCCCCAGCACTTGCTTGGGCCCCATGCATGTTTGCAAATGGGTGGGAAGAAAGGAATGTGTTCCCTTTCTCCTCTGCCCAGGCCCAGCAAACCTGTGCTCCCTGCCACTTGGACAGTTATTATCTCTGTGAGTGAAAGCTGGCTTCCCATAAGCCTAACTACAGACCCCCAATCTGGCTGTGGAGGTCACCCCACCCCAGTGCACAGGCTGGTGGACTGGCGTGAGCAGCCCATCCCTCTACAGGGCTGCAACCCTTCAGAGCTGCCCCTCAGATTGGACTAGAGACCTCACCAAGGCCATGAGGCTGTGAGGTCAGTCCCCCCATTGGTCCTTTCTCATCTCCAGCTGTCAGCCTGCCCCCTGCTCATAGAACCCTCCTTGGATACCTGTCTGTCCCTCACACCCTTTCCCACAGTCCCTGTGACCCGGTATCTACTGCTGGCTGTGATTCTGGGGCTCACCGATCGGTCACTTATGGCTCCATCTTCTCGTGGTAGGGTGAGAGCTCTGTGCGGGCAGAGCTGTGTCAAGCTTCCTTTTTATCGGGGAGGGGGTGCTGGGGATTGAACCCAGGACCTTGCCTGTGCTAGGCAAGCACTGTACCTCTGAGCTACATCCCCAGCCCTCTCAGCTTCCTTCATCACTCTCATCACTGGTGGCCAGTCATGTCAGGTTAATTACCACTGGAAAGACCCTATCTCCAAACTCATCACATTTGGAGGGGCTGGAGAGCGGGTCAGGGCTTTGACGTATGGATTTTGGGGGATACAGTTCATCTCGTAACAACACCCACACTACCCACTGGGTCCCTGCCTGGTCACAGGCTGGTCTGGCTTGCACGTACTCATGCTGCTCCCACGTCAGGGCCCAGCCCCCAGCTTCCTCCCGTCCTTGCCTCAGCAACCTCATGGCCCCTGTTGCTCATGTTTGACTCACAGAAGCGCCCCCTCCTACCCTGTGTGCCTGGCTATCTGTCTGTCTGCTCAGCCCACGGCACAGCCACTGCCCAGTTCACTAAGTGCTTAGTCAGGGACCAAGGGTCCCCCGAGGGGGTGCCATACACCTTTAAACCCACGTAACCCACATAACCCACAAGGCAGTGCTGACTGTCCCCTCTTCCTATGCCTTAACAATCCCAGCTCAGACAGGCCCAACGACTCGCCCAAGGTCTGAGAGCTAAACAAAGCGGGGCTTGGACTCTATCCAGGTTTCTAGTGCCAGGACATGAGCTCCAAACTGCTGATGTACCCAGCTTACCAGGGTTCATCAGAAATGGGACAGGAAGGCTGGGGGGCAGCTCAATGGCAGTGCACTGGCTTAGCTCACAGGAGGCTCTGGGTTCCGTCTTCAGTTCAGAAGTGAATGAATGAATGTATTTTGTCTGTGACAGACAGACAGACAGACAAGGATGCTTATAGCAGTCCATGGCACAACCTACAGACTGACAAGCAAGTAAGATACAGAAACATTATAACGCGCAAAGAGTGAAATCGAGACCACCTGGGCCGGGGCTCATATGAGTGCAGAGCTGTGCATGTCCTAATGGACTGGCTGGGTATCACTGTGCACAGCCCCACAGGTGACAGCAGGAAAGTCATCTGCTCTGTTGGGGCTAATGACTTAGCAAATGAAATGGCAGGATGGCCAGTTTGATGTGAATTTCAGGTAATCAATGAGTTCTTTTTTAGTATAAGTATGTCCCATATAATCTTTGGGATGCACTTTTATTAAAAAAATGATTTGTGTTTATCTAAAACTCACCTTGATCTTGATGTATTGTATTTTATCTAGGTGCCTTATGTTTGCTACATGCTTGGTTTAGAAAGGCAAGGGTATGTACGACGCATTCGGGAGGAATTTCCTTACAAAGCAGAAAAACAGGATGACCAGAGCCTGAATGATCCTTTACAGCAGATGTCACCGATAAAAACTGTGTCAATGACAGAGCTGAAAATAAAGTCTTAAACAAAATACAAATTCATTTCTCTCACTTAAAACTATTCTATACTGGCTGGCAAAGTGGCTCGAATGGTAGAGCACCTGTCTAGAAGTGTGAGCACCTGAATTCAAACCCCCGTGCCACCACACACACAAAAAAACCCCCCAAAAAACAAATCCAGAGATCACAGGTTCCTGGCTTCTTGTCAGAGTCTGATCTGTAATGTCCCCTGAAGAGGCCCAGTTGCCAGCCGATGGTGCTTTTTGAAAGGGACTGGCTCTGAAGGCTCTGACTTCTCAATGGATCAATCCATTGATGGAGTCTTAATTTGATGGCATGATTGGGAGTTGGTAGAGGTTTAGGAGGTGGGCTTAGTGGGAGGAAGTGGGTCACCGGGGGTGTAACTTTGAAGGAGGTATTTTGTTTCTGGCCCCATGTCTCTCTCTGCTTCCTGGCTGCCATGAGGTAAGCAATTTTGCTCACATCACCCCTCCACCACGATGTTCTGCCTCACCATGACCTACAGCCAGCTGGCCATGGACTGAAATCATGAGACAAAATAAAGTTGTTTTGCTCAAGGGTTTGTCACAGTGATGAAAAGCTGATTAGTATACTTCTACCATCCTGGGCCTGTTTAGGGGACATTTCAAATTCCAACCATGGCAAGGAGCCAGGGACCTCTGATCTCTGGATTTTTTTTTTTTTTTTTTTTTTGGTGGTACTGGGGACTAAATTCAGGGACTTAGCCTGTGCCTTCATTCTCACAGTCACCTCATGAGCCAAAATTGTTTCTGGAGCTCTAACCATCATATCAACATCTTGGGTAAGCTGTAAAAGGTAAGAGGAAAAGAATGTGGAAAAGGACATGCTAGCTATCTGTTCCCCTTTTCATAATTCTACCTGATGACTTTACTTACACATAAGTTGGCCAGAACTTAGTTACAAGCTACAAGAGAAGCTTAGAAATGTCATATTATAACCGAGCACACTGTCATACTGCATAAAATCAAGGGTCTGTTACTAAGAAAGGAGTAGATATGGGGGGGGCAGGTAACCTCAATGGAACACGATGTAGATGAGAAATCCCGATTTTTCTGTTGGAGGATATTAGGAGCCCACTTTCAATCTATATTGGCAATTTTAATGTGCCTGCTATTTTGTTTTATTGACTTCACTCGTTACAGTTCTAAGACACCTGGAGCACAATTTCATACAGTAGAAGAGTAAAAAAATAAAGCAGTGGATTGAAATTTTTATATCTAAAATGCAATTAAAAGAATGTTTTTAAGAAGAGTAAACTCCTTGAAGAATAAATTCCTGGTCTCTCAGCCTTAGGTTGTAATTCAAACCAGGCTTGGTCTAGATCCTAGTAAAGCGTCGGGAGGGGGGGTTGGGGGGGTGCAAGGCTGGGGGGAGGGGACAAGTAGCAGGTAGGGGTTGTCTGTCAATGCCACACTTGCTCGCTGAGGGGTACCTGTGTGCCTTCACAATCAGGTTAGGTGAGAAGAGAGCCCATACTTCGGGGGTGCTGGAGTTTGAATTCAGGACCTCATGCTTGCTAGACAGGTGCTCTTCCACTTGAGCCATTCCACCAGCCCTTTTTTGTGTGTTGTGTTTTATTTTAGAGATAGAGTCGGGGCTCTCAAACTATTTGCCAGGACTGGCTTTGAACCATGATCTTCCTGATCTTTGCTCCTAGAGAAGCTAGGATTACAGGCATGAGCCACGGGTGCCTAGCCAATTGCAGGACCTAGAAGGAGGCCACCCCAAGATCGTCCACACTACTGACAAAACACCCAGCAGAGGACAGCAGAGGCCTGGCCTCTCAGAGCACTGTGCAGCTGTAGAGAACTTCATTAACTGCTGGGCTCTTAAACAGTGTCTCACTTTCCTGGGCTTCCTGAAGTTCAGTGCTTCACAGGGGTCCCTCGACCGCAGCTGATAATTTTTCATCTTTTAGATTTTGGAGGAAGCAATGGCTGGTGGAGCAGCTCAAGTGGCAGAGTGCCTGCTTAGCAATTGGAGAAAGAAAAACTTTTTTTTTTTTTTTGTACTAGGGATTAACTCAGGATTTATGTGGCACACGCTAAGTACATGATCTACTACTGAGCTACGCTTCCAGCCCCCAAATTCTTAAAATAGGAAAAAAATGAAGTCCCTGGTTTGCACTCAATCTTTTGGTCATCAGAAGCATGTGTGATACAAGATAAATCAGTTAATCAAATTAAATAATTCTTTAAAAAAATGACTGGGGTGTGGCTCCAGTGGTAGAGCCACTGGAGTACCACCAAAATAAGTTTTTTAAAAGAAGTATGTGTAATGGGATATCAGCTCCACCTTAGCGGAAGACCCAGTCGTCAGACATCAGCCACTCCCAATTCCAGAAGGAGGTGTGGATGGCAACAGCACACAGGCAAAGATGAGGGGTCCAAGGACAGTTTGGCACCCATTGGTTCCGCATGTGCTTTGAAGAATACAGGAGCTTCAGCTAATTCAAGGTCAGGGAAAGAACGTCTTGTAGAGAAAGGGGCCCGTGTCTCCGGCACAGTGCCCCATGCGGAGAAGTGGGAGGTTGCTCCCCACTTCTGAAAAGATATCAGAGAGCCAGAATGTGTTCCCTGGATCCTGAAGACAGAAGTCTTCGTGCCACTCCTGCCTGAGGGGCAGGCGAGGAGGGGTGCATTCTTTTCCTGAGTCTGTCCTTGGTGGGAGCCTCTGGGAACCAGGTGGGGTCTTCGAGATCCTTAGATCTTCCCATGGGGACTGCCTGGAGCAGGAAGAGATCTGATTTATTAAAGCTTCTTGTCCCAGAGCTGGAGGTGGAATTACAAATAAAGACCAGCCAGGGGACATGCTGATGACAGAATAAAAAGCACAGCAGCTGGGAGACCCTGCAGTTGAAGGAGTCTTGAAAGCTCATCAAATGTCCCAAGTGATGGGGTTTAAATCCTTGCCAAGCCCAGGGAGCCCCACTTGTCTCCATAACTGTGTCCCCCTCCTTCGCCACCACCAACCTGGACGAGACGGACAGTGTGGGCAGCAGGTGGAGGGACCTGCAGTGGAAAAGACCAGGAACTGGCGGGTACTTCGGTTCCAACTCTTTCACGGGACTGGACATTTTAAGTCCTGGCTGCAGAGAGAGACCAAAAAAGTCAAGGACTGGCCTCAGATGTCACTCAGGAGCGACTAAGGGTCTGGGAGCAGGTTTGCAGCACCTGTTGGGGAAGGCAAAGTTGTTTTTTCTGCCCTGAGTCCCACTTGTTCAACGCAGCAGTCGCACACAGAGCTTCGAAAATACCTGCCAGGGTTCATCTGCTCATAGCAATTAGCACAATTAGCCCATGCATTAATTAGGGCTCCATTTACACCTCCTGCCTCACTTCTAAGAACCTGTTTAAGGCGCTAGTTCTCCAACAGTCTGCACTCATTAGTGTTCTATTTGTAACTCGATTCCTTCAGGTACCTGGGAGCCTCAAGCTCACATTACCCAATGTCCTGGAACTCAGAACAGATGAGCATGCTCCTTTGGGGCCTCATCCAGAGGCCCCAAACTCTAGAAGAGTCTGGAGAATATCATTGTCACACTACCACAATGCACCGGTTTGGGGAACCAAGTGTTTCAGAGACCTTGGCGGCTGTTTGAATTTCATATGCATTTCATTTTGTACCAGGGACCCAAATGGGTGTCAACATTCTCCATCCTGGATGGGTAACCAAGGCAGTGTGTGGCTTAAGCTAACACCTAACCACCCTCTACAACAAAACTGCAGGTGGAATAGGTGCTGCCCAGATATCAAGAGGGATGCACACAGGGAGCCGAGAACTGAGCCCTTGAAGGGACAAATGCCTGTCTTGGCTGCTGTCCCTGCTCTGGTAGGTGTCAGCCATGGGGATAAGAGCTCCTTGTATCTGACCTGCCTGGGGCAGGAGAGCCGGGAGGGGTTAAATGAGACTACACTTCTGCGTTGTCCCTAAGCTCTGATTTATAGGATGTTGCCCCAAATATCCTGTGTTTTTTTTTCCCCAGTAATTTTAAGAAATTGTGGTACAATATACAAGTTTAAAAATTACCCGTTGGGGGCTGGCAGAGTGACTCAAGTGGTAGAGCACATGCCTAGCAAGCATAAGGCCCTGAGTTCAAATCCCAGTACTGCCAAATAAATAAATAAATCAGCATTTCAATCATTTTACAGTTTATAATTCAGAAGCATTCAGTCCTCACAAGGCGTCACCAGCATCCATCTCCAGAGCCTTTTCATCATCCAAACAGAAGCTTCGTTCCCATTAAACGCTAGTGGGAGTTATCCACATTCTCCCTCCACCCAGCCACTCCCCAGATCAAGGTTAAACTGGGAAGGCAAAGACCATCCAATGCATGTGATTTCTGACGCCCAGGCAGCCGTTACAAAGTCGCCAAACCATTTGCAGAGGGCCTTGGCCTAGGTGCCATCAGTTAACCGCACCCTAGTGGACAAAACCAATTAGAAATCGTATATTTGGGATACTAATTCCCTACCAGATAAACTATTACCAAATATTTCCTCCTATTTTGTGGATTTTCTTTTTCTTTTCTTTTTTTTTGGCAGTACTGGGATTTGAACTCAGGGCCTTGAGCTTGGTAGGCATGTGCTCTACCACTTGAGCCACTCTGCCAGCCCCATAAATGACCTTTTCACTCTCTTGATAGTTTCCTTTGATGCATAATGAAATGTGACCTTTTGCAGAGGTCAAAAATAGTAGTCGATCCGACAAAGGTTACCAGCGACCAGCCACGCTGTATGAAGTACGTCACCCCCATAACCAACACACACGAAGTAAGGAGAGCCTTGTGTTGGGTGCTGGGCGAGGGATACTGATAGACGCCGTAGCCACCAGACACCTTGCCTGGAAAGCGTTCACAGTCCGCCTGACAAGGTGCCCCGTACATAACGGAAAGGCTGACAACCCATAATTATTGCTTTCCACCTGGAAGCCATGTGCTTGTAGGGGTCACACAACCATTTCAAAGGTGTGACACAGCGCTCAGTGTTGAAGGAGGCTGGTCAGGAAAGCCACGGAAGTCCTTCCTCACTTGCCCCAAACCACACAATCAAATTTCTCGCCAGCCATCAATAATTCCACCCACAGGGCAGATGTGGGGAGGCTCGTAGGTCAGCAGACGTTAACTTCAGGCGTTATAACAGCTCCGGCTCACTCAGTCTCTCACCAGGTCAAGGTTACAGTTTGCAGGGGGGGGGGAGCGAGCTCTTTCATAGCTTTGCAACAGGTGTAAAAACATCACCAGTCCTGCCTTCTGTGGAGGCTGCGCCATCAAAATAAGCCACAGAAGCTGGGTGGGGTGGCACACATCCGTAATGCCAGTACTAGGGAGGCTGAGGTAAGAGGATGGTGAGTGGAGGCCAGCCTGGGCTATGTAGTGAGATCTGCCTAAAAAAAATAAAACAAGCCTGGTGCTGGTGACTCATGACTATAATCCTAGCTACCCAGGAGAACTGTGGTTTGAAGCCAGCCCTTATCTCAAAAATACCCAATATAAAACAGGGCTGGCAGAATGACTCACGTGGTAGAGCAACTGCCTAGCAAGTGTGAGGCCAGGAGTTCAAAACCCCAGTATCACACACACACACACACACAAACAACCAAAAACCAACCAAACAAAAACCCCACACTGCCCCCCAAAATCCCAACTGACTAACCAAACAAAAAAACAAAAACAAATCGCAGCAACATTTTTACCACCTATTTTATGTCATATGAGACTCTATTTTCTTACTCTTGACTTAAAAAAGAATAGAACCAGGTGTGGTAATGCTCGCCTATAATCTCAGCTACCTGAGGCTGAGGTGAGAGGCTCACAAGTTTGATCTCCCCTGAGGACACACTCCCCCCAAAGACCTAAAGATTCCCACAAGGCCCTGCCTCTAAAAGGTTTCACCAATAGTGCCACCTGAGGATCACACCTTTAACACATCCACCCTTTGGGGACATTTAACATCCAAATTACAGCATCATTGTTTATTTTTCTTTTTGGTGAGGCTGGAGTTTGAACTCAAGGCTTTGTGCTTGCAAAGCAGGTGTTGTACCTCTGGAGCCACACCTGTCCATTCTGCTTTGGTTATTTTGGAGATGGGGGTCTTGAGAACTATTTGCCCAGGCTGGCCTTGAACCTTGACCTTCCCAATCTCAACCTCCAAAGTAGCTAGGATTACAGATGTGAGTCACCTGTGCCTGGTTTAAATTATAACAGCTTTTAACACAGAAAAACTTTGTATGTAGAAACATTCAATTCCTGGATTGTAGCAGCAGAACTGATGATTCTGGACACTGGACAGAGAAATCTGGCTAGAACTCGTGGTTACTGAACGGTAAGTACACCGGAGAAATACAATGTCACAATGTCTAAATAGCTAATGAGAACATCCTGTGACAGATCTGTCACTTTAAAAAGGCTGTGCTCATGCTTCAGGGAGCCTAATACCATGACTCGACTGATTACTTACTCTTCTTGAGGCCAGGCTCCTCTCTGAGAGTTTCAACTTCCTGAGGGTAGCTATGTGTCCAGGTCCCCAGAGACTCACTTCATGAGTGAGGGAAAATCGGGTTTGGTGGTACACCAAACTTGAAGATTGCAAGTTCAAGGCCAGCCTGAACTACATTTGGAGACAACTGTCTCAAAAAAGACAAACAACAAAGTGTGAGAGGAGTCAATTGCTTAAGCCGAAAACCCAGGCATCGTCTTTGATTCTTCCTTTTCCCAGGTGGAAAGTCCATCAGCAATGCCCCCTTTCTCCCCTTAACTTGCTCCACAGGACACAGCGACCCTCCTTTCTTGGAGACAGAATCCCACTAGGTGGCCCAGGCTGGCCTGGAACTTGCCACCTCCTGCTTCAGCCTTCTGAAGCCGTGTTGTTTCTGATGCTCTGACATCTGGGCCTGCTGACTCTGGAGGCCCATCCTTCTTAGGTATAGCCAGTCACCAGAGATTATTAAGGACTGGCTTGGAAACCCATCTTTCAAGTGCGCACAGACACACTGAGCCTGCACCCTACCTACCGTGGCCCTGGGACTGCTGTGTCCTGCGCTAGTCACCCAGCCAGGTGCAGACAACAAAGGGCAGCCTTTGCTGTGGTTTGGATTGGGTTTGTCCACCAGAGGTTCTTGTGTGGCAAGTTTGGTATGCATCCTGGTGATGTTGTAGAACCTTTAAGAGGTGCGGTCTAGGGCTGGGGGTGTGGCTTGAGTGGTAAAGCAGTTGCCTGGCAAGCATGAGGCCCTGACTTCAAATTCTAGTACCAAAAATAAAAAAAATAAAGGTGGACCTTGAGAGAGGTCATTGGGTCATTGAGTCTTTGCCCTCAGTAGGGATTAAGACAGTTCTTGTGGGACCCTGGTTGTTCCTGCAAGAGTGGGTTGTTGTAAAAGAGCAAGGTGACCCCTCCCCACCTGACTTCCTGTCTCTCCATGTGACCCCTCCCTTGCCTGTCTGTACCACTAGGATGCCATCTGCTACATGATGGCACTTTGCTCTCAAACCTACAAAATGTGAGCTCAAATAAACTCCTTTGCGTCATAAAAGTACCCAGTCTCTGGCATTTTGTTCTCACAGTGGAAAATGACCAAATACCCACATTATCCAGTCCTAAGCCTGTGTATTATGCCTCGTCCACTCCGAGAAGCCCCAAGCAGGCTCATGACCACATTTTCCCCTCACTCTCTAATGCCTGACCCACCCTGGTGCTTCCCTGTCTCCACCCTCACCCCATGGGGCGCCATGCTCCTTCTCCTTGGGGTCTGTGAGTGTAACAAACCATCTTGCAATGGCGGTTGTCTCCTGATCTGCCAGCCTTGCCGTGTCTGGAGAGTAAGAAAACCAATTCTTTCTTCTTTTTCTTTCTTTCAGTGCTGGAGATCAAACCCAGGACTTTGCTCATGCCTGCCAAGTACTCCACTGCTGAGCTATGTCCCCAAACCCCAAACCTACCCTACCTTGGAGGCTGGAGGTGTGGCTAAGTGGTAGAATGCCTGCCCAGCTAGTGCAAGTCCCTGAGTTCAAATCCCAGTGCTGCGTGTCTGTCTGTCTATCTATCTATCTATGCATATGTAAATTATATATGTATAGAAATGCTGTCTTGTGGACATGATTCTCCTGCCTTGACTCCTGAGTGCTGGGATTCTAGGCATGTATCACCACACCTGGCTCCAAAGGAGTTTCTAAAATGAAAACCAGTCACATACTCTTTATTTACAACTCCCTAGAGTCTTCTGTTACAATTAGGATAAAACCCACACTTCTCATGGTGGCCTCTGAGACCCTATGTGTTCCAGCCCCTGAAGCCTGCTCTTGAACCACTTGTGCTCCGTGCTCCAATGATGCTGGCTTCTTTTCAGTTTTTCAGAGATGCTGAGCTACCTCCTGCTCTGGGGCCTTTGTACGTGCTGTCCCGGGAACATTTTCCCTCCAGCTTTTGCACAACTAGCCTCTTTCTTTCAGTCTCGGTCAAATGTCACCTCGTGGAGAGACCATCTCTCACACCCAGTCAGACCCTCTAGGCTACTACTTGGTTTTACTTACTTTGTGGCACTTGTGACTCTGTGATTATCCCTGTACTTGTTTTTATCTGTCTCCCCGTCATACACAGCCACTTGGAGCAGAATGGGGGCTCCCTGAGCATAGGGCCTGTTTGCTGCTGGGCGCCCTGAGCCTAGCATGGTGCCTGGCACGTTCTGTTGGTTGACTGAACGAGGGGCACCTTACCTGTATTTCCAGGACTGCAGGAGTTCATGGAGCTGATGAGCGCAGAGTTGTCCCCTGCTGTCACCCTGCAGCCACTTGGGAACTGCTGGCTCATCAGAGGCTTCAAACTCCTGGCCCCAGACCAGGCCATTGCAGTGGCAGGCTGGAGAAAGGCACATTGCTCCTGTATTCTGAGAGAAGCCAGTGAGAAGCCGGCTTGTGGCCTGTGTATTGTGAGGTCCTGCTGACAGTCACACTTCCCTGCCAGGGTGCCTGTCCTTCCCCAGGCTCCTCCATCACTTGCTTGTGTCCGGGCTGCATCTCCACTTGGCCAAGGCTATGATGCAGCCCTTGTGGTGCAGTGGTGTCTGGGGTGGCTGCCAGCACTTTTATCTTCACATTCTATCTGCCAGCCAAGAGCCTTACCCTGTCTTTGCCTCTTGAAGCTCAGAGCAAGGAATGTGGGTTGACCTTGACCACAGGTGCTTCTCACTTCCTTTCTCAAGGTCCCCTGACCTGACTCCCACCCAGGCCAGCTGTTCCCTGTTCTCGATCTCCTTTTCCCTTTGCCCTCCCTCCCCAGCCCCCCAGGAAGTCTGACTTGGGAACATTTTCCCCTGAGATTCGGCTCAGGCAGCAGCATTAGTAGCTCATCCCTGCTAGGCAAGGGCCCCACAGAGCTCTTCAGTGGCTGAGTGACCACTCAGAGAAGACACTCTAGAGTCATCCATATACGTGCAAAGCTAAGGGGACCCCAAGACCTGGACTTGGTGGCTCTCGCTCCCCAGCCCACCCCATGTTCAGTGGGTAGTCTTTTTAAGGGTCTTTTATTTGCTAGGCATTGGTCTATAAGGACTGTCTCACAGATGGGGAAGGTGATGTGATCATGTCTGTGTTGGGTATCTCTCTAAGCACATGCTTTGGGAGCACACCCTGTGACAGGTAAACAGTACATTCTGGGACAAGTGGCCAGCCACATGCCACAGAAGGAAATTGGATTCCCTCCCTCAATCATACAAAAAGTTAATTAAAAACGACCAAAAACCTCAGCGTGGGGCTGGAGGTATGATCAGTGGGACAGCCTGTGCCTAGCACGCACAAGGCCCTGGGTTTGGTCCCCAGCACTGCAAATGATGACAATAATAAGAAAAACCTAAAAGTAAGCCAAGTGTGGTAGCTTGTGCCTGTGATCTCAGCTACTAGGGAGGCAGAGGCAGGAGGATCTTGAGTTCATTTATTTGTTGGGTTGTTTTGTTTGTGTGTTTTGTTTTTTATCCCTTCCTCCCTTCCTCCCTTCCTTTCTGTCTTTCTTTCTCCTAGGATCTCGAGTTGGGGCAAAATTATCAAGACCCTGTCTTGAAAGCAAAATACAGGATGGGCACTAGTGGTTCACATCTGTAATCTTAGCTACTCAGGAGGCAGAAATTAGGAGGATCATAGTTCCAGGCCAGCCCAGGCAAAAAAGTTCTTGAGATCTCATCTCAAGGGAAAAAAACTGGGTGTGGTGACACACTCTTGTCATCACAGTTCCAGCAGGAAGCTTAAACTATGAGGATCAGGGTCCAGACTGACCTAGGCAAAAAGTGAGGCCCTATGTCCAAAACAGCCACAAAAAGGACTGAGGCATGGCTCAAGTGGTAGAATACCTGCCTAGCAAGTGCCAAGCTCTGAGTTCAAACCCCAGGACTGCTAAAACAAAAACAAACAAACAAAAAAACCCCAAATCCTTCAAGGGCCTGGGGGCATAGCTCAAATGGTAGAGACCTTGGGTTCAAGTCCCAGTACCACAAAACAAACAAACAAATCCTAAATGTAAGAGTCCAAACTTTTAAACTCTTAGAAGAAAATGAACGCACAGCTCTTCACTACATTGTATTAGACAAGCTTCTTAGATATGACACCAAGAACACAGGCAGCAAAAATAAAAATAGGGAAATCAGATGTCATCAGAATTAAATTTTAAAAAAAATTTTAATTCTTTTAGCAGTATTGGGGGTTCAACTCCGGGCCTCACACTTGCTAGGTAGGTGCTCTACCACTTGAGCCATACTCCCCTCGCTAGAATTATAACTTATGCCTTGAAGGATACCATCAGGAAAGTGAAAAAGACAAGACCCACAGAATGGGAGAGAAATTTTGCAAATCATATATCTGGTAAAGAACTTTTATCTACAATATATAAAGAATTCTAACAACTCAATAAAAATGACACAGAGCCCAATAAGAAATGATAAAGAATATGACTGGACATTTTTTCAAAGAAGAGTGTACAAATGGCCAGGAAGCATGTCCAAAGATGCCCAGCCTCATTAGCCATCAGGGAAATCCAAATCACAATGACAGATCCCCTTGCCCACCCACTAGAATGACTATAATAAAAGAAGCCAGATAATCACAAGTGTTGGTGAGAATGCTGGGAAATTGGAACCCTTGTGCACTGCTGGTGGGAACAGAGAACGGTGTAGTCACTTTGGGAAACTGTGGCAGTTCCTCACAGTTTGAACAGAATTATCTTATGATCCCAATGTCCTAATTATGTGCTTGAGAAAAATGTACAAAAACATGTACACACAGGCTCATAACTGCATCATTCATAAGACCCAAACGTCCATCAACTGATGCATGGATCAACTTTTAAAATGAAGTGTATACATGCAATTAAGTACTATTTAGATGGCCAGGCACCGTGGCTCACACCTATAATCCTAGCTTCTTGGGAGGTGGAGATTCAAAGGATCACAGTTCAAGGCCAGCTCAGGCAAAAAAGTTTGTGAGGCTCCATCATAATGAAAAACAAACAACTGGGTGTAATGGCACACGCCTGTCATCCCAGTTACGTAGAAAAGAAAAAATGGGAGGCTTATGGTCCAGCCAGCCCAGGGCATAAAAATGAGTCCCTGTTTGAGAATAACTACAGCAAAAAGGGCGGGGGACTGGCTCAAGTGGTGGATGGCTCCTATGCAAGTGCAAGGCCTTGAATTCAAACCCCAGAGCCACCCAAGCAAAGAAAGGAACGAAGCATCAATGTGCACTCTGACACCGGTGAACCTGGAGATCATTATACGTGTTCAGACCCAAAGCCACACATTGTGTAACTTACTGATATGAGATGTTCAGGACACACAAATCCACAGCCAGAAAACAGATGAGCAACTTGCAGGTGTTAAGAGGGTGGACGGCAGTGGGCAGACTGCTGAGGGTTTCTTGTTGAGGTAACAGAAATGATGTAATTTGGTGGTGGTGGTGGTTGCACCACTCTGTGAATGTACCAGAAACCACTAACTTGTACTTTTAAATGGTTGAATTGTATAGTCTGTGAATTACGTCTCAGTGAAGCTGTTCAAAAATTATGTGATAAAGACCTGTATAATCCAGAGGAACTGAGAATCTGCACGTTTGTAACTTGTGGTGGGCAGAGCAATGGCTCTTTAAAGGTATTCGCAGATGTGATTAAGGGTATTGACAATGAGATAGAAATTATCTTGGATTACACAAGTGTCCCCAAACTAGTCTCATTCATCTTTCAAAAGAGAGATGATTTCCCAACTGAGTCAGAGATAAAACAAGGAGAAATTCAAACCATTCAATCTTCCTTTGCTGCCTTGAAGATGGGGAAAGGGGGCCACAAGCTAAGGGATTTCCAAGCTGGGCATGGCTGTCAGCTGAAGCCAGCAGAAACACAGAGATTTCAGCTGTGAGTGGTGGTGGATGTCTGTAATCCCAGCTAAGGCAGGAAGATTGTGTGTGAGTTGGAGGCCAACCTGGGCTACATAGTGAGACTCTGTCAGAAAGGTAAGAAGGAAGGGAGGGAGGGAGGGAGGGAGGGAAGGAGAGAAAGAAAGAAAAGGAAATAAAAGAAAAAGAGGGAGGGAAAGAGGGGAGAGGGAGAGGGAGAGAGGGAGAGAAAGGAAAAAAGAAAAGAGAGGGATTTCAGTACTAAAACCACAAGGTACTGCATTCTGCCTTGAGCAGAAAAAGGCTGAAGCAAGACCTGACCCAGAAAATGGTCCCCCAGACAAGAGCTCAGCCTCACTCCAAGACTCAAGTGAAGCTTCTTCCCCCCTGAGCTGTCAGATAATAAGTCTGTGTTGTTTGATTGTGTCACATGGTTCTGGCAGCAATAGAAAATTAAATCACCACCACTTGCTTCCCCTCCTCTTCACTCCCTGTGAGAAGCTAGGAGCCAGAGGTAGAGTGACTTAGAGGGAGGTACCTGAAAACAGAGGCTGCAGTGTGATTTTATTTCTAACTCCACAGACAATGTGAGTCACTCATCAATCTGGGTCTGCTTTCCATGTCTGTAATGCAGGCTGAATTAACCCTGGCTTCTGCCTACCCCACAGTGGAAGGACTAAGAAGAAAAATCCAAGAAACAGTAGCTTCACAAACAGAGCCCCAGGGTTTTCCTTTTCCTGCAGGAGGTAAGCTACAGATGTAATCTGGTCACAGAATTCCCCTCCCCCCTACCCCCCCTCCCAGGGTCACCACTCCTGGAATTCATGGAACTTTGGGCGCAGCTGGTCCCTGTGACATGACCTGGAGGGCAAAGTAACTGCAGTTAGCACAAAAATGAGAAATGCTTCAGACAGGCAAAGTATTGAGATCAATCGCCAGGTCCACGTGCGCAAGGTTTCAGATGCTGGGGTTTAGCATAACCAAACTGTTCTTGTGATGGAAAGAAAGCAAAACAATTGTCCAGATCAAACTAGAAGGCACAGGGGAGAGATGAGACTGAGACGGCAAGCAAGGAGAGAGAGAAGGGAAGCATCACCCAGGCTTGTGGGAGGGAGACATCCCAGCAGGAGAGCAAGAATGACACCCAGGCTCCTCTTCTCACCCCGCCCCAACACCACCCAATGAAGTGAGTGCACAGGAATTTCTTAGCAAGCTGGTTTCAGCTTGCTAAATTGATTTAGGGATTTTTTTTTTTAAAGTTCATCAAAGATTTCTTTTCTTTTTTTTTTTTAAATTAGCTCAAATTATACAAAGGGTTTCATCGCACTATTACTTCCAAAGATGTGTACAATGTACTTTGATCAGACTCACCCCCTCTGTTATAGTCCCTTAGTGCCCCCCCCACCCCGGCTTTTTCAAACAGTATTTAGCGGGTTTTATTATGCTACCTACTTTGGTCGTGTTCACCCTGTTTGGAAATATTTTAAAAGATGTCCTCAGGTTAACAGGTCGCCCTGTAGTTGCCACATTGAGGTCTGAGAAATGACCTCAGGTCATCTCAGTCCTTGGGCACCTGTCTACTCTCATCTGCACCTTCCCTGGCCTGAGTTTTCATAGCTGTGTTTCATGGGGTTATGGAATGTGGAAAGAACTCTAAGCCAGGAGTGAGGGCATCAGCTGAGTTGGTTGACTGACCTCTGCCTTGGACCCTCGAACTTACTTCCTACCCCAGACTCCACTCAGTGTGACCTAAATCCTTCCCGAGGCTCAGCAGCTCTCTGCAGGTCCCCATATGGCCCCTGGGATTGGTGACAGTGGGGCCCAGCTCTCCCCAGCTCCCAGCCTTCCTGGAACTTCCTTGCCCAACATCCTGTGTGGTAATCATGCCTGTTGGCCTCACTTAGTCCTTCTGGTCACTATTAACTTCCCCCTGCTAATTCCTGATGCTCCTACCTGGGAAGCCATCATCGTGAAATAAAAGGTTGCTACTCATTTTCTCTCAGGTCTGAGTTCCCACTCCAGAATGTACCAGTGGTCTTCAGCAGAGATGGCCATGCAGTCTCTGTCCCTGGGGTGGCTAGGCAGTAATCTGAAGAAAGGACAGAGATAATTTCCTCCAGGAGTAGGGATGGATACCCACATCCAAGAGATGTCCTTGGTAGTCTGGCTGGTCACTTGGGCTCTGATAAGAGAAAGGGCCACCTAGGGACGAAGCAGCCACCTCTTCAATGGCAAGGGCCACCACAGGCACTGACAGAGGGTGAAGAAGTGGGCATGAGATTGGGGCAGGGTGCATACTGCACAGTAATGGAGAGGAGCGGATGGAGGACGGAAATGATCACCCACAGAGTGCTGAGATCCAACTTTAAACACCTGTTACCCTCCAGAGACGATCTTATTCCATTTCCCGTCTTTCCTACAGCCACAGGTACAAGCTGCCTTTTACTAGGTCTTACTATCCGCCAGACAGCCCGAGGCGGGTGCTCCCATGATTTTCATTGTGAAGATGCAGTCAGGTGTCAATGCCACCTAATGATGAGGTGTGAGTGAGGTGGAGCTGTTTGATGGGGCGTGACAAGCGCGTGTACTCCAACACTTAACTCACTATCTCTAGATATTGGAAACGGGGTCGACACTGAACTTCTTTGGACGCTCCTTCTACCAATGGGGGAAAACAAGGCCTGGGGAGGTCAGGTATCCTGATCCAGATCCCAGGAGGAGCCAGCAACCCGACTCCCGGGATCTCCCGACGAGACAACCACCTCCCTTGGCATCTTTTGGGGGCACACGCGCATTTCCGGCAGCAGAAGGACCCGAGGAGGGGAACAGAGCTGCGAAGGCAGGCGGGGCGGGCGCTCAAGTTCAACCGCCCCACGCTAACCGGGGAAGAAGGCCCCGCCTCCTCGCAGGCGAGCGCGAGCCACGGGGCGTGGCCGCCCATGTCCCCGCCCCCTCCGCGCGCCCTACGCCAGGCTGCTGCCGCGCGCGCGCGCGTTTCGCTCCGCGCCCCACTGCGCGCGCCTCCTCCTGGGCCCTACTGCGCGCGCCCCTGGCCCCGGGGTGAGCGGGTGCGGGGCTGCGGTGGTCTGAAGTCTGGCCTCTGGGCCCTGTCCCCGCTTGCCCTGACCCTCGGTGGCATCTCAGGTTGTGGGGCGAGGGGGCCGGGCAGGCGCGGGGCGGCCGCAGGGCTGGACTTGGCCTTGAGCCCTTCCCGAGCGCCCCGGCGCAATCCGAGCGCCGGTGAGGCGCGGGCCCGCGTGACGCACGCACCTGCTGGGGCGGTGGCCCTGCGGAAGAGGAGGCGTGAGCCGGGGTCGCAGGCCCGAAAGCCCCCGGGAGCGAACCCTGCCCGCCAGCCCGCTCGCCCCGGCCACTTCCCGGAGGAGCTGCGGGCTCTACCGAGCGAGATGAAGTAAGCTGCCACCCCCGCCCCCGCTTGCTCTCCAGCTGAGTTATTTATAACCCGACGGTCAGCCAGCCGGCCTGGAGCCTGGCCAAGGAGGTAGCAGGGATCCCCAGGCACTGTGCTCGCCGGAGTCGCCACCCACCCGCCCGCTGTCGCCTCTTAGACTCCGCGCCCGTGCCCTCCTTCCGCAGAATAAAGGAATCGCCACCGTCCACAGAGCCTGAGGGCTCGGTGCGGTTTGGTGGCCGGTCACTAGAAGGCGGCCAGGCTCCTCCCAGGGGGCCCAACGCGCCCCATTCCTTAGGCTTCCCGGAACGACATCCGATGCGTGGGAGCCCCGAGCTTTCCCACTGCTTAAGCTTTGGCCTGTGCTCTCGGGTTTCAGACAGCGTTTCCAACACACCACCCAGTGAGTGATTTTCCAGAGGTAAACCTCGCTGGGTCTCTGCACAGTCTTGAATGCTTAGCCAGAAACGAGAACTCTGGAGACATCTTAAGGCTAAGATCGTTGCACTCCCCCCACCCCCATCCCCAGAGCATGGCTCGTGGGGGGTAACATGACAGATTGGACATAGTCTAGACTACGTTCTACAGTCTCTGCAGCGGTGCATGATAAAGTCTTTGAGTTTGTGAGGCTAATCTTTTAGTGAATTTTGGAAACACCCAAGATAAGAGTGCTGCGTCTAGCATGAGCAGAGGATTTGGGGTGGTTTTTGTTTCGTTTTGTTTTGCTTTTTTCAGTACTGGGGTTTGAACTCAGGGTTCAAGCTTGCTAGGCAGGTGCTCTACTGCTTAAACAGTGCCTCCAGCCCTTTTTGCTGTGGTTATTTTTGAGATAGAGTCTCACTTTTTGCTAAGTGGGTGTGGATCACCATTTTCCATCACTACCAGCTTTTTCTATTGAGATGGAATCTCATAAACTTTTTGCTGTGACTGGTCTCAAGCCACAATCCTCCCAACCTCAGCCTCCTGCGAAGCTGGGTTGACAAGTGGGAGCCATGTCTCCTAGCTGTTGAGTAGGGCTTATTTTTGAGAATTTTTGGCATAACGGTTTCTTTGAAATACATGATGGCTCAACACAAAGCCATAGTGAGTATAGGCAGGAATTTGTTTTTACCCAAAGAGTAGAGTTTAAGTTACTGTTATTCTGTGGATAGTTCTGGGTCATTTAAAAGGGAAACCTGTGAGCAAACACAGGGAAAGGGAAAGTTTCCTTTGGTCATCTGTTTGAACAAGGCGAAATGTCCTTGCTTTACAGCCCAGAGCAATTAAGCAAAGAGCTTAGGGCAACCCTAAGCCTGAGTTAGAGCTTACTCTTTTTATTCTTTGGTATGTATGTATTTATTTTTGGCAGTTCTGAGGATCAAACCCAGGGCTTCATGCATGCTGGCCAAGCAGTCTACTACTGAGCTACAGACCCATTCCTTATTCTTTACTCTTCCTGCCACATGAGAAACTCAAAGGGAGTGCAAAGATCCCAGCATCGGATCCCTTTTTCATCACTATGATTGCAGGTCCAATAAGCTGTCATGAGCCATTCCTTTGCTGCTGCTGCTTTTCTCCTCCTCCTCTGAATACTGGGAATTGAACTCAGAGCCTTTCTCTGCCACTTGAGTCACACCCTAGTCCTTTTAATTTCTTTTTCCCATACAGTCTTATGCTCTCTACCTGAGCTGGCCTCAGACTGTGATCTTCTTTATGTCTGTCTCTGGAATAGCTGTGATTATTGCTGTACACACCCCACCCTGCCTCCTTAGCATATTTTTCTGTTGTGAGATGGTTTATTGGTTTTACAGGCATTCCGAGAAGGTGGTAAGAAGCGCCTTGTTCATGCTGGTGATGTGCAGAGGTGGAACTGACACTTTTTGAGTGCTTACTGCTTGCCAAGCATTTCCATAAGTGCCATACTCCCCTTATCTCCTCATCGGCTTGTTTTCCCACTCTGTGGTTAAGGTACAAAGGTTAAATAACTTGTCGGAGGTCACCCAGCTGCTCAGAGACAGGGCTAAGAGTTGAATCCAAGGCTCTCTCGCTTAGCCAGCTCTCCAGAAACTAACCTGAGGGCCTTCCAGATTTTACCAGAGCTTTTTAATGTCAGAAGGAGGGAGGGGGAATCACTGTTAGGCAAAGTGGATGTGTGGCCAGAGCAGCTGTGTCCTGGAGCAGAGCTGCTGCCCACTGGCTAGTTTGTGTGAGAGAACTAGCCTGTCCAGCCAAAACCCCTATTGGTCCAGTCTTGGAGAGGAGCAGAACCATTATCTACACCAAGACAGTGATTACAGTTTTGCCATTTGGAGATATAACCACACATTCTACAGTAGGAGGGAAGCTAACTTTCCATCTGGACTGCCATACTCACATCCTGTCCTCTCTAAGCTGTCTGGCCCCCTCGGGAAGTTATTCTGCCTTGTAAGCCTTCTTTCTTCTCTACTCACTGCTGAACATGGGGTCACAGTAGTACCTACCTCATGGCTTGTGGTGAGGATTAAAGGGTATGATGCCTGTCATAGCCTAGCGTTTGGCATATGGCTAAGTGCTCAATAAATAGCTCTTATTACTTAACATTTTGTTACAAGTAATAAGCAGCTGCTGATGCCCAAAATCACCATCGGAGCTTTTTCCTCCATGCAGTCATTCAGATGTATTTGTTGATTTAGTTCCTTCAGCAACTGCTTCTAGAGTGTCCTCTGTGTGCTAGGCATGCTTTGGGTAATGGAACTACTTTAGGAAACAAAACAAAGAAGAATCCTATGCCTCCTCCCTGACTTACCTTCTGGGGCAGGGGAGGGAAGGAGTGGTGGACAATAAGCAAGATAAATGTAGTTTTCATAGGGTATGTTAGAAAGTGATAGCTCTACAGAGAGATATAAGGCAGGAGAGGAGGGCTGAGGGTGTGAGATGGAGGTGGCTGGTTTACAGTTTATTGAAGTGCCCTGAGAAAGCCTTACTGAGCTATTGATGGCTCAGTAAAGAGCTAAGGTGAATGAGGGAGTAATCAGGTGGACCACTGCTGGGAAAAGTAGGCCAGGCAGAGAGCACAGTGAGTACAAAGGCGCTGAGGCAGAAGAATGAGCAGCTAGAGTCTGAAGAGGGGCAGATGAGAAGAAGAGATCAGAGGGATGGGCAGGAGGGTGAGATGTGTAGACCCTGAAGGTCACCGTGATCCCTGAGCTCAGCTCCCTAGGGACTAGAGGTAAATGCAGGAGGTCACGAGGGAGGTTCCCAAGTAATCCAGACAGAGACCATGGTGGAGTGGAAGAAGGTGATGAGGAGCAGTTGTATCCTAAATAAATTTTGAAGATAGATACTATAGGATTTGCCAAGAGATCTGACCATCCCAAGGTTTGCGACGTGATCACCTGGAAGGATGGAGGCTGGGGGAACTGCACTTGAAGCAGGTAGGGAGGCTAACTCAGTGCAGTTGATTGAACTTGTCTGAAGTTGTGTGGAAAGTTCAGCTCTGGGCCGGTAAATGTTTAACAGTCGGTTCTGCATGGGTTGGTATTGCAGTGGGGACCTGATTCATAGCCTTTGTCAATATTTGTGGTATAAATATTCCCGTTGGCCAGGTTCTAGCACACTAATATGAAATATCTCCCCCTTACAGATACAAGAACTATAAAAAGCATAGATGAGAGTGAAAAAAGTGGTCAAATGATTAGGAGGCAATGACTTTTGATTATTACCTTAATTTTTAATCTAACTTAATTATGTATTTATATAATTCTATTTTTAGTAATAGCTGTGTTTAACAACTGACCTGAAAATTTAGTGATTGATTCTTGTATGCAGTTATGAAGTGGGTGTAGTCCTTCACTGTTTCTGGCCACCCACAACTGGTACCTACAGAGGAAGTAGGAGTGAGAGGTCTCAGCTCGGTAAGGACCCCAGAGCTGCATCTGGAAGCTTTTGTCTCCTGTCTGGTCCTGAGGGGAATGAACACAGATCAAAGTTGACTGACTGCAGAGTTTGGACTTGGGGCTGCATGGATGCCTTTGGCACAGGTGGACCAGGACAAGAGAGGAAGTGTGCAGGGAAAGTACTAGGGTTGGCTTCAGTTTAAAGTGAACTTTAGTTTGATTCTTGTTTTCCTCCAATGTTCTTCCAAACTTATGGGTTGTGATTTAAAGGACATTCCCTCTTCCTGCCTCACACACAGAAGCAGTGTCGTCCATGGGGCTGGAAAGGGAACATGGCGCCAGCAGCAGCCACTGACCTTTCCCTCCCAGCTCCTTCCTCCCACCCCTGCTCTGCTGGGCAGAAAGGGCCAGCCCTGCTTCCTCCTATGGCTGACCAGACACTGCTCTGCTGCTGGAGCTCTGGCACAGACTGCTTCTGCCTGTGCTGGCCTGATGAGGCACAGCTGTGTGAGTCTGGCCAGACGCATACCTTTCCCACATGGGTGAAAACAAAGACTAGAGCCAGGTTCTGATCCAGACCCCCTGGCCAGCCAAGTAAGGGTTCCCCTTTCTGGGATGTTAGCAGGGCCCTTGTCTAACAGGTGAGTCTCCCCTGGATGACCTCTCAGACTCAGAGTTGGGCAGCCAATGATGTCCTGGACTGAGTCACTGTGCCCAGTCAGTCCTAACTGTACCATGATCCTGGCAGAGCAGTGCCTGGTGCCTGTCCCTGGAAGAGGTCCTTGGATTTTGTAGTGAATGCATTTCTGGCTACTTTCCTTCCTTCCTTCCTTCCTTCCTTCCTTCCTTCTTTCCTTCCTTCCTTCCTTCCTTCCTTCTTTCCTCTCTCCCTCCCTCCCTCCCTCCTTCCCTCCCTTCCTTCCTCCCTTCCTTCCTCTCTTCCTTCTTCCCTCCCTTCTTCCCTTTCTCCCTCTGTCCTTCCTTCCTTCTTTTCTCTCTTCATATTTCTTTCCTTCCTTTTTATTATTACTATTTTTTTTTATCACTGTGTAGCTCAGACTGGCCTCAATCTAACCATCCTCCTGCTTCAGCCATTACACTATCTCCTGGCCAGTTTCTTGAATAAGAATTGTTGCACATGAAACTGTATCCACCTCACTCTTAGGATATAACTCAAAGAGTCTTAACTTCTCCACACTCAGGTAGCAGCTCCATCGTAATTTAGCTCTGGATTTCCTGGCCCTACTGTGTTGGTATAGGGCTCTAAGCACTTTCCTGAATCTCTCTGATGGTAGGGCAGAGACTTCCCTTCCTTGGGAAGCATAGAACTGAGGGGCAGTAAAATATCTGGGATATGCTTCATTTCCAAGCTGAGGAAGCTGAGGCCCAGCCAGGTTCAAGGTTATATAGTTGTTTAGGGCAGGTACTAGACAAGACTGACCACACTTTCCAGTTCCGAAGATCCTGGCTTTTCTGTCCTGTAGCGTCACAACTGTTTACCAAGGGTATCTTACTGATTTCTTAATTAAAAAACAAGAGAAGAAAATTCATAGTTGGATCTATATGGCCGTGCTTTTTGGCTCTCTGCAAATTTGGTAGATTTACTTCCCAGCCTGGTTCTCTCAAGCAAAAAGTTCTTCAGAAAAAACCTTTCAAACACACAGCCTCTATCTACAGCATGAGGGTGACTGGGAGGGACCGCAGGGAGCTATGCCAGAGCTTCCCTGTACTACACCTCTGCTGCAGGACGAGGGTCCCATTCCTACCTTAACTGGAGGTTAACCATGCCAGCCTTTCTCCTGCTCCTGGCACTGCAGGTGTTTATTGGAGTGGAGTGTGAAGTAGATCTGTGCTCCAGGGCCATCTGCAAGGTTGGCTCTGTAGCCCAAGAGACTAGTCTTCCCCTTAGATAGTAGTGGTATCATGCACCCTTGGGTGCACGCTTAATTCACTGTGTTAACATTTGTCTAGCATTTTTGTCTTTTTGTTGCTGTTGTTTGCAATACTGGGGTTTGAACTCAGGGCCTACACCTTCAGCCACTCCACCAGCCCTTTTTTGTGATTGGTTTTTTCGAGATAGAGTCTCAAGAACTATTTGCCCAGGCTGGCTTTGAACCATGATCCTTCTAATCTCCGCCTCCTGAGTAACTAGGATTACAGGGAAGAGCCACCAGCGCCCAGCTTTTGTCTGTTTTTGTTGCATGCCTCATCACAGTTAAACCTCACAAGCCTCCGCCCTTCAGGTTGGTGGGATCAGCCCTGTTTCATAGATGAAGAAACCGGGACTCAAACCGACTAAGTGGTTTGCTGAGGTCCTACAGCTGGACGTAGCTCCTGGGACCCCTGGCACAATCCTCTCTTGACTAAAGAAACTGGGTAGTGCAGCAAGGAGGGCTGGGGTGTGACTTCACAATTGATGCCACTTGCTCAGCTTTCTTGTCAGTAAAGTGAGAATCAGCCCAGAACCTGCCTGTTGTTATTGTGAGGTGCTAAGGCAGTATAACAAAGTCACCCTGGTTAACATAGGCGTTATCTGGTTCAGTAGTTAGTAGCCAGTTGTTCCAGGAAGATGGGCGAATTAAACCGTTCCTGGTTGTTTGGTCTGCCCTGAACCTACTGAGTCAGCATTGCACTGTCTTGATGTGCTGTGGGCCTTTTGATTCAGATGCCCTGCTCAGCATTCCGGAGTCTTGCCACCAAATTGTGCTCCTTGGAGCAGGCACATCTGGCTCCTCCCCTGGCCTTCTTTACCAGAATCTGCACTTTAAAAAGATCCCCAGGATATGCAAATACCCATTAAAGTTTGAGTAAAGCAAATGCACAGGCCTGCCACCCAAACTGACTTAGGAAGGACTTGTTCCCTAGGTGTTCAGCAACCACAGTGTAAGCAACTGTGTTGAAATACCCGATACGGCAGGTGCTTACAGGAGTGCTGGGAACATAAGCAGAGATAAGGACAGCTGACCTGAACCCTGATGGGAACAGGGCTGATAAGGAGGACTGCAGCCTGGCATGCAGTCAGGGAGGAATAGGATTTAGCAGAGAGCCAGGCACCTGGTGGTCCACAGTCTTGGAGGGTGGGTACAGGTGCTGGCCTTGGGTCTTGGACTCCCCCGCACCTTCCATCAGGCACTGTAAGGTCCCCTAGCTCCCCGTGCCGGGCACATCCAGAGCCCTGTCTTCCAGGACTGATCAGGAGTTTGAAACATGGCTTGCCAGCTGGCGCTTCCCCCCTTTCCAGGCTGTTCTCTGGGCTTCAGGTTTCTGCCTGCCTCTCTCCAGTACTGACCTTGCAGCTTTTTCTTCCCTCTGGGCACAGGCTATTTCCAGTTGAGAAGGAAACACTGGAGGTCCAAAGACAGGACTGGCAAGCAGGAGAAAGAATGGGCCTGTGGTCCATATGTTTATTTGGGAGTGAGTGCAGATACAGAGAGACAGGAGAGGAAGGCTGGGGGCCACTCAGGTGGTCCTTGGATGAATGAAAATGTCAGCATCCTGTGGACACCATCCCAGACATTGTTCTTGGGCCTCTGACTTGGTGTGGCTATTGCCAGGCCATCTTGGGACTGGATCTCCAGAGAAACAAGGAAGATGCAAAGGAAGGGTAGGGGAGGGCCAAGAGGCAGATTTGGTCCCCTCTGTGTGGGGATGGTGGCTAATAAGCTGGCTGGCTCAGTGGGGCCATTCACATGTTCAGTCTTCTCTTTAAATCTGATCTCCCTCTCTGCATAAGCACAGTACGCCCCCACCCCCAGTGTGGAGGCAGATTCTGCCAATCCTCTCTGCCTCCTCTGTGAGGGTACTCAGTCAGTCCCTTAGTTCCCCCTTCACTCTCCCACCACCAGGCTGGGCCTCCTTTCTACCATCTACTTCCCATGGTCATGATGCCAACCATGTTTCTTTCCTCCTTACTTCCTTGTGCCCTTTCCCCAAAGTCTGGTCCCAGTGGGAAATTTGCTTCAGGGTGCAAACCAGCACACACTGGGCCCTATGACCTTGACCAGAACAGAAGGCCAGAAACAGCAAGTACTCTGATGTGTACATGGCCTGTCCAAGGCTACAAGCCTCTCAGATGTGCAAGCTGCCTCAAATCAGGCAGAAACCAGCCTGATGACATGCTTGCCTTTCAGAATTGGTGGCATACAGTTGCCTAGGAGCCAGAAAGCCTCATGTCCCAGCTTCCCATTTTCATATTATGGGTCCATTATCCATTATTCAGGAAAGAGCCTTAGCCTTTCCATCTGCAAAAGGGCAAACTGTAACAGAACACACCCTGCATGATTTTTCAGGGCTCTTGTCTGAATTCCATGGGATTTGTTGCAATGCATAGAAGTACATGGTTCAGGCTGGGCATGGTTGTGCATATCTATAATGCCTCAGGAGACTGAGGCAAGAGGATTTCAAGTTTGAGGTCAGCCTGGGCTACATAGTGGGACCCTGTCTCAAAAAGAAAAATATACTTGGTTCAGTGATAGGCACATGCAAGCATTCTGTGTTTGCTGCTATTGCTCTTCTGCAGTAAGAAGTTTCTGTGCACATGGTGCTTACAAGGTGGTGGGCTCTGCCCTGAGCAAAATGGACTGGAGGTGTGGCTCAAGCAACAGAGCACCTGCTTTGCAAGCGCAAAGCCATGAGTTCAAACCCCAAAATAATAATAATAATAAGTGTCCAATTATTAAAGAGTTGAGCTGGGATTCACACTCAGGCAGTGAGTAGGTTATTTGTGTGTGTGTGTGTGTGTGGTGTGTGTGTGTGTATGAGTGTGTGAGTGTGTGTGTGCATGATGCTGGGGATTGGACCCAGGGCCTTTGTACATGCTAGGCAAGTGCCTTACCACTGAACCACACTCCTAGCTCAGAGTCTGTTTTAAATCACTGTGCCAGTCATTATTAGTAGCAGTTCTGTGTAGAGTCCAGTAGACATGGAAGAAAGCCAAGGGAGAGGTGAGAGGAGATATCACCTCTTCTCACAGTTTCAGCCATCACCTGGGGGGTCTGCTACCATTCCTGGACTAGGGTTGCCCTGCTGGTCTAGACGACTGTGCTCACAGATGAGACTGGCTGCATTTGCAAAGTGGACAGGTCCCCTTCTCAATCCTGTGGGGCTCCTTGTGTCTTGTGCTACTTTCCCATGCTCCTAGCAGCAGAATCTCTCCCAGGCATAATATCTGTTTGCAGGACAGCCTCCCTACCATTGACTTCCTGGTACAGAGGCCTAGCTGCCAAGGAAGGAGAGGAATGCCAAAGGACTATGACATTTTCCCAAGAAAGGTGGCTGTTTGTCACCAGACAGGAAACAATTTGATAGCTTGACACGTTTGCTTCCACATCACAGCTACCTGAACTATGTCTGACTCTTCCTTGTTCCTTGTCTGTCTTTGCATGCATCCCAGGCACTCAGGCACTTGGAAGATGCTCACAGTGGCTGTGTGCATGGCCCTTCTGGGCTGCCTGCAAGCCCAGGCACTCCAGGGACATGTCTCCATAATCCTGCTGGGAGCAACTGGGGACCTGGCTAAGAAATACTTGTGGCAGGGGCTGTTCCAGTTGTACCTGGATGAGGCAGGGAAGGGCTATAGTTTTAGCTTCCATGGAGCCGCCCTGACGCCCCCCCAGCAGGGCCAAGAGCTCATGGCCAAGGCCCTGGAATCCCTCTCCTGCCCCAAGGACATGGCACCTGGTCACTGTGGCAAACTCAAGGAGCAGTTCCTGCAGCTGAGCCAGTACCGACAACTGAAGACGGATGAACACTATCAGACTCTGAGCAAGGACATTGAGGCACAGGTCCAGCGGGAAGGCCTCCGAGAGGCCGGCAGGATTTTCTACTTCTCGGTGCCGCCCTTTGCCTATGCAGACATTGCCCGTAGCATCAACAGCAGCTGCCGGCCAGGCCCAGGCGCCTGGCTGCGGGTTGTCCTTGAAAAGCCCTTTGGCCACGATCACCGCTCAGCCCAGCAGCTAGCCACAGAACTAGGAAGTTTTTTTCAAGAAGAGGAGATGTACCGGGTGGACCATTACCTGGGAAAGCAGGTGAGCTACAACTCAGAGCCTCCCAAGGCTGGGGTGTGTTGGCTGCCAGTGGACCCCATCAGCAGGGCCACGTCGCCTGAGGGCATTGGGAACTCTGAGCCCTCGAGATCTCCCTGCAGGTGGGCAGGAGGTGCTATGGCAAGAGAAACCAGTGAGCAATGGGCAGGACTGCTGATCCTTGTCTGTAAGTACAGCTTCTAGTTCTTTGTGTGTCTCCAGCCTTGTTCCTGACTCTCATTCCTCAGTGTTGCCCTGCTCCCTCCACCAGAGGTGGCCAAGAAATTCTGGTGTCTGGACCTGGTTTCCCTATGGGGATGTCATGAGAATTAGATTCAGCCTATTTTGTACCCATCTGCCTTCTTCCAACGTCGCTTGCTTCCTGAATTCTGCTTTGAGCAAAAGGCTGGCAACAAGATCTCTATGGGGCAGTAGGACCCTGAGCCCAGGCATCTCAGCCGGGCCCAGAGGCAGGAGCTTGGGGTGACCTCCTGGATGTGAGTCAGTGGCCAATTCACTCTGCTCAGGCCTCAGAACCCTGGGAAGGTGGGGTTCTTTTTTTTTTTTTTTTTTTTTTCATTTTTCTTTTATTAGAAGGTAGGGTTCTGACTCAGCAACCCAGCAGAGAGAACACTGCACCTGTGTCCTCTGGTACCCAGGCTGCTAATCCAGGGCACATATCAGATACCAGGTAGTGTTCTAGGGCAAAGATGTGACTTTCCATCCAGTTCCATCCAATCCTATGCAATTGCCATAGTAATAGTTCCAAAAAGGGGTCCCCAGACCAGGGCCAGGCCTGGTGAGGTTTTTATTTGTTGATTGCAAAATGAGGAGAAATACAGAATGTATTCAATTTGAAGGCTTTTCTTGCGACATTTTTGGCATGAAAATATCTTTACTAAAAACTCATAGTTATGGGAGATGAGTAATTTTAAATATGTTCTTTCTTGGCTGGTAACTCTGTTTGGGTCACTTATAAGTTCTAGGAGTCTTTCGTGGGCTGTGAAACCCTGAAGCCCAAGAACAATTGCTCAGAGAACGTCTTCTCCCCTGAGCAGGGAATAGAGGTCTAGAGCCCTTGGAGCCCGGGCCCCTGCCACCTCCCAAGAAGAATCTCCGGCATGACCAGTCTTCCTCCCTGACAGGCTGTGGCTCAGATTCTGCCCTTCCGGGACCAGAACCGCAAAGCCTTGGATGGCCTCTGGAACCGGCACCACGTGGAGCGGGTGGAGATCATCATGAAGGAGACTGTGGATGCAGGAGGTGTGTGAGTGGCTGTGCACTGTGCAGCATCTTGGACTGAGCCTTGCCTGCCTGGTGTCTGGCCGTGTGCCAGGCCCTGCAGGCTAGAGCGGCAGCCGGGCTTTTGTGTGTGGGCAGCCTAGCTCGAAGGGAGGCTTTCCGCTGGTGTGTGGTCTCCTTCCAGGGCCTGTTGTGTGTCGCCCACTCTGCACTGAGCCAACTGCAGGGTGCTTGGTGGCAGAGCCCAAATCATCGTTGCTGTCCATAGGGGGTGTTTGGTCTAGTGACATACACCTGGCACAGACACTTGAAATAATTGGCAGGTAATAAATGCTAGAAGTTACCCTGGGATTTACACGAGTGTGGTGGAGATTATCAGAGCTGTGTGAGGGCTTCACACACTTCTGAACTTGCACAAGCAGGCCCCCTGCCTGGGAGGCTCCCAGGGGTCTTGGCTGATCATCATTCAAGACCCACCGCCCATTACAATCTCATGGTGCCACAGACCTCCCACCACTGTCCTCCTTGGTGTTGTCTTTGTCTTACTGTCTCTCCCAGGAGGACACCCACCTTGGAAGTACTGAATAAATACTGAATGAGTGGTGTCCACCTTGGTTAGGAGACCTGAGTGTTCGGCTTATCTCTGCCTCTACCTGGTCATTTCCACATGTGTGGAATGAGTGAGTTTTGTAGGTGGTGGCAGCTAAGGTCACTTTGGGCTCTGGCATTTTGAGAGGTTACTACATTTTTGAGCACCAACTACATTTAAAGCATTGGTTCTTACCTATAATAATATAAACTAGTTTTTATTGTGTCCTTAGTGCCCCTACCCTACCGCCTGCTGCCACAAGCACCCATATGAGCTGGGAACAATTACTGGCCTCCTTACAGATGAGGTTTGGTGATGTATGCAAGGTCTCTAGCAGGCATGGTGGAGCCCAGTCCTGGGGACAGCAGTGTGGCTTCAGCTTCCAGGCTTGGCACCACTCAACAGTGTCACCAGAGCAGTGATCATGTCCAGCTCAGCCCTGTGCCTACCTTCTGCAGTTGCAGGGGGTCCTGGAGGTGTGTACCTGGCCAGATGGGTGAACTCTGAGCATTTAGACCTTGTGATGAGGCAGAAGTTCTGTCTCTTTCTCTTTCCACTTGTCATTTCTCCTTGTCATTCCTCTTTCATTCCTTTCCACCTTCCCTTGGTTATACTTTGGCTTTCTCTCCTTTCCTCTTTGAAGGTGTATTTAGTGCTAGAAGCTCTGTGCAGGCTGTGGGATGGCACAGACCTAGCCTCTGCTCTCTGATACCTCATAGATTAACAGATGTTGGGGGTACAACAGACTCCACCATGGGGAGTGCAGTCTGGCAGTGCTGTGGGAGGTGGGTGAGGGGCGGGAGGCCAGATAGGACTTCTGAGTTGGGCCTTGAAGGACACCACTCAGAAGGTCCTGGGTTCTTCCCTCTAGGAGAGAAGAGGTCCTGGCCCCCAGCAGTGACCCTTCCTGGGTCTCAGGAAACTCTCCTTAGTCTTTCTGGATGTCTCTGCCTGGTCCCCCGCAGGGGCTTGGACATGGATGTTCTGAGCCTATGTGTTTCTGAGGCCCTGACAAGAGTGCACTCATTGCAGATGGGTGGCACATCTGGTGCTAAAAGGCTAAAAGTGTGGAGTGGGTGGGCGCTGCTACCACCACCTCTAAGCAGGGCCAGCAGACATTGCCTGCCCCTCTCTCTGCTGCCTGGACTTGGTCAGTCTGTGCAGGGCTGGGAGACCAGGTCTCCCTCTTTACTTTCTGGTAGCTCCACCTGGGTGATAAAGAACGTGATGGTTAGAGTTACCTGTGGCCCTCTCACCTGTGCATCCGCCACCCTCCCTCCCATTTGAGTTCTTTGCAGTGTCCCTGCAGAGTCCAGAGCTAGGAGACTGCAGGTCTGATTGACCCAGCAAAGGTGCCTTTGGAATTTGGAGAAAGGAAGACAGGGACCAGACAGAAAGACAGGAGGAGGCTGGCCTGTAGTGTGAAGAGCTTGGATTTGAACAGCAACCACCACTGGGCTGGCTGGAGGGACAGACTGGGGCTCCTGCAGTCTGCAAGGCTGCTGTAGTGAGTGGATTCTCACTGTTCCTGGGCTTTTCCACTCAGTGGGGCTCCGTGTCCTCAGCCCAGAACAGGACAGGCAGCCAAGACTCCACCTGTAAGAGGAGGTAACAGCCAGCAAGGGCGAGGGCTGGCGTGGGGCTGGTCCAGTGCCTGTTTTTACTGGGCTTGTGCTGGGGCATAGGTCTCCTTGGTCATCCTGCCTCCCACCAGCTGCACGCACAGACTCAGAAGTGTCAGCATGGCTCTGCTACTAGGCCCATGCCCCAGAAAGGAGGCCTCTGACACATGGAGCTTCGGCCTCAGAGTGAGAGTATGTTCTTTCTCGTCCTGCACGTGTGTGCCAGGATGACAGGTCATGTCTGCCTCTTGAGGAAGCATCTGCCACAGCTCTGGTGACCTCAGCATGGCTCACCCCTACCCCCCCTTGCCCTGCCTTCGGAGTTTGTAGGCCAGGCTGAAGAGAGGATAGGAGCTGTGGACCTGCAAAACACACACACACACACACACACACACGGACCTGCAACACACACACACACGGACCTGCAACACACACACACACACACACACACACGGACCTGCAAAACACACACACACACACACACACACACGGACCTGCAACACACACACACACGGACCTGCAACACACACACACACACACACGGACCTGCAAAACACACACACACACACACACACGGACCTGCAAAAAACACACACACACACACACACACACACACACACACACACACACACACACACACACACGGCTTGGATGGGGTGGGAAGCAGGCAGGAGGAAAAATGGCCCCTGCCGGAGTTTGGAGTTGGGTAGGCTGCTGCTGTGGGCCTCAGCATAGGCAGAATTCCAAGTCTTGCAGTCTGAACACTACGAAGGACCAAGGTCACAGGCCCCACCCCATGCTCTGCCCTTACTGAGCTGGGTAGACCCTGCTTCTCCTCCCCTGCAGGGGTGCAGCACTAGCTGCTCCTGGCCCCTGAAGGAACCCTGACCACATCCTGCATGCTGGGAGTGGGGGAGCTGCAAACCAGGATGGGGACACTGAGCTTTCCTGGTCCAGTGTTGCTGCAACCCTAGGAAAGGGTCCTCTGAGCTGCAAGGGCCTTTGGATGTCTTCCCCCACCTCCACGCACCCACACAGGTGGCAGCAGCTTCCCCAGCTCCCTCCCCACCAAGTTGTATTTTTTTGCCTTCTACCTCTGGCCTGGAGGAGTTTTCTCCAGTCCAGGCTGCTGTACAGGCAGGGGTGGAGGGTAGGCAGGAGGAAGAAGGAAGAGAACAACCTTCATCCAGCCCAATTGTTAATCCAGCAGTCTGACCTGGGTGTACCCTGCAGAAGTCCAAGCCTCTGAAAGTCACAGGTGCCCTGGGTCACTGGCTAGGGTCTCCAAATGCAGTAGCATGGACAATAGGCATGAACTTGGCCAGGTTATCTGGCTGCTATATGGCAATGACCCCTGTGTGTCCCCCATCATGGCATCAGGAAAGGCTCTACAGACAGGAGCAACTAGGTCTTTAATGATGACGGTTCAAGCTGCCTTCACTTCCAGGGTTGGAACCACAGTCTCTGGCCCCTCAGAACCAAACTCTAATCACTGTGCTCCCCAGCCTTCCAGCAGCCCAGGCCCTCAGCAGTTGGTCTCCCTGCCAGGACAGACTCAGAAACACTGTCTTCTGCTGCTCCAGGCTCATTTATTTGGCAGGGAAGGAAGGAGACTTCCCGAGGATGTCCTTGGTGGGACGGCCCCTGTCCTGATGCTAGAAAAGAAGCATGATGTGCGTTCACCTCTATAGGTTGGAGTGACTGCCCAGTGCTTCTCACAGAGGGACCAAGGCAGCTGGGGTCCTCCCAGGCAGCTCCAGCTATCCTGCCCAATGTCTGTGTGCCAGAAAAGGCTGAGAACTCAGCAAGTCCAGCATCCCTTCCTGGCCCATCTGCCTAGCTTTCTGCAGAGTGAGCTTGGGGCATTTGTAGCCTCCTATCCACAGAGAGGAGAGAGGGAGAGAACCAGCCAAGAGTTGACCTGCCTCTCCTTGGCTCTCAACGTCTTTATTTTTAGTGATTCTGGAAGATGTTGGTAGGCACTGCAATATCTAACAATTTTAGTTGTCTTTCTTTTTTTTAAAGTATCTGATTTTAGGCTGGTGGAGTGGCTCAAATGGTACAGCGCCTGCCTAGCAAGCATGAGGCCCTGAGTTCAAAATCCAGTACCATAAAAAATTAAAGTATCTGTCTTTTCTGGGGAAAATCCAAATCCTCCTGGTCCAGTTCTGAAGGTGGCCACCCTTAGCACAGTCTCTGTACAGTGCTGAGGACCCCTGTTCTCTCTCTTGGTGGTTTTATGGGTTAAATCAGATAGCGTCCTCAGAAAAGTTTACACATGGCAACACTGTCCTCTTTCAAGTTGCCCAGGAGAAGCTGTGGCAGTGATTGTACTGTCTGTGCCCTTCATTTATGTTGTATTATTATATAAATTGGTATGTAATACTGTTTTGTGTCCATTCTTGCCTAACATGTCTCTTTCACACACACATATATGTACTTGTATACATATTCAAATCTCCATAAATGGACAAGCTGCTTAATACATCTTTTAATAACTATATTTCTGTTCTTTTTTTTTGGTGGGACTAGGATTTGAACTCAGGGCTTCACACTTACAAAGTAGGCATTCTACCTCTTGAGCCATACCTCCAGCCCTTCAACTCTGTTTATAGCATAGAACATGTGGTATAAATTCTATTATTGTTTTAATTATTTCTGATTTTTGCTATTTTAAATAGTAATTTCTGAGTTTTAAAAAAAATTTATCTAAAACTCACATTCCATAAAATTCACCCTTTTAAAGTATATGATTCAGTGGATTTATGAGCATTTGAGCATTTATGTCCCCGTCCTCCCCCCTTCCCCCCTTTAAGTATCTTTCTGCATGGACTCAGTAGGCCAAAAGGTGAAAAAATACGTTCTAGACATTCTTCCCACTAATCAAACCAAGTTGTGTGACCCAGGGCCAAGCCATTGGCTCCCAGCTTTATCATCCTGAGACCTCAAATGCACTCTGGCCTTGCACAGACAGGAGCCAAGTGCACGGGGTCTTCTTCTAGTAGTGCCTTTTCTATTCTTCTCAAATTCTGGCAGGTTTTAGCCTCAGCTTTTAACCTAGGAAAGGATACTTGGAGCCAATATAGATAATTTTTTTTTAGGAAAAATCAGTCCACAAAAACTGGCAGTTCCTAGAATAAATCAGCACGTGTGCATCACCAGTGCCTCACTCTCTAACCTTGCTGAGCTGCATATGTGGCCTCTTCCCCCTGATGTGCCAGGTCCTGGTCCTGGTCCTGGTCCTGGTCCCTGCACTTGAACTCTGCAAAGGCATAGCTGACCAGGATGAAAGCAGAGTCCATAAATCCACAGGCTGTGCTAGATGCAGGCGCACCCCCTGGAGCTTGAAATGAAGGAATAAAGGAAGCTCTCCTCTACCCAGCGGGTAGTAACCCCGTGGCATGCATTCTCTCTGAGAATCAAGAATTGCGAGGATAAAAATAGGAGCAGGGTCTCTTGGGATTTGCTAAATTAATGAATAGTAAGCAGATAACAGGGCTTTTGAGGACTCCACTTCTTTCTCGCCGTCAGGAATTTGTTCTTAAAGCCTTACTGACTGGCCTCTTTATTCTTAAATCTGCCAAAATTCACTGATTCTTCCAAAAATACGGTTTTTCATGTTTGCACACTGCTGAAGTTGGGTTTACGGTCAAGCGGGTGGCGTAAGTTGAATTGGTGTCCATTTCTCTCCCGGCAGTTGTAGACAAAAAATGCTTCTACCATCCATGGCATTTCAGCTTTGACGAAATCCAGTCCATCGCCAGCCTTCATTGTCTCTTCAGCCCTTGTATTGTACCTTCAGTGACCTTTTAGGGACTTCCTCTGGATGTCATGTCACCTCCTCTGAGTCAGCAGATTTAGAATTGAAACCATCATTCTAATTTTTTTTTAATCGCCATATGGTCACCATGTTCTCTGAGTTGCCTGGCTGGTAATTCTTACTTACAGCCCCTATAATAATAAAATAACCAGTATTTATCAAGGTTGCCTGTGTGCCAGGCACCGTTCCCAGCCCTGGATACATATTAACTCTTTAATTCTCAGAACAGTCCTCTGCTGGGTGGGTTCTGTGATTATTCCTTTTTTATGCTGTAGCAGTGTCACTTGCCTGAGGTCACAAGGCCAAAGGTGGCAGGGCTGGTATTTACACCCTGGCCCTAGGGACCACACTCTGATTGTGAGTCTGGATCACCAATTATGGATCCCCTACTTACCACTTAGTTTTTATTCACCACTGAGTGCTGTGTCTGTATTTCACTGTTACTCCATTGCTCTGGCCTGTTACTTCAGATATAGCTCGTGCTGCCTTGCTGTTTCCTTACCACCAGATCCATCTCTGTCAGATGGATCACAGATGCTCCGTTTTCCCAAACTACCTCTTCCACAGTTCCTCCGCCCCACTCTGAAAGCTTTTAAAACTTTCATTGAGGCATAATTCACATACCATATAGTTTGCCCACTGAAAGTTTACAATCTAGTGGGTTTTAGCAAATTCACAGAGCTGTGCATCCATCACCGTGATCAATTTTACAATGTTTTCATCACTCCCAAAAGAAGCCCTACACTCTTAGCCATCAGTTCCCCAGCCCCTGGCAACCACTAATCTGCATGCTCTCTCTCTGGATTTGCATATTCTTGATGGTTCACATAAATGAGTCACATCATATGTGGCCTTTGTGTTTGCCTTAATCACTTAGTATCACATTTTCAAAGTTCGTTCCAGTGTAGCGTGTAGCAGGGCTTCATTTCTTTTTATCGTGGAGTACTATTTTATTGTATGGATATACAGGTTGAGTGTCTCTTGTCCAAAATACTTAGGACCAGAAATGTTTTTGATCCCTGCTTTTCTCAGATTTTTGAATATTTGCATATATACAATGAGGTATCTTGGGGATGGAACCCAGGTCTAAACATGAAATTCTCTTATGTTTAATAAACACTTTATATAAATAGCCTGAAGATCATTTTTTTTGTGATGCTGGGGTTTGAACCCAGAGCCTCATGCATGCTTGGCAAATGCTTTACCTGTGAGCTACATTCACAGACTCTGAAGGTAATTTTATTTTTATTTTTTGGTGGTAGTGGGGTTTGAATTCAGGGCCTCCTGTACTCTACCACTTGAGCCCTATCCACGGCCCTTACATAGTTAATTTTATTTTTTGGTGATACTGGGGGTTGAACTCAGGGCCTTGTGTTTGCCAGGCAGGTGCTCTACTACTTGAGCCACACCCCCAGCTCTTCTTGCTTTATGTGTTTTTCAAATAGGGCCTTGCATTTATACCTGGGCCACTGGAGTGTGATCCTTCTATTTATGCATCCCATATAGCTGTTAGGACATCATGCCTCCACCTTCCAAGTGGCTAGGATCACAGGCATGGGCTGATCTTGGCTCTTATACAGTATTTTTAACGCATTTTGAATATGACCTGTCAGGTGGTGTGGCTTTTTCCATTTGTGGCATGGGTTGGTGCTCGCAAAGTTTCAGATTTTGGAACACTGCAGATTTTCAAAGTAGGGTTGCTCAACCTGTGCTGTATTTTGTTCATCAAGTCACCAGTTGGTGGCCATTTGGGTTGTGTGCTTTGGGCTATTTGAGTAGTGTTATAGTGGACATCTGTGTACAAGTTTTTATGGGGATGAACATTTTTACTTCTCTTGAGATAAACCTAGGAGTGGAATTTCTGGACCATAACTGGGTTTAACTGTTGGGAGTCAAGAACCCTCTATAGCTCTTCGTTCTTCTTAGTCTAGTTTCTAAGTCCTGTTGCATCTGTTCTGTTTCTGCTCTTGTAAATTATAACAGGTGCTCTGCCAGCCAGACCTACCACGTTGTCCATGCTACCTACAGAGGTCTCTGATACACGTGTGTGTGCACGTGCACACACACACACACACGCACACACAATTCTCTGAAAGATCTGAATTGCATGTGCCCATTTAAAAATGAAAGATTGTACTTGTTCCACAATTTTGCATTTTCCCAAACAGTTGGAAGATGTGGTCATCTGGGCCTACACTTGTGTGGGGTGCCCTCTGGTGGCAGCTGAGGCAAGTATAAACCTCCTCCGCCCTCCCCTCCCCCACCAGAGACACAGTCCCATCCCTCATATACCTCAGGTACTGACCAAGGGCAGTAGTGGGGCCCCTGACCTTTGACCTAGGACTTCCTTCCAGAGCGCAGCTCAGCCTGTGTCTTCTGCTGCCCCTATGCTCTGTTTCTGAAGCCAGTGGAGTTCATGCCATTCTGCTTCACACCAAGTTGAATGTTCTGTTGTACAGTCGAAGAACAGGAAGTTAAAAGGAAGTGTTATGTGGTAAGAATTGCAGGCTCTGGGCCAGGTGCCGGTGGCTCACCCCTGTAAACCTAGCTACTTGGGAGGCTGAGATTAGGAGGATCGAGGTTTGAAGCCAGCTCTGGGCAAATAGTTAGTGATACCCTCCCCCCATCTCCAAAAATAACCAGAGCAAAGTGGACTTGGAAGTGTGGCTCAAATGGTAGAGTGCCTGCCTAGCAAGCCTAAGGTCCTGAGTTCAAACCCCAGACCCATCAAAAAAGAAAAAAGTTGCAGGCTTTGGAGCCAACTGCCTGGGTTCAAATATTATTTTTGCCTGTTTACTAGCTGTGTGACCTTGGACATGTTATCTGACCTCTTTGAACCTGGGTTTCTTTATATTTCAAAATGGGGGTGGTAGTGGGATGTCCTTATTCATCGTAACTATGGGGAGTGGGAGTGTATGGCCTGCTATCCATTCATTGTTACCGTCTTTTCCTTAATGCCATCTCCACAATATCGTAAGGATTTGAAGACCAGAACGCCATAGGCCCAGGGATGCTCAGCCACTGTCTTCCCATGTCCTAAGCAGGACACATGGCTTTCCCTCCCTTCACGGCTTGTGCCTCACAAACCTGTCTTTCCATCTCTGTAAATGCCGCCACTACCTGTCCTATTTAGGCCTCAGTTCAAGGACCTGTCTTTGGCTTCTCCTTTTTTGCTCCAACCTTTCCCATCTGTCAGCAAGTCCAGTCCAGTCCAACCCCGAAAGGAATCTTCCGTCCAGCTCTAGTTTCCCTCTGTCTGCAATTTCTCCCCCAAGCAGGCCAGGGCTCCCTCCAAAATATGGGCCCAGTCTGGTCTGCTTCAGGCCCTCCAATGGCTTCCCCTAGAGCACAGAACCAAGTGCAGCCCCCTCAGGATCCTGAGCTCCACCCTCCACCCCCCACCCCAGCCTCATCTCCCTCTTGCTCACCTTCCTCCAACCTCAGCAGATCTAGCTCTTTCCTGCCCCAGGGCTGTGCACTTGAAGACCCCTTCACATGGATGCTCTCTCCTGGGCTATTCCAGTGTCAGAAGTCCCTCCCGTGACCCTCTGTCACAGTCTGTCTACAATTTTACTTCCTTTTTCTCCTCACTTTCTCACCTCCTTGCATGTCACCTGGCTCATGTGTGCACTGGATCACAGCATTTAATGGCAGGATCAGAAACAAAAGTTAAGGAACTTACCTAGGACCATCCTCCAGGACAAAACCATCAGACCCAATGCCCCTGTTCTCACTGTGGTGTCACAGCCTCGTCTCAGGCTGAACATGTTAGACTTCCTGCTGACCTGGGGCAGCTGGGGCAGGAGGAAAGCCACACATGTGAAAATTCTGTCTGGCTGTTGCTGGGACTAGAGCTTTGCCACACATCTTCTTCCCAGACAGATGACCTGCCGCCTTCCCCGAGGAGAGTTCTTGGCAAAGGGAGGTTGCTTCAAGACATCCTTCTGCCCTTGGGTTTCCGTTTACTCTGGCACACCTTGTTGTTTGCGCTTTGAACTGAGAGAGGAGGATGCCAGGACAAGTACATGGGTGGGAATCTTGCCGTAATGCGGGGAACCTCCTGATGGCCCTCTCCCCGCGCAGGCCGCACCAGCTTCTACGAGGAGTACGGTGTCATCCGGGACGTTCTGCAGAACCACCTGACGGAGATCCTCACGCTTGTTGCCATGGAGCTGCCGCACAACACCAGCAGCTCAGCGGCTGTGCTGGAGCACAAGCTACAGGCCCTCCGGGTCATACAGGGCCTGCAGAAGGGCAATGCTGTTCTGGGCCAGTACCGGGCCTACAGTGGGCAGGTGCGTCAAGAGCTGCAGAAGCCGGAGGGCTTCCTCAGCCTGACGCCGACCTTTGCAGGTGAGCTCCAGAGCCGGCTGCGAAGCCACCACTAGCTGGAAGCACTTTTCCAAACCCAGTACCCTTTGGTTTGGGATGACAGTGACTCGGGGAGATTTTCACAGGGTGAGGCAAGCATGACAACCTGCTGCCCCTCTGGCCTTCTGCCAGCTTAAAACAGTGGGTCACTTGCTAGCACTTTCTGTGCTAAGGGTGTCTTGATGTCATGTCAGCCACCGTTTAGGCCAAACCCAGAGAAGCTTCCCGAGTGTGGGGAGCGGATTAAAGCCTAAGAGAACTGGACACAAGCAAGACGAGATGCAGTTAATTGCTTTTACCTGTAGGCTGAGATAGGCACAGCCCCGGCACGACACAGGGAAAGGCAGAACAGCTGCGTCTCCTAAGTTGTGTTCAGAGAAGCAGGAACGCAGGTTTCTCCTGTTGCAATGTCACACCCCTCCCCAAGAGCCTCTACTCCACCCTGTTTGCTGCTGTTTATAAAAGGCCCGCTGAAGGAGGGCTTTTGGGGGCTTTATTTTGGGCTTTTTGGTGTGGGAAGCCTTTGGAAGGGAAAAGAGTTATTGAAGGGAAAAATTGCTGAAGGGAAAAGAATCGTTGAAGGGAAAATGCTAAAGGGAAAAATTGCTGAAGGGAAAATGCTAAAGGGAAAAATTGCTGAAGGGAAAATGCTAAAGAGGGGTTGGTAGAAAGTCTGCACTTTAACAGAGGCTTCAGAAAGCAAAGCTGAGAAAGAACTGCATGCATAGGCCTTAGGAAAGCTAAAGCTAAAGAAAAGCCAAAGAGAACCTGGGACAGTGCACAGTATGAGTCTTAGACTGAAACTTTAAGAGTTAGGCATATGCAGGTTGCAGGCGCGGCTGTTTGCAAGTTTGAGCACCCAGGCTTTGAGAGAGCTAAAGAGATGGGACAGTGCAAGCCTGGGGGCAAAAGACTTTAAGAGCGATTAAGCTAAAGATAAGTTAAGAGCAAACATGGGAAAGAGGTTTGAAGCAAGGTTTTAAAGAACTGCAAGGAGTAAGGCCTTAAAAAATCAAGATAGAGAAAAGAAGCAATGCGGGTTGTGCGTCTCCAGCCGAGCATACAACACACCTTACCCCAGCTTTCTGTCTGTCTATATATCCTGTGTCTTTTCTAAAATCTCCATTCGCCCCCAGTTAAGCCCAGTTAGGTCCAGTAAGAACCAAGGACCGAGAGAGAGAACCTCGCTGCAGCAAGGGAGGGAGTGCAAGAAACAGTATCCCCTTTACTGAGGGCTTGCCCACAGGCTCAAACATGTGGGGTGCACATCTGGACACCCATGAAGTACAAACTTCTCTCCAGCCACAGCTGTGGGCAAGCAGCACGCTGGTCAGCACACGTCCGCCAGAGCCATCCCCTGGACAGTTAGTTCTGAAGGCTCAGCGCTTTCTGGGAGAGGGCTGGCTCCTGGAAGGTAGTGACCACCACCACAACAGCGGCAGCTGCTTTTGCTGTCCATTCAACGTGCCGGACACTCCATATGTCGTCTCGTTCCGTCCTTGCGCACAGACCCACAAGGAAATGAGGCAGAAGGAAGCTAGGGAAAGTCACAGACGTGGAACTTGGGTGTGGAGTAGGTCGGTCGTGGGCTCTTAGCACACCTGCATATGATGCACTCACACACATGTGCATGCACACCTCTCAGTCCCTTTCTCCTGCCCTGGTCCCTGGTCTGCATTTGCCCCTGCTTTAGGTGCATCCTGAGTGCTCTGAAAACTAAGGTCCCTGAGGACCCCCTTTTTATGACCCCCCAGCCCCACCCCTCGTGCCCCACGGTGGGCCTCCTCTAGTCTCTGGGTTGCGAGCTCCCAGACTATTGTACCAGAGCTCCCAGAGAGGCCTCTGGGCGGTCTTGTCACAGTCATGGAGCTGGCCCCAGAGGCTGGCTTTGAGCACTATCTGGGAGGACAGTTAACAGGCTGGCCTGAAGGTACAGTAAGGGGGCGGGGGACTTTGCAAAGGTGGACTGGATGGCTGACTCTTGGGCTGTGGCTTCACCCTCTGCTCTTTCTCACCTCAGGCGTCCTAGTTCACATGGACAACCTGCGCTGGGAGGGCGTTCCTTTCATCCTGATGTCTGGCAAGGCCTTGGATGAGAGAGTGGGCTACGTTCGGATCTTGTTCAAGAACCAGGCATATTGTGTCCAGAGTGAGAGCCACTGGGCCTCAGAGCAGAGCCGATGTCTGCCCCGGCAGATCATCTTTTACATTGGACACGGTGAGCTGGACCACCCTGCCATCCTGGTCAGCCGGAACCTGTTCAGGCCCTCTCTGCCTGCCCAGGGCTGGAAGGAAGTTGAAGACCAGCCTGGGCTCCGCCTTTTTGGCCGCCCTCTGTCTGATTTCTACGCCTACAGCCCCGTGAGGGAGCGGGATGCTTACTCCATCCTCTTACCCCGTATCCTCCACTGCCAAAAGGAGTCCTTCATTACCACAGAGAACTTGTTGGCCTCCTGGGTCTTCTGGACCCCCTTGCTGGACAGTGTGGCCCATGAAGTTCCACGCCTCTACCCAGGGGGAACAGAGAATGGTCATCTGTTGGACTTTGAGTTCAATGGTGGCCACTTGTCCTTTTCCCAGGAGCAGCCTGAGCAGCTGGTGCCAGGGCCAGAGTCTGTCCCGAGGCCCAGTGACTTCCAGGTCCTCAGGGCCCGGTACCGCGAGAGCCCACTGATCTCGGCCTGGCCTGAAGAGCTAATCTCTAAGCTGGCCAGTGACATTGAGGCCACTGCAGTGCAGACAGTGCGGCTCTTTGGCAGATTCCACCTGGCACTCTCGGGTGGCTCCAGCCCCATTGCCCTGTTCCAGCAGCTGGCCACAGGGCACTATGCCTTCCCCTGGGCCCACACACACCTGTGGCTGGTCGACGAGCGCTGCGTCCCTCTCTCAGACCCAGAGTCCAATTTCCAGGGCCTGCAGGCTCACCTGCTACAGCACATCAGGGTCCCTTACTACAATATCCACCCCATGCCTGTGCACCTGCATCAGAGGCTCTGTGCCGAGGAAGACCACGGTGCCCAGACCTACGCCAACGAGATCTCAGCCCTGGTGGCCAATAGCAGCTTTGACCTGGTGCTGTTGGGTATGGGCACAGATGGGCACACTGCCTCTCTCTTCCCACAGTCGCCCACTGGCCTGGACGGCGAGCAGCTGGTGGTGCTGACCGAGAGCCCCTTCAGGCCACACCACCGCATGAGCCTCAGCCTGCCCCTTATCAACCGTGCCAAGAAGGTGGCCGTCCTGGTCATGGGCAGGACAAAGCGTGAGATCACCATGCTGGTGAGCCGCGTGGGTCATGAGCCAAAGAAGTGGCCCATCTCAGGTGTGCTACCTCGTTCTGGCCAGCTGGTTTGGTACATGGACTACGAGGCCTTTCTGGGATGATGGGGCACCCTTGCCCTTGTTCACTCTCGGCCTTTCTTTCACATGCTGTCTTCTTTCCCTTCCTTGTATCCCTCCTCCTCCCACAACCAATCTGCCCAGTGTGCTCCTGATGTCTGGACCTCAGTGCCCAGAGTCAGACCCCAGAGAGGATAGGATCAGGACTTGTCCCAGCCCCTTGGACAATCCTTCCTGTGTGGTTGTGATGGGTAGAAACAAGGCACAGTGGGGTGGGATCTCTGCTCTTGAGATGCTCTTACTGCAGGACAGGAGAGAAAAAGACCCCAGCAGTTAGAAAATAAGACGAGGTGGGCCAGGGTTGATCAGGGGAGGCAATCCTCAAACTATCTCCTGTGGAGAAGAGGGGCCTGGGGTTCTCATGGGGTGCAGAGCCCTGTGCCAAGCAAGGAGGCTGGAGACCATCCCCAGACTAAGCCTCCTTCAGTGTGCCTTACTTTAGCCTCTGTGCCATCAGCTGGCTGCCCAGGCCTTCCAGGTAGCTTCCATTGTCCAGGGTCCTCTGCCCTTTGGGTTTTCAGTCCCTTCACTGATGCTCTGCTGTAACAGTAACAGATATGTCAAAAGGTCCTCCGACACCTAGGCTATTTGGGATTCCCTTCCTCCTTGAGAACTGCTCTGCTTGGGAATCGTCCCCACCTTCCTCAGGGTGGACCCCACCCTCTTCCTGCTCCTCTCTGGAGCAGGTCTCCTTCCATGAAGCGCAATGATATACAAGGGCCAGGGGACCCCATTGCAGGGGTCCCTAGTTTGAGAGGGTCACTTACACACGGGACCCTTCAGTGGGTGTTTTCACTTCATTTCCTCATGTTTTACCATAAATCATTCTCTGATGGAGGAGGATGTAGCATCAAGTGACAAGCCATCAGGCCTGCCTGTTTGAGCAAGTGATGCTCACAGCCTTTCCAGGGCTCGTGTGGCTGACCCCCACAGGCTGCAGCCTGCCTTCCTCACACCACCTCTCAAGCCTGGCAACTTCTCTCCTGCCCCTCCCAGCTCACCACCAATGGCCTGCCTAAGATTTTGGGGAAGTGAGTAGGCAATCCCTTGGGTAGCATAGGGAAGGTCTTCTGTCTTGAGGATCTGCAGGACAGTAACATCTGTTTTAGGAAACCTCCAAGAGGAGGCTCTGAAATTCTTTTTAAGAAGGCCAACAACAAAAAGTAAAATTCCTTGGCTGAGTATGGTGGTTCGTGCCTGAAACCCCAGCTACTGGGAAGGTGGAGATCAGGAATATCACCATTCCAGGTCACCGCACAAAAGTTAGCAGGAGCCCATATCAGCAAACAAGCCAGTCATGGTGGCTCAAGCCTGTGATCTTAGCTATAAGGGAAACATAAGTAAGAAGGGCTGAGGCCAGCCCTGGGCAAAAACATAAGATCCTATCCGAAAAATAACTAAAACAAAAAATGGCTGAAATGGCTGGGATATGGCTCAAGTGGTAGAGCGTCTAGCAAGCCTGAGGCCCAGAGTTTAAACCTCAGTTTGAGGGGAAAAAAGTAAATTTCCCAAGACACATGTAATTTTCATTTCAACTTGGGGGCATAGCCATGCCACCAAGGAAGGACTTGGAAGGGTTAAGACAGACCTCTTTGTGTGACTGTCCTCTGACTTAACAGTCACACTCTGTATTGCGCAGTACAAAGTCTCTATGTCTTTTGGGATCTTCCCAGAGAGAGGGCTTTCATTTGGTGCAGAGCATCAGGAAAGCCGGTTTTCTACTTTGGATTGTTTACACTTTCTTCCAGTCTACAGATGGGAAAGAATTCGCGCTTTCACAGGTGATGTGTACATGTGGAATGTAGCCTGTGACGGGGCCCTCGTATGAAAGGCTCTCTTGTCTAAATTCTGTTCCCTCTGGCCTCCAGCGACCCAGTCTGACAGAACATCTCTATACTAAGAGATCTGCCCTTTTCAGAACACAGCCGTAGCTCCCACGGGGAGTCTGGGAGTCTTTTCTCTTCCTTGTGGACAGCGCTTAGAAGCAGAAACAGGTGGTGCAATCAGAGTTCCACTTCTCGCCACATGGAGGCTCCCACGCAGCACCCCTGAGGTCCGTCCTGGTGGCAAGGTTCTTCTGCTGTGGTATTTCTCATTTCCTTGTGTTGCCCTGCGTGCTTGGCCCAGCACTCTTTGGGGACTCATCCCTCTGTGGTTGCAACACCAGAGGTGGGGGGGCTCCACACACCCCAGTATCCGTCCAGGAGAAAGGGTGAGCAGGCTTTATGTCACCATTCTGAATAATAGTGAGTCACTGTCAGGGCTGAGCCTAGAATGTCCTGTTCTTACCCAGAGGGATGACTCGCCTCAGAACTACCCTTCTCATTTCCAACTGGGGTAAATGTTTCTGCTAACTGCCAGTTAAACGGTTGCATCTTTACAATTTTCTCCACTTCTTGTTACTCTACAGAGAATGCCTTATTGTCACTTTTGGGTGCACTCCCTCCGAAATTAGCAGTGTAATCAAAGTTTCCTACTGTTTGGACTGACATTTCAGAATAGTCCCTCTGAGGCCAATCCAAAATGGACAGGGCTTGGTGGTCTGTCCCTTTGCTTATCTTGCTTCCCTCTTGCCCTGTTTTCACAGAGAGCTGGGGATGGTGTGACAGAGAAAGGAAGTGAGAAACCTCCAGAAAACCTGATGGGGCCATTTCCTACAATTTAGTTTTTAGGAACAACATCTTTTATTTTTCCTACAGAATGTGTGCAGCCTCACACAAGAGGCCCTGCAGCAGGTTACCCAGCTGTACTTTTACTTGAAACAGATGGGGCTTCCGCAGGCCTGCGTCCATTGGAAGAAAAGTCCCCTGGCAGCATCTCAATGTCAGGGAAGGATCAAGTCACAGGAAAGGCTGATAGTGAAATAAGAGCACAGTGGCCACAATGACCAGCCTATGTGGTCAGTACCTGCCCAGAATGGACTGCTGCCTCTAAATGTCACAGGCTGCTGGTTCACAAGGGACGGTTGACCTCTGGCCATCCCTTGGTTGAACTGGGAATGTCACCCTTCCCCCGACACACACACTAGTCCCCTGCAGCATTTCTGCTTAGAGCCACAGACCCCAAGCCTTCAGCCTGAGCTGGTGACACTTGAAGAGGTGCTGGTGGCTTTGTTCCAGGGTATTTCCAAGAGGCAGTAAGGAAGCAGAGAGAGCAAAACAGGAAGGCAAGGGATGAGGGACAAAGTATGCCCCCTGACTTTCTCTACGCCCTGCTTTTTACTTTTTTTTCTTTTTTTTTTAAACTCAGGGCCTTGTGCTTGCTAGGCAGGTGCTCTACTACTTGTGCCATACCCCAGCCCCCCTTTTTTTCTTTGTTATTTTTCAAATAGGGACTTGTATTTATGCCCAGGTGGGCATGGACTACACTTCATGCACAGCTGGGATGACAGGTGACAGGTGCACACCACCATCCCCCAACTTTTTATTGGTTGAGATGGGAGGGGGATCTTACTAACTTTTTGCCCAGGATGGCCTTGAACCATGATCCTCCTGACTTCTGCCTCCTGAGGTGTGAATCACCCCACCTGGCTCCCACCACCTACTTTTTATTACTCTCCAATAATGCCGTCATATTATGATTCCATCCAGGGATTGATCCATCAGTTAGGTCAGAGTCCCCAGGATCCAGTCACTTCCCCAAAGCCCCTCCACTGGCAGCCAAGTCCCCAGTACGTGAGCTTGGAGAGGCAAACGTGCCAGGCTTTCTTCAGAGAGAGAGCTGCCCCCTGGTTTTATGGAGACTTAAAGATGCCTAAGGTGATGAGATCCATTCAGAATGGAGGCCTTTTTACACCTTGTAAAACAGTTTTTGAAATGCCTTTTTGTATATCAATGTAACATCTATTTTTTAAACAATAAATCGTTTTGCCAACTGCATGCTTTACAGTTTCTTTGGGAGATGCGTGTAGTGAATTGTGGCCTGGTCCTGTGCAGTGTGTGTTCCTGGAGGAAGAGGAAGGGTGGGGAAGTAAGGGTCCTGGAGTGAGATCTGGTTGTGTGCTGTGCAGTGTGGCATGTCTGGCAGACCTGCTGTGGTCCATCTGCATGAGGGTCCAGGGCCTCCCAGGAGAGGCTGAGTTCATAGGTTCCCAGGCTGTCCAAGAAGATCCCCAAGGTCTGCAGCCCACAGGGGATGGGGGGTAGTACCTGGAGGGGGTGTCAGGAGGGACGTCTTTTACAGGAGCAGTGTCCAATCCAATACCATCATTCCCTTCTCTTCTGTCCCCTCCCTCTATCCCACCTCTGGCCAGTGTCATTTTCTCAGCAATTGAAGTGTTCCAGGGAAATGAAATCGAATTGGAGACCACTGGGGTATAGGAATTAGAGGTTGGTACAGGAGCTGTCATGAACAGCAAGCAGGTTCCTAGCAAATTTAGTGATACCATGATGTGGCAACAGGAACAACTCCCTGTCCAGAAGCGGGTCACTCCAGGTAGGGACCACAAGGCCATGGGGTTGGAAACGACTGATACCGTCTCCACTCGTGGAGTGGAAAGACCCCACCATGAGGCACAACACAAGGCCGGGAGCCAGTGCCTTCAGTGCAGTCCTGGATTGTCCCTTCCAACTGGGAAGCCTCAGGAATGGGAACGGTCTTCCTGGGACAGAGTCAGTCCCTGTCCAGCTATTCAATGACTGTCATTGGTTCAGCTGTCCTCACAGAGATATGGCAAAGTGGGCTTACTGCCTCCATCTAAGACTCAGGTCCCAGCTAGTGTCTGTGATGGCAGCATGGAAGGTCCCCACCCCCACTTTGGGGAATCTGAATGTACATTCCAGGGAGGTCTGTTGTCAGGGTTGGCATCTGACCCAGGCCTGGCTGCTGGTCAGAACAACCAAGGCCCCAGTTGCAGCGTCTGGTGTGAGGACAGGCCAGAGTTCAAATCAGTTAAGTCAGAGTGGCCCCAAGGCCTCGGGCTGGACTGACCTTGTCTCTTTGGACTCAGACCTAAGGGTGTGGCAGCTGGGAGCTGTGGGCAGTCATTTCTATCCCCAGGCCTGACACGGAGGACAGCAGAGTCCCAGGAGCCCAGGACACAGCTGTACAGGATACAGTACCAGAATCTGTTGTAGCCCATAGGCCTTTCACTATGATAGGTGCTTAAACTAATAACACCTCTGTGCCTTGCTACAGAAAACGCTGAGAGCTAGAGCTCTTTCAGTTCTCTGAAGGAGGCCCGCAGAGAACCCACCTGACCTGACCTGAAAGAAGGTGGTCTGGGCTGACCAGGAGGGCAATCGCCAACTTGGGCCAGGATCCCATCAGGCCAGAGTGTATCGGCCCAGAGCTGTACAAATTTGGTTGTCTTTCTTTTTTCTTTTTGGCGCTACTGGGGATTGAACTCAGGGCCTTGTGCTTGCTAGGCAAGTGCTCTCCCACTTGAGCCACACCCCAGTCCTTAAATGTTCTTTTTTTTTTGGCAGTACTGGAATTTGAACTTAGGACTTCATACTTGCTAGGCTGGTGCTCTTACCGCTTGAGCCACCACCAGCCCTATCTTGCCCTAAAACCTAGAGCAGAATGCAAAATTCCATTTCCACTTAAGGTGACACAGGGTGGTACCACTTCATGGCACTGGGACTCAACAGAGGAGTTCTCACTGCGGAGGGTCCACGGTAGATGGGATCCACACTGATGTGCTACTCGCTCCTTCCTTCTTTCCTTCCTTCCTTCCTTCCTTCATTCACTCATTCATTCCACCAGTAACTCTTCTGTGCCGGCACGAATGCTGGGTCCCTGGCCATCATGACACAGGCAGACTCTTCTCTTCCCATACCAAACTGTGATTTCTCTGTGACATCCCTTCCCATTAAGGGCAAAGGCCAACTGCTCATTGCTATGGCCCCTGCCTGGTGTACATCAGAACTCAGTAAGTCAGTCAGGCCTCCGGTCAGACCAGTGTGCTGTGCACAGACGTTTCTTTCCATGGGTTACCTCAGCAATGTCTCTGCAGACTCTGCTTCTGCTTTGCCCTCATACCCCTGCTCTGACTCGCAGAGGCTGCTGCCAACAGCGATTTCCTTTCAAAATGTGGCCTGTTCCAGACCCACCAGGCGGGCTGGACTTTGCATGTTACACACTTTTCATCCTCTCTGGAGGATGCAAGGAGCAAGAACCCGGGGTCCATGTTGTTCTTGCCTGTCACGGACAACCTTACAACTCCTTATTTCTGGAATCAGAAAGATCTGAGTTCAAGTCCTCACTTGCTTAGCAGTGAGTGACATGGGGGTAATTTCACTGCTGTGAGCTTTGGTCTTCTCTGTGAACTGGGATAGTCAACTCTGCTTTCCAGAAAGGAGGCACCTCAGGTGTCGTGAGAACTGAGGCACAGCAGGGCTCTGGGCACTGTTGGTGTATGTGGAGGGGAAGGGGAGTTAGGAAGGCTCTCCAAAAAGTTTGGGGCCACAATTTAGGGAGCTCAGTAAATGCTACAGTACCCAGCACACGGTAAGTGCTCAATTACTACTTGTGGAACGATGCAAGTACTAACTGAGCACTTACCGTGTGCTGGATACTGCATTTGGTGTGGGGATAAACCAGGTAGCAGGACAGAGGAGGACCATGCACAGGGGCTCTCGAGAAACAGACAAGGGCCCAGGCTATGTGGCAGCACCTGAGTGGGGGCCAGAGCTGTGCTGGGCCAGGCAGAGGGTGCCCTGGGGGCAGCACAGAATGAGATTTCAACCTGAGGAAGGGGTGCTGAGCTGGAAGCAGATAGGCGGGAAGTCCTGATGTGGACAACTATCAACTCCCCCCCCCACCCCTGCTGTGCCTTGGTCTCATGGTCCACAAGCAGGGCAGACCGCCGTACTGTAGGCTCGGGTAGATCCAATGCGTGTAACTCCCAGGCGTTGTGGAGACGGGGGATCTACCTGGGAAGATGGAAGCACTCTGAAAGCCCAGAGCCTTCTTGGAGCGCTCTGTTTGCGGTAGGAACTGTGGCAGTTAACTGTGGAGGCAGCCAGCCCTGGGGAGTGGCCTGTTCAGTCCCAGCCCTCTGCATCTGTATTGCTCAGGGCACCAAGTCTGGCCACCCCACTGCCCCACTGGAACCCTAAGAGAAGCACAGCTTCTCTCTGGGCCTTTGCTGTAGCTCCCATGTCCTCCCTGGCTTCCCTGGGAGCCAGGCGTGGTCCTGGCCAGCTGCAGAGCAGCCTGTGCCCCTTCAGGAGTCAGCCCTGGCAGGCACAGAGGGCTCCGGTGGCCTGGACCCAAGGAGTACAGGCTAACATCCCACAGCCAGACCTGGCCCTAGACATTGGCCTCAGTGTCTCCCGAGTGGCTCCCGGATAGAGCTCAGCCCACATGTGGTGGCAAGGCCAGCGCCTGGGTGGTCCTGGTGTTGGAGTAAGACCCAGAGGCCAGAAGGATCCCGGGTTCAGATTGCCACCGATTTCCTGAAAGTCATTCTAGAGTTCCAGGCAAACCCACCAGTTGAGCAGGAAAAAAACAGACCCTGCACTTAAAACCAGATGTCAGCATCTCTTCTGAGCCAGCCCAGGCAGACAGAAGGTTCAGGCTCCTCTCTTCCTCCTCTCCTCACCCTCCTCTCCATCCTTACTGCAGACAGTGTCAGCCATCACCAGGCCACACGACAGACCCTCTGCCAAGGAAGTAACTTTTTCTCAACTGGCACCTAAATATATTGACTTGTGTTTTTTCTTTAAATAGAAAGGAACCCAGGCCTCCGCCTGCCTGCTGCGTTCTGAGGGGGCACCTGGGGCCCTGCCCAGACTTAGCAGCCCTCACACTGAGCTGCCCTGGCTCAAGGGATGCAACAGCATCGGGGTGAAGGGGCAGGGACTTGCCTGCTCCTGAAAGCACAGGGACAGGGTACAAGACAGACTGGTATTTGACCAACCCACTATCTCAAAGCACCTTATAGCCAGAGAGGGATGGTCTCTCACCGAAGCCCAGTTGTCTCCATGGCACAAATAAATCAGAGGCCAAGGGTTCAGGGTTGCCAAGCAGCCTGTAAGAGCAGCAGGGGGACAGAAAGGCACTGATGCCTTGGCAGGGGTCCTTGTCTCGGACCACCTGGCCTCCTAAGGGGGGCTGCCTGCGAGGCCTGCTCAGACAGGAGCAGTTTTCTGAGTCAAGTACCAGGAGAGGCCGCTGGGCCCAAGGCTCTGTTCCCGTGTCACTGAAGGTACAACCAGCCAGAAGTCCCCTGAAGCTGGAAGACTGTGCTCCATTCTGAGCCTCAACCATGCAATGGAACCCCAAAGAAAGACTGTTGTGCCCTAGGGAAACAAAGTTAAGGGAAAGAAGCAGAGGGAGGCCATGTGTGGCAGCACCTGAGGTAAAGGACATATAGGAAGTTGACAAATGTTCGCCTCTGGGGAAGGGAATTGGGATCATTTGTGCTGCTGGAATCTCTCTCTCTTTTTTTTTTGCTTTGATTTGCATTTTAATGTCCCCCCAAAATTCATATATTGAAGAGGTCTTAGTATTAGGAGGTGGGACATTTGGGCAGTGATTAAGCCCCAGGGGTGGTACCCTTATGAATTTGACTTGGCCCTAGAGAGACCCCTCAGTCCTACTACTATGTGAGAACACAGTGAACACAGGTGTCACGTGAGGTTACAGCTGTCTAGGAAACAGGCCCTCCAGTTTCACTGAATTTTGGATCTTCATCTTCCCAGCATCCAGAACTGTGAGAAATAAATTTCTTGGTTTTTGTTTTTATTTATTTATTTATTTGGTGGGACTGGAGTTTGAACTCAGGGCTTTATGCTTGCAATGCAGACACTCCACCACGTGAGCCAAACCTCCAGTCCACTTTTTGCTCTATTTATTTTGGAAATGGGGTCTTATGAACTATTTGCTTCAGCCTCCCATGTGGCTAGGATTATAGGCAAGAGCCACTGATGTCTGGCAATTTCTATTGTTTAAATACTACCCAGCCTGTAGCATTTTGTCATAGAAACCCAAATGGACTAAAGACATACATAAATTGGTTGTTTTGCAGTGCTGGAAATCAAACCTAGGGCCTCAAGCATGCTAGGCAATCGTCTACCAGTGAGCTCTACCCCGGTCACAAATAGTTTTTTTTAAAATATCACAGTACTCAAGTAAAACAAAGCCCCCCAGCAATTTCCTGTCTCATCCCTTCCCAAGCACCATTGCTACACCCAGGAGGTGACTACTTGGATTCTTTTTAGCTGTTCTTCTGTTAGGTACTGCATATATCTCAACAGGGTACTTAGACCACTGTTTTGTTTCCTTTTTTATTGCAGTACTAGCCATTATTTTTGACATTACCTAAATATCTAAAATCTAAGAGGATTCATAGAAAAATGGACTTATCAGCATTCACAAAGTAATCTTCCAAAGTGGCAAAGAGCCAAGGCTGGCTCCTGTGGGTGCGAGGCCCCTGGGACCTCTGGACAACCCACACATGGATGCTAGCAGGAGTTCCATGGGGTCCTGGGCCTCAGGGTCTATAAGCAGGTCAGAGGAGCTCCCAGGGTCACTTTCGGGTTCCACCCAGGTGTGTGTTTCACCCAGTGTGCTTCTGCAGAGTGGGACCGTCTGGAGTCACAGTGGCATCTGGGCCTGGAGATGGGAAAGGCTAAGGAGGCCTCAGCCTGTGTTCTTCTCCATATCTTACAGGTCAGAGCCCTAAAGCTGAGAGATTAGGCAACTGCCCCACAGTCATGGTGGAGCTGGAATTCCACTGCAGCAGTTGGGTACCTGAGTCCACTTGGCCACCCTGCCTGTCTGAGAATCACCTGCACAGCAGAAATTATAATCAAAACAATGGGCTCCTCTCTAGCCGTGGGGCTGAGATCAGGGCGCCCTCCGGAACAAAAAGGAGCTTCTGCAGTGTGACTACTGAGTTTTCCTGGAGTCATGGCACAAAAAGAGACTCTGCAAGCATTTTTGCTTCCAGTCTTAGAATTCAATTCTAAGGCCCTAATTTCTGGTGTTTGTCACCAGCTTCTTCCAAGGCTGTGAGCAAGTCTTGTACTTCTCTGTGCCTCAGTTTCCCCACTTGGCCATCACGGGTGCTTCAGGATCACCTGTTCCCCTCCAATGCTGACGCTGGATAATTCTGTGGTTTGAAGACTTCACAGCCTGTGTTCCCAGGAGGGTGGGGGAAGTGCCTGCCTCTGAGGAGGGAGTCTGAAAGGGAACTTCTAGAACACGGGAACATGTGGTTCTCGCCACACAAGGAGGAGGGGAGAGCGGGGGAGCAGGGTTGGCCTGAGAACAAGCTGGTCTTATCTTTGGATTCTGGTGTGAACCATAACTGGGTGTGGTGACGCATGCCTGTAAACTCAACTATGTGGGGAAACACAAACCAGAAGATCGTGGTTCACACTGGCTCAGCATATAGCCATAATGTTCTAGACTCTGTGCAAAAGGGTGACAGTACTGATGCTCTATGCTCTTGGAGTGATGCAGACTGGGGTCTGATTTAATCTCATTCTCTAAACTCCATCACTCTATCTGCATCCTTGTAGGATCAACACTACATGAGCTCATGCCACACAGCTCATGCCCAGTAAATGCTTACTAAATGAGTGAGGCATTGACCCCTCGCTGGGGACTAGGCTGTCCTGAGGTGGAGCAAAGGCTGAATCTGTGGGTCTAGAGTCACTGTCATGGCATCTACCAAACACAGCAAGCTCTTTAGTGGAGAACTGGAGGGGAAAATGAGCCCCTGACTATTGGGGGTGTCTGATCTGTCATTTGTGACAGAGGGTTACCTTTTTAGACTCTTGATACAGAATCTTAAGATTTTTGAGCAGAAGCCACTAAATACAGGTGTTCTTTTCCCAAGGTAAAGAAAAACAGACCACAGAGCAAATGTATGTAAAACAATTCTTTATCTGCTGTTATTGTCTGAAATGACCTCATTTACTATCTGTCACCAGACTGTCCCACTTAAATGGAACTCCTCTAAGGCCAGGAGCTTGGTCCATCTTGTTTCCTTTCCAGTATGTAGAACAACACAACTTTTATGAATTCAATTCAAGATGTTGTCCATGGGGAAAAATATCCTGAATGACTAATGAAAGTGTCTATCAAAGAGCTCGGATGGTCACCACCAGATCACAGCCTGCTCACTCTTTTTGTCACTGAAAGTATTTTTGAAGGATTTTGTAATAATTATTATCACAAGAACCAAGATAGTTTCTTTATTGCTTCTCAAACATCATGGGACTCTTTCCTAGTCTGGTCACTACCCAATGTCTCATGTAAAGCTACAAAACTGTAATGATTCTTTTCCTTTATTATGATTAACGATGTCTGATAGAGCTGTACTGCGGTCTCACATGTTGCCAGCAGGTGTCCCTGTCTAGTAATGTGTGATCCTGTGTGGAAACTGGCAAAGGATAAATCTATGAAATGAATCAATATATTAATTAGTGAATGCTGTAAGACCAAAACCTATAAGAGAACAGCCACTCCAGTTTCACTTTGTGAGATGAATATAGTTTATGCTAGGGATGCGTAATGGGCCTATATTTTATTAACATGCTTCAGTGTGCTTTCTGCATCTCACACTTCTGTGTTAAGGATCCCATGTTTTCCTGGGAAACTATATTATCTTGAAACTCCTCAAAACCAATGACTTTTTTGGGGGGCACTGGGGTTTGAACACAGGGCTTCACACTTGGAAAGCAGAAGCTCTACCTCTTGAGCCACACCTCTAGTCCATTTTGCTCTGGCTATTTTGGAAATGGGGGTCTCTTGAACTATTTGTCTGGACTGGCCTTGAACTTTGATCCTCCCCATCTCAGCCCCTCAAGTAGCTAGGATTACAGGCGTGAGGCTCCACTGATTTCATTGTAACACAATGTCTTGCACATTTTATGCTCAATTACCATTTGTTGAATTATCTCCCCCCCACACCTCAATCTTGGGAAACATGTAGAACAATTGTACAGATAAGGAAACTGAGTCTCTACAAGTTTAGTGCTTTGTTCAAGGTCACACAGCTGGTGAATGGCAATGGGTTTGCATTATGCTTGTCTAATTGCACATCTTTTGCGCATTCACTCCAACCAGCAAAAGTCTCAGAGAAGATGGGAGCCTCTAACCCAGTGAGGGCTATAGGATTCGGTCACAAGGGTGTCTGAGATGACTCTAAGTGGACCTAGAACCATCATCAGAAAAGCTTATGTTAATTTGCTCCCTAACAATTTAGCTTTATTGTTTTCTTGAGTCAGATTAAAGAAGTAAGCAAATTATATCATCTGCATTACTGATACAAGTGACGAAATATATGTGGGAGAGGGGGGTGAAATAGGGGGCTTGGGGCTGGCTGCAGTACTTCAGCACCCTCCTCCCTATTCACCCCTGTGGGACAAAGATCCTTGGTTTAAGACTTGAGTCGAGCTGCCAGTGTTAACCAGTGTATGTTACAGTAGTGTTTATCAGTTCATGTTACAATACTGCAAGATTATGTATCTTTTTTACAAACAATAGTTATCAGCAGCTCAGTTTACGCCTGTTTCACACATAGCCTGGCCTTCAAATTACTCAACTGTGCTCTGAGTCACAGTAGTCATGGTCCACCTGCCCACTGTCCTGGAGGAGGTGAAGGCTCAATCCCCAGGCATTCCTCTGGGCATTTAGGTCAGCAGGATCTACTTACCTGACTGGATCAGAGCTGCAAGTTCAAGATTAATGCTGAAGGGAGGAGAGGTGTCAAAGACTTTTAATTGGGAACAGTCTTTTTCTGGGCCCTCACATCAAAGGTGGGGTCTTGAGCTCCAAATGAACAAACCCTATAATCATTTGAAATGTGCTCCAGTATGCCCTGGAAACTCTCCCACAGTCAAGGCCTGGAGGACTTTCCCTTGAGGCCCTTTAAGTGTGATTGTAATGCCAGCTCTGTGGGATGACCACACCTGCACAGCACACCAAACATGGCTGAATCGATCAGTTTCTCTAAAATGAGCAATAGTTACTGAATTGCCAAAGGGCTACTGGGAGTCATGAGTGTTTGCTTTTTTGAGGGGGGCAGTACTGGAGTTTGAACTCAAGGCCTCATGTTTGCTAGGTAGGTGCTCTACCACTTGAGCCACTCCACCCAGCCCTTTTTTGTGTTGGGTATTTTTGAGATAGGGTCTCATGAACTATTTCCCTGGACTGGCCTTGTACCACAATCCTCCTGCTATCTGCTTTCTGAGTAGCTAGGATTGCAGGCATGAGCCATGGGCACATGAGCACTTTTTAAATGAGAAGCACCCCTGGGTTGCTGACAAGGCCACTCACCTGGTTAGTCTGGCAACTTGAACCTAAAAGTCACTGGAGTGATCACAGGGCACACATAGGCCCACTTAGTCCACAGCAGTCATTGGAGCATCTGTATTTTTATTCTTGATTCAAAACAAAAAGAAATGAAACATTTGCAGCACAGTGAGGTGAAAGACATCAGACTTTGGAGACTAACCGTCCAGTTGGGCTCCCACTTCCACTATAGTAGACTTTGGGCAGTCACTGTTTCATCTTTACCATGAGTGTAGCAATCGTCCCGCCCTCACAGGTTATGGTAAAGATTAAATAACTGTGAAAAACTATTTACCTCCCTTCAATGGATAGTAGGCACAGTGAGGGGCGGGGAGACATAAGGGGATTTTGCTCTTAACACAGTAATTTCTTTAAAATCTCCACAGTCCCAAGTGACTGCTCTTTGGAGGGCAAGGAGAGAAAAGGTCCATTGATAAGCCAGAACCACAGGACACTCTATGTGAAGTTCTCAGAGGTAGAGACCTCCCAGGCAGTCTCTCATTCATTCATTGATTCATTCAACAAACTTGCAAACTGGATGCGGTGGCACATGGCCTGTAATCCCAGCACACCGGAGACTGAGGCAGAAGATCCCAAATCCCAGGCCAGCCCGGACTATAATAGCAAGACTCTCTTTCAAACGTCTCACCACACAAACCCCACAAATAAACAAAAACTTTCAGAGGACCGACCCAAAGCACTGCGGTTGCCCAGGTGCCCGAGCCCCAGAGATGGGGTGGGGTGGTCTTGAAGTCCTGAGACCGTGGTCCCTGTGGATTCCAAAATATAACGGAGGGTTTATGTGTCCACTCACACACCATACCCTCGCTCCCCAGCATTACAGAAAGTTAACGTGACGGATTTCAGATCAGAAAAGCAAGGCCTTGCTCCGAAAAGTTTTTGTTTGCTTTTATCACTGAGCCCCCCCATTCTTCCCTACTCCAGGGCCATTGTTGCAACCTAGGCCTTAACGCCCGGCCCTTCCCAAAAACGCCTGCAGAGAGCCCGAAGCTTCGGGCCCGCAACGACAAGGCCATCGCGGCGGACACCAGGCTGGGAGGCAGGGCCGCGGCCTCGCGCGCCCCGGGCGGCCTCGGAAAGCGGGCGGCGGCGCGGGGCGGAGGAGGCAGCGGGCGGGCGGCAGAGGGCGGCAGACCAAGCGCCCGGCACGTGACGCCCGCGCCCCGCGCCCCCGCCCCGTGCGCCCAGCCCCGCTGTGAGCTTGGTGGGGGGGGGGGAGAGGGAGCACGCGGATGGGGAGGAGCCGAGGGAGGAGGCGTGGCCACGGGGGCGGGACGACCACGCCCACGGCGCTTGGCTCTCGCTTTTTTTTTTTTTCCACTTTAAAGCCATCGCTGCTTTTTCTCCTCCGCACAGAAGTCGGGCTCGGGCGGCCCGGGCGCTCGCAACAGGAACCAGGCTCCAGGCGCTGGCGCCGGGGCCGCGGGGAGGAGGCGACTTCGCTCCCTGAGGCGGACACGGCCCGGGGCGCCACGAGCCTCCCGGGTCCTGGAGAGCCGCGACCTCCCCGGGCGCGGTAGGCAGCGCAGGACACCGACGACCCGGTGGGTGGGCGCGCGGCCCGGCGCTGGGGACTGGGTGGAGGTGGGCGCGCCGATCGCCACCCTGGGCATCGAGCGGGTGGACGCAGGGCAGAGCACTGGGACGGGATGCGCGTCCGGGTTGGGGGGGCGCTGGCTCCCGGAGTCCTCCTTTCACCGCGGGTCCCCGGAGAGGGGCCGGGCGCCGCCCAGCGCTGCTGCTGTCGCTGTTGCCCCTGCAGGCGCAGGCGGGTGGTGGCCGCTCCCGGGTCCCACCTGCGGGGGCGAGACTGGGCGGGGGTCCCGGCAGCAGCGGGGACTGTTGCGCCCGGGGCTGAGCCTCGGCAGCTGCAGACAGAGAACCGGGTCCGGGGCGCGCGGCTTCTCCCGCCCACTTCGGAGTGCCCCGGCGCCCTGGACCCCCCCATTCCCGAGACTGTCGCCGAGGCCAAGGCCGGGGCATACCCTCGGCCCTTCCTGCACCGGGCAGTGCGACCCCGCTCGGCTAAGTTAGTTTCGCTTTTCCCGCTATTCTCGGCCCGGATTTGCAGGGCGGCCCGACTACTCCTTGGGGCTCCCCCGCTCAGGCCCACAGCGTCTCCCCCGGGGAGCCCGCCGGGCGACACCTCTGGCGGCGCCACCGTCCCCACCGCCCCGGAGCCGCCGCGGCTTCTCCCAGCAACGGAGGGGGAGCCTAGGGTTATATCAGGAAATCGATGAAAACAGAGAAACGTGGGCAGCCGAGTGTGATGGGTCACCCCGCGCTTGAGTGTATGCGGGGACATGGTAATTGTCCTGTTCAAGTTCTACTGATGGGCGAAGGCAAAGGCTCCAAATGTGAGCAAATGGTGTCCTTGAGGATACTGACTGCCGGGAAGTTGTGTGTGTTCGGGTTGAGGGTGGGATGTGTGCCTGAGTGGATCTGTGTGCGTGTGTCTGTGAATGTGTGTTTCTGTATCTTCTCGGTGAATGTGTGTCTGAATGTTTCTGTGAGTGGGTCTAACGTGTGTGTGGTCTGTGGTAACCTGACAGTGGGCAGAGCCACCTGCTTCCAAGTACCTGCTTAGCATGACTTTCCTTGCTCGGTTCTGGAAAATGGGCTGTGCTGGACCGCCTCAGGCACGCAGCTAGCAAAGCCCCTGCCAGCCAAGGAGCACCCGGGCTTCTCTCTTTCTCTCCTTTTTCTTTGAAAAGGAACTGTACAGTTTGGTGGTGAGCTGGCAGGGGCTGCTTCCTGAGTGAGTAATATTTAATTAAACACTCCAGCCAGTAGCATCAGAAACTGCTCATGAGTTGAGTTTTAACAGGTGTTCCTGGTAAGCACACCATCCCCCGTGACTAAGGCTTGGTGTCCTTGGAAGGATTTTTGGGGTAGTGGTGGTGGTGGTGGCTGTTGTTGGACGGTTGGGAGAGGCTTTCATCCCTTGTGGTTGGGTGTGAGGAGAACAGCCAGCAAGAAAAGGAGTGGGGGCTGCCTCTCCCTTCTCTGCCCCATGCCTTCTTCTCCGCCCCTCTAGGAAGGCAGAAGTTGCTAGGTTGAGCATTAGTGACACAGATGGAAGGAATCAGAGTTAGGGAAGCCCCTCATCACTTACAGACATCTAATTAGACCAACCCTACTTTTCCCAGCAGAGGTATGTGACTTACCCAAATTGCACAGCCGGGGCTGTGGACCAAGCCGGGTCCTGGCTATTGCTGTTGGTTACTGTCCTGGGCACTGAGGTTCTGCAAGGGCCAGGCAGCTGCAAAGTGATGAGATAGCTAGCTGTTAGATTATTTGAAGCACTCCTCTTCCCTTGCTGCTTTTTTCTTCTGCAAGGAGCACTCTATCCAGTAGGTGGAGTAAGTGAGTGTATAGATAAATGTGTGTGTGTGTGTGTGTGTTTTTGGACAGGGAGGTATGAAATCGCCTAATGCAACAATTTTACAACTCTTTCTTTTCTTGCCCAGCCTGGCTACCACCCTAGAAGCAGAGCAAACAAAAGCAACAGCACATCAGCCTGTCCCCAGTAGGGGACAGGGTAGGTGTATGCTTCAGTGAAACCATGGTTTTCAAAGTGTTTAGGAAGGAGTGGTCCTACCTGGGGTCCTGGGCGATGTCACCTGGCTCTAGATAAGGCTGTGTTTCTTGGGCAGCTCCTGCAAGGCTGGACCTGCCCTTCAGTGGGTTCCTCGGGGCTGCAGGGTAAAACTTGCTCCCTTGGAAATCAGCACAGAAGTTGAATTTCTCCCTGCACGTGGCTCCCTGAGGATGGTGTAGGTTGTGCTCCTGGGCTGTGCCTGCTCCCTTAAACCTTCTGCCTCCTCTGGGATGGATGGAAACTTGCCTGAAGATGAATTTAGCAAAGCCTCAGATTCTTAGGATGTTCACGAGTTTAGTCTGGGAATTTTGCACCAGTTCTTAAGAATTAGGATATACCTGGGGTGCATGAATGGATTTATCTTTTTTGTTCTGAGAAGTTTTATCAGACAGAGGCACAAGGGTGGACCTAGGTGCCTCCATCTGCCCAGGAGTGCTCAGGCCTTCCGTTCCCCTGCACGCTAGCAAGATCAGACTTAAAGGGACTATCATTGGGGCTTTCCATGTGGGCTTCTCCCTTCCTCAGATGGCATCCTTCCTGATCTAAGAGTTGAAGTGTTGCTCACACCGGGTGCTAGGTATGCACAGCTCAGGGCTCGGATGTGAGCCTCAGTCATAGTCACAGTGGGGAATCGTTTTGTGGAACATTCTAATTCCAGGCTGCGATCTGAGTTCTGACACATTAACCGGTATACACTTCCTAGGAGCCTTGAGCTGCGGGTTCTCCCTTCATCCCCCTTGTCCTCAGCAGGCAGGGTGACTTGGTGACTGCTATTAATGGAGGAGCCAGAACTCAAACCCAGATTTTCACACCTAAGCCAATAACCAGCACTGTATGTCACACCCACTGCCTTTGCCTTTCCTTCTGGAAGCTTGTGTTTATTTTTTATAATGAATTTGTTTTTGTAGAAAATTTCAACTATATACCAATGTGGAAAGGAGAGTGTACTGGGTCCTCAGGTTCCCTTACCAACTTCAAAGCTCAACATGTATACGCATAGGCACATGTGCACACCTGCTGGATTATTCTGAAGCACATGCATGATGTCAGGTCATCTGTATCTACTTCTGAAGATGTTTAGGTGAAGACGCCAGTCGCAAAGAGGGGTTACCTGTTACTCCAGGTGAGGGCAAGGGTCGGGGTAAGCATGGCGTCTCCTCCTTAGAGGTGAGGTTGACACTGTGCCCTGACAAAGGGAGGACTGTGCAACTCTTTTTTGGGGGGACTCTGTCTTGGTGCCACTGCCCCAAGCCTTTGGGTGGCTTCTTGCTTGTTTTGTGCAGTAAAAAGTTCTGTTCATTGCTCAACGTTAGAGGATCATGAGGCAAACCACATTAGCAGTGGGCTTAGGCTCATGGGCCTCCCTGAAGAGTTAGCAGGAGAATCTGCCAAGGCCCAGCCCAACTCTGCCTGCCATCGAGGCCCCGGCCTTGTGCAATGTGGGCGGGGAGCTTTGTGGCAGGCCTGGGCATCAGAGAATAAGTTGTTAACAAGTGCTGGATCAGACCTCGAGCCCAGCTTCACCCTCTTGAATTCGCTGTGCAGGTGGTGGGTGGAGGAGTATGGGAAACTCTACCACTCCAGGGCACCTCTTGGAAAGGAGGAAAGCAGTAGATGATTTGGCACGAGACACAGGGATTGTGTCATGCACCCCACACTCAGGAAAGGACAGCTGAGTAGAATGCTAGCAATCCAGGGTTGGCAGGACCTGCCTGTGACGAGGTTTCCACTCTGCTCCCCTGCTTGCCAAGACCATCCATGTTGTGGCCACCTGCTCCTGCTGGCTCTATTTGGGGGCCACTTTGGTTGTCTGGCCATTTGTAGTCTGGTTACCCCATCTGTAAGGAGCAAATTATCTTTCTCTTCTGGTCACCTTACTCTAAAGGTGGTTTAAAAATTGTGAGGAGTGCCACACTCCAAAAGAGCTAATGAGTTTCTGATTCACACAGCAGGAACCTGGGAGCATGTGGGGATGGATATTGAGGGTGTGGGATCAGATTGGGGACATAAAGTTGAGTCAGGTTAAAGTTACTGATGAGGAGATCTGGCACTTAACGTGGCATTGCTGAGAATCGTGAAGGAGTCTAACAGTTTGATGGGTGGATTGGTTGGCTGGCGCATGGATCAGAAGCTGGTCCACCATGAGCTAGCTGGCTGGAACCAAGCTCTTTAGGTTTAATGTAGGGGAAGAAAGTCATAGGCTTAGGGAGATCGGAGTGCTAGAGTTCATCACTTAAAACCCACCCACCTCCACCAGGAGGGCCCAGAAGACACACTTCCCTGCAGTACTTTGGGAAGTAGATTTGTGAGAGGAGGTTCTGCACCCTTGAAGAGTTCAGTGATTGCTCTGCTCTGCAGGCCAGACCTCACAAGGAACCACAGCTACTCAGAACACGGAAATGCAGTGGGAGTAATTGGATCCTGGGGTGATTGGGCCAGCCTCGGCACTCAACCGCCAAAGGCGAGGTGGACGTAATCAGTCATTACCGTAATGGACAGCAGAGGCAGAGCAGCAATCAGAGCTGTCTGACTTGTGCAGATCTAGGGCGCTGGTGAGTTAATCACGGTGTTCCTAGAAGTGAAATAGAGGGGAAGCCTGCTGCATTCTTGCTTGGCTGTACAAGAAAACCTCCAGGGTATGTGAATGAGAGTCTAACTGGGATCAGACAGTCATGGCCCTAAATCAGTTCCTATGCCTGAGCCAGTTTCCACACCCTGAACTCCTGAAAGAAGAGGGGGCTGGGTCCCCACTGAATGAGAACCCCAGCACACTAGTGAAAACTTGCACCGCCAGCTTTCCCCAAAGGATCTTACAGTCTTTGACCAGGGTAACTGAAAATACTGAGACTTTCTGAGACTGCTGGACACTGGCTCTGAACTGATTGGACTCCAGGAATTGGGAACTGTCATTGTGGGCCTGCAGTCAGGGAGGGAGAGAGGGGCAGAGAGAGCTCAGATAATCAGTGGAGTTTTAGCTCAGGTCCAACTCACAGTGGGTCTGATGGGTCCCAGACACGTCCTGTGGTTATTTTTCTACTCCCAGAGTGCAGGATTGGAGTAGAAACTCTCAACAGCTGGCACAATCCTCCATTAGCTCCCTGACCTGTGGAGTGGGTTCTACTGTGGTAGCAAAGGCCAAGTGGAAACCTCTATCTAGGGAGATCATAAATCAGACACAATATTGCATCCCTAAGTGGGATCATAGAGATGCCTTCCGCCCAAGGACACTGGAGATTACAGAGGTGGTGGTCCTAATCATATTCCCATTCAACTCTCCCACTTAGCCTATACAAAACACAGAGGGGTCCTGGAGAGTGACAGTGGCTGGCCATGAGCTTAACCAAGTGGTGACTCCAGTTGTAGCTGCGATGCCAGATGTGGCTTCCTTGAGTGAGTCAGTGAACACATCTCCTGGTAGCCAGGATGCAGCTGTTCATCCAACAAATGCCTTCTCTACCCCTGTCCACGAGGCCTGCCAGAGTAGTTTGCTTTCAGCCAGCAAGGCCAGCAGTACGCTTTCTGTTGTACCTCAGGGGTATGTCAGCTTTCCAGTGCTCTGCTTCTCTTTAATTCCTAGTAATCTCCATCTTCTTTCCCTTCTGCAAATATCACACTGGCCTGGTTAATTGATGGCATTGTGCTAATTGGTCAAAGTGAGCAAGAAATAAAAATCACTCCGGACTAATTGTTAAGATATTTTCATGTCAGAAAGTGGGAAATAAATCCTCTTGAAATTCACGGGCCCTCTACTGAAATTTCTAAGAGTCCAGTTGGTATGGGGGCACTCTGAGAGACCCCTCCTAAGGTGAAGGCTAAGTTGTGCCTGCCCCCCACCCCCTCAACCAAGAAAGAGGCATAGGGCTAGTGCATCTATTTGGATTTTGGAAGCAATGCACCCATTAAAACTAGCTATGTTACTCTGGTCCAACTACTGGGTGACCCAAAAAGCTGTGAGTTTTGAGTGGGGCCCAGGACAGAAGAAGGCTTTGCAACAGGTCCAGGCTGCCATGCAGGCTTCTCTGCTGCATGAGCCTCATAATCCAGCAGCTCCAGTGGTCTTCAAGGTGACAGGGGCAGGTAGGGACACTGTTTAGAGCCTTTGACAGGTCCCTATATGTGAATCATAGCCCAGGCTTTTGGGATTTTGGATCAAGGCCCAGATATCACTCCCAAATAATTCCCCCCTGTATAAGAGATAACTCTTGGCACCCACTACTGGGTCTTGTGGAAAGTGAACCTTTGACTAGGGGCTACCATCTGGCTCATCACTCTGGCCTCAGCTGCCCATGTGGACTGGGTGTTATTTGAGTCACTAAGCCATAAAGTTGGGTGTGCACAGCAGCACTCCCTGATCAAATAGAAGTAGGATATATGTGATCAGGCTGAGCAGGTCCTGAAGGCACAGGTAAGTTACAGAAGAAGTGGCCCAACTGCCCATGAGTTCCTCCTTCTGTCACACTGCTTTCTGTCCCTCACCCTGCCCCTGAGGGGTTATGGTGAGCTCTCTATGATCACTGATGGAGGAGGAGAAGATGCAGGCCTGGTTTACAGATAGTTCTGCACCATAGCAGCCACCACCTGAAAGTAGCCAGCTATAGTGCCATAGCCCCCTGTGGGACATCCCTGAAGAACATAAGTGAAGGGAAATAGTCTCAGTGGGCAGAACTGGACTGTGCACCTTGCTTGGAAGGAGAAGTGGTCAGATGTGCAATTATGTACTGATTTGTTGACTATTGCTAACGGTTTGACTTGGAAAGAATGGGAGTGGAAAATTGCTTGCAAAGAAATTTGGGGAAAAGGTATGTGGCTAGACCTGTCTGGATGGACAAAGGTGATATTTGCTGATATTCATGTCCTATGTAATGCTCATCAATAGCTGACCTCAGTAGAAGTTGACTTAAATAATCAAGTGGATAAGGTAACCTGTCTGTGAATACCAGTCAGCTTCCTTCCCCAGAAACCCCAGTCATCGCCCAATGGGTTCTTGAACAAAGTGGCCATGGTGACAAGGAGGGAAGTTGTGCATGAGCACAGTCACCAAGGTTGTCCTGGCTATTGCCACTGCTGAGTGCCTAATCTGCCCTCAGCAGAGACCAACACTGAATTCCTAATATGGCACCCTTCCCTGGAATGATCAGCCAGCCACCTGGTGGCAGGCCCATTACATTGTGCCACTTCTGTCATGTTGGGGCAGCATTTTATCCTCACTAGAATAGATACTTGCTCTGGGTATGGGTTTGTCTTCCCTGCACACAGTGCTCCTGCCTAAACTACCACCTGCGCACTCCAGAATGTGTCCATCATCATGGTGTTCCACACAGCCCTGCTTCCGACAAGAACTCACCTCACAGCCAAAGAAGTGTGGCAGAGCCCTTGTGCTCATGGAATTCACTGGTCCACCATGTTCTGCCCCCCACCCCCCTGCAATGTAGTGGCTTGCTGGATGGCAGAATGATCTTTTGAAGATGCAGTTACAGTACCAGCAAGCTGGCAACGTCTTGCCCGGCTAGGTCAAGCAAGGCTCTCCAGAAGGCTGCATGTGCTCTGAGCCAGTGTCGGATAGATGGTGCCGTGTCTCCTATAATAGGGCGTCACAGGCCCCCACAGCGAGGGTGGAAATGGGAATGGTATTCCCATAATTTTATGCTCTGCTGGCCTGGAGGTCTTGTTCCAGAGGGAAGACTTGATTCCACCAAGATCCACAGCAGTGAGTCCATTGAACTGGAAGACAAGACAGCCACCAACCACCGTGTGCTCTTCGTGCCTTTGCATCAGCAAGCTAGGAAGAAAGTAAGGTGTTGGCTGGGATGATCGATCCAGGCTACCAAGAGGAAATTGGACCACTAGCCTACTTAGGGTATCTCAATATTATCAGGGTCCAAGATTAAGGTCAGTAGAAAACTATGACCAATCCTGGCAACTCTGTGAATGGCCCAGACCCTTCAGGAATGTGATGTAAAGAACCACAGTCTGCTGAGGTGCTTGCTGCAGGGAAGGGGAATAGAGAATGGTAAATTCCAACTACAACTGTACAACCAGTTGTAGAAACCTCGGCTGTGATTGTCACGAGCTCTTTCTGTTTTGTTAGGGATATGTTTGCATATGTATATAAATACGTGAAGCAAATATCCTTGTTTTCTTGCCTCTCTTATTCATTATCATATAACACAAGATGTGGTGAGTTTATACCAGTATTTCATCATTGTTACTTTTGCATCATTGCTTTTAAATTATAGGATCTGAGGAGAGCAAACAGATCTCTCAAGGTCTTTGCCCTCTCTTCTGAGTAGGGGACGGTTGCATTTTCTGTTGTGTACAGGAGAGTTGATCACAGACGGAACCATGATCCTGTTATTAGGATAGTTTGAAAGGATGCATATGGCCGCCTGGTTGATTTGGGGTGGACTTGTGACAGTTGATTTGGGGAGTCAACTTGACTGAGTTAAGGGCAACCCAGATAGCTGGTAAAGCATCCATTAATCTCAGTGTTTCAGTAGGCACTTCTGCTGAAAGGGAAACTCAAGTGACTTGGCATTTGATGGGAATGATTGGGCTGCCTTGATGTGTGAGTTGGTGGACCAAGTGGTGAAAGATCAGCCCTCAATATGGGCAGGCACCATGCAACTAATGAGAGGCCTGGGTGGAAAAAAAGGTGGAGGAGTGCTGTCTTCCTCCATTTTCTGTTGCTCTGTCTGAATACCTGGATAATTTATGAAGAAATATACTTAGCTCAGAGTTCTAGAGCTTGGAGGTGCGAGAGCATGGTCCTGGCCCAGCTTACGGGGAGGGCCTTCCTGTCTCATCATAAGGACGTCACAGGTGAAGAGAGAGCAAATGTGCCAGCTCCATCTCCCTCCTTCTTACAAAGCCACTAATGCCATCACTGGAAACCCCCAGGCTGAGCCTTGTTGCTGGCATTTTCCTCTGGAACTGGCAGGTTTCCTGCCTTGTGCTTCTGTCTGGACCTCTGTGTAGGGAGAAGCCACCTCTCATGACACCTGTTACTTGCTAAGGTCCCCAGGTGACTGCCAGGATGCCCCAGAGCCATCTGGGAAGGCCTCTCTTGGTTTACAGTTTTATGCTTTTGTCTCTCTTTTAAAATTGTGGCGAAATACAACAATAAAATTTACCATCTTAACCATTTCAAGTGCACAGTTCAGTGTCATTAAGCAAGGTTACATTGTTATGTAACCATCGCCACTGTTTCCAGAATTTTCCATCCTCCCAAATTGAAGCCCTGTCCCATTAAATGCTAACACCTGACGCCATCATTGTACTTACTGTCTGCCTCTGATTGTTTACTCTGAGGCACTCAGATAAGTGGAATCATAAAATATTTGTGCTTTTGTGACTTGCTTATCTCCTTAGCATAATGACCTTAGTGTCCATCTGTGTTGTAGCACATGTTGAGTTTAAGGCTGGCTCAAAGCCCATCGTATGGATACACCATGTTTTATGCCTCTGTGTGTATGTGTGTTTTGGTGGTGGTCTTGGGGTTTGAACTCAGGGCCTTGCGCTTGCTAGGCAGACACTCTACCACTTGAGCTACTCCACCAGCCCTTTTTTGTATTAGGTATTTTTGAGATAGGGTCTTGTGAACTATTTGCCTGGGCTGGCTTTGAACCATGATCCTCCAGATCTCTGCCTCCAGAAAAGTTAGGATTTATAGGTGTGGGCCACCAGTACACCACTCATCGTGTGCCTTTGAGGACTTGTGACTATAGGGCCTCGGGAGTTCTGGGGGTGGACTTAGGCTTTGCTGCTGCCCCTTTCTGCTGGATGGCAGGTGAGGTGAGGTCACCTGGAGTCCTAGGTTGCAGGGCCACTCTGACTTCTCTTGGCTGCTGATAGCCAGGCTTGCCACCCAGGTGAGAGGAGGAACATGAGCAAGTGCCATTCATCCAGTGTCTGGCCTCCATTCCCATGTCTCCAGGCATGGTCAGCATATCTGGTCTCTACTTCCTCATTTCCCTGCCCTTGTAGGCCTCTCCAGTAGCTCCTGTGCAGAACGGTTCACCTCCTGTGCTACCTCAGTACCCTGTCCCCTCCCCTAACTCCTCCTACTGCCTCCAACCCTGCCTGCTCTTCCCCCATCCAGGGTCTCTGTCTCTCCCAGCCCTCCTCAATCTCCCTCACATGGAGACAGGTGAGGACATCTGTACCAGAGGTAGATGGGGGTCAGCATAACACAGATGGCAGTGACTAAACCCATGAGGAAGGAGATTGAGGAGGCCCCTCTCTCCCTCCCCCAGTTTCTGCAGGCTGTCCTGCAAGTCCCTTTCATACTGTTTCTAGAAACTGAGCTTGCTCCCTGTGTCAGTAACGCAGACACACCCTGGCCCCCTCTAGGTGTGAGGACAGTGCGAGGATAGCAGCTGTCGTTCCACTGGACTACGGCTCAGGAGAGCAGGACTATGTATGTCGTTCTTGTTCCCTGCTGCATCCTTAGGAGGTTCTTGGACACCTGTTGGGTGGGTGAGAGCAGGCAGAGCCTTGTAGAGAACCAAATGTGGGCTTGGGGCGGCTTAGTCCCTTCTGGCCGGGTGGCTGGGGAGTGGGGCAGCTACCTCCTGTGGGGCTGGGAGGTTTGAGGGGTGATATGTATTGACATTGATGTGCGGCGTAGTGATCTTGGGTGTTGGGGTGCTGGCCACTGCCAGGCTTCCCTCCCCACGGACCTCATCACAGAACCAGACTGCGAGGATTTCAGTCTCAGTAAGAATGTTTAATGTGAAATGTCAACCCTCACTCTAAACTTCCATGTTCAGAGCTTCAAATGAAGATGTCATTGGGTTTTATAGTGGCTTTCTGATTTTGGTAGTCCATCCAAGAAGGGAGTTTGAAAGTTGTTGTATACTGTTTAAAGATTGTCTGCCCGTGTCCTGCCTGAAATACCATGATTGTTTATGAAAAGTATCTTTAATAAAGCTGGATACAGTTTGGCTTGGAAAAAAAAAAAAGAATTTCCCACATCACCCTGTGAGTGGTCAGGAACTGCAAACATTCTCAGACTATTTGTCATTCATTCATTCATTCATTCAAACATTTACCAAGCACCTGTTACATGAGCCAATCTGCCAGGGCGGAGGTCACAAGCAACAGAGAACCTTGCTGTCAGAGACCACTGTCTATCAGGAGAGACAGGCCCAGCAGTCACCAGCCTGAGGCCAGCACATCCAGGTCATGTCCAGGTGCTGCATGCACATGAAGTCATACAGTCTTCAAGGTATCCATGGTACTTAGGGGTTAGGGGTGGCAACTCAGGGTCATTTGGCCACCCAGGGGGAGAACCAGCAGCTGAACCCAAGCACCTTTGATCACCATTTCCTGCCTCAAGGAAGGAACAAGGAAGAAATGAGCGATTGGTGAGACTGTCAGCAAAACATACGTCACCTGTGGCCGGGTCAGTGGGTTGGAGGGGGCTGAGCAGGACCAGAAGTGGCCCCAGGATTGTGGGGGAAAGATGGAGTCCCCAGATCCTGGTTACCTAGACTTATTTTCTCTTGATTTCTTGCCGGAGCTCCCTGAAAGTTTCCTGCTTTCTCTCTCCCATGCTCAGGCCGGCAGTTGGGAGGTGTCTGAAATCCCGTCTGCTAGAAGGATGATTCTGTGGGTAGTTAGAACCTTTCTCAGTGCCTGCCACACACCACCACAATCCTGGGAGGTGGATATGGTCTCCCCGTTTACACGTGGGAAAACTGAGCTTCAGAGAGGTTGTCTAAGATGTAGGAGGCAGCACAGCCATGTCGGTGATGGTGGGCTAGCCTGATTTCGGAGCTTGTGTTCTTTGTACTGTGACTGTTGACCCCACAGCATCGCGGATGGGGTGTTCCTATTTGCCAGGCCCGGCTTGGGAGGTGTGGGAAGCAGCCCAGGGCCCTCGAGAGCCAGCAACCTAACTGGCAGCATTACTAGCTGCCAGGGTGCCAGGTGGCCCCCAGGGCCTTGTGTGATGCTCAGGAGGGTTCCTTCTGGTGTGGGGGGTTTCGGGGTTGGGGCCGGGAGACTGGCCTCATGGGAGCACGGAGCGAAGAATGGAGACACAGCAGAGAGAGGCATCTGGTGCTAAGCCCAGGGATCCTTGCGCCCTCCTCCACCCACTTACCACCAAAGCTGTTCCTGAAATACGTGGGTAAGCTAGAGTTCTTCCCAACACTCTGCACTCTTGAATTTAAAACATGGTCACTGGGGCCTGGTCATTGTCCCCACGAGACCCAGTTCAGCTCCCTGGGTCACCTTGGGGCTCTCCCAATCAGGTCACTGATGTCCACTTGGTGAGTTAGCTGCAGGTCTGACTAAGGCACCAGTTTCTGGCTGGGGTGGTGTTACCCTGTTTTGCCGAATCTTCCCTTGGGTAGGGATTGGGGAGACCCCATGATAACAGCTGCTCCTACACCTGCCATGGGAAAGCCATAGGAAATGGCCCCTGCTGGGGAGATTTGCCTGGTAGGTGGATCCCAGGAAGCCTCAGATTCAGCACAGGAGTGGGAGAATGGTGGGCTTTGCTTGGTGCTTACGTGGATGTCTGGGGGATGAACCCCTGGGAAAATCAGAAAGCTGGGGAACCGGAATCAAGTTGACTGATTTCTCTGAAGATGAGGAGCAGGGAAGGCTGGTGAATGTTTCTTTTGGTCCCAGGGTCTTCAATTTGGAGATTTGAAGAAAGTGGTTACATTGTGTTTGTGAAGCTACAGAGATCAAGAGGCAGCACAGGTGTAATTACCTGTAAATTATATGTATGTGTCACAGGTCCATTGAAAAGACTTGTCATCTTTGGAGAAATGGGATTTCTCTGCTTCTTGCCCTTGCGTCATATTGAGCTGTTCCCTGTGGTAGGTTCCTTCTCTTGCCCCTGCCTTCTGCCCTTTGTGGTCTTTCTGCCACTAGACACACTCAGGGCTGTCTGGACAGCTTGGGATAAGGGTTCCCCCCTTTTAAAAATCCCTTCATCATCCAGCCTGTGTCCCCTGAATGCTGGCTCTGTCCTGGTTGTCCTGGTGCCTCTACTGGGGGAGATGCCCAGACAGGGCCGACCCAGAGACTGCATTGGAGCTGAGTCCTCACCATGACTGGGTTTTTTTCTTTCCCCTAATGTGTCTGGCCACAGCCGAGGTTTTGCTGTGCTGTCAGTTTGTGTATTTTTATGATGGAAAATTTTAAACACAGACAAAGAGCAGAGACTGCTATCTTGAATTCTAGACCTTGATCCTCCAGCCCCAACAATTACTTCTTGTTCCCTCATCTCTTCAATGTGCATTGGATATTCTCCTTTCCGGAAAGATCAGTCAGGCTTAGGAATAACATTGGAGTCCTAGAAAAGGTCAGACAGGGTTCTTGTGCTTTGGGGATTTAAACTGAGCTTCTTCAGAGCACAGACTCCTTTGGACATTGTCCCCAGTTTACTGAAGGACTTCAGGGCCATTTGAACCACAGGAATCTTATTTATTTTTGCACTCTGTATGTATGTGTGGCGGGGGACACAGGGTTCTATACACGATTTAGCTTTAGGGGAAGTAGTTTGAACTGCTGACAATAGTTATAATGGGCCGGGCATGTGGAGCCCCTGTAATCCCAGCCACTTGAGAGGCAGAGGTGGGAAGATCACACTCTGAGGCTGGTCTGGGCAAAAGCTAGAGACCCTATCTGAAAAACAAACTAAAAGCAAAATGACTGGGGACGTGACTCAAGTGAGCTCTGGGTTCCATCTCCAGTACCGCTACACACAAAAGAGGTCCAAGGCCAAAGGCCAGCTGTGAATGGCTGCCTCCAGCCTCCCTGCCTCTCTCCACATGCTTCTGTAAACCGTCAGGAATAGATCAGAGCCAATGATACAGGGGTCAAGCAGGTGGCACCCAGGCTGTTTTTGTAAGTGCGGTGTGTCAAGTGTGAAATGTTTGGCAATGTGGGGTGTGACCTCTCCTTTCTTCCTGGGAAGATGGGTGCGGTAAGCATCTCTGGGGAACGTGAACTTTGTGATGCGGAGCTGTGCTTAAGCCACAGCCCGGTAAACTACCTTTGTTTAGACAGAATAGAGGATGGGGCTGATGTCTTTCTGAAGCCAGTCACTAAGTCTTGAGATACGGGAGGGCTTCAGGCGGTCAAATTTTTTGTCCCTGTGTCACTGGTCACTGGTTCCCATCGATCAATCTCTCTCTGTCTCTTCCCTCCCCCCGCCCCTCCCTCTCTCTCTCTCTCTCTCTCTCTCTCTCTCTCTCTCTCTCTCTCTCTCTCTCTCGTCAATATTTTACAAGGTAAAGGCCTACCTGACCTTACTGGACACTAGGCAGACTGATGCTGCCTCTTCAGGGCTCAGAACATATGCCATGAAAGCTAGTGCATGATTTTTTTTTTTCTTTTCTCTTTTTTTTTTGTTTTTTTGTTTTTTTTTTGCAGTAACGGTGTTTGAACTCAGGGTCTACACCTTGAGCCACTCCACCAGCCCTTTTTGTGAAGGGTTTTTCGAGGTGGGGGGTCTCATGAGCTATTTGCCCAGGCTGGCTTCAAGCCACAGTCTTCCTGATCTCAGCCTCTTGAGTAGCTAGGATTACAGGTGTGAGCCGCCACCACCCAGCTGCATGATTCTTTTTATGGTTTTGTAACTCAGCCGCATGGTTACCTGCTGTAAGTGTCCACATTGGTGATTTTTAGGACCTGTGCAGTCAGGGCAGGCCATGGACATGTCCTTGAGTTCAGTTTCTTCTCATCACTGCAGCACACCCTGCAGGTGAAGACTGGGGTGTCAGGTGAAAGTGCTCTCAAGTGAAGGGCCAGTAGTCACCTAGGCAGGCGCTGTCACAGAAGTTTCTTGGACGAGCTGCTCATGAACTGGATTTTGTGATAACTGGATGATCTTTCATTGACTCATCACATAAAAGCGGCCTGGCTTTCAGAAGTACCTAGGGAAAGCTGTCTGGGGGAGGTGACCGTGGGCAGATGTGCTGATTGTACAAAGCCAGGGCCCAAGGCCACATGTGTCCACAGTGGGCCTGTTGCACACAGACTGCCTTTCTCTCTGCAGCTTCAGAAAGGAGACCAGTTTGCTCAATGTTAACGGAAGATTTATGTGTGCCAGGCACCTTCCTAGATACATGACACATTCCATCTTTAACTCATATACCACCCATTTTACAGGTGGGAAAAACCAAAGCTAAAATGGGTTAAAAGATCAGGCCAGAGTTGGAGAAGCAGTTAGGCTCAATGCAGACTGCCCACAGGACCCTTGAGCTAGATAGGGGTGCGGAGCAGATCAGAAAGCAGTAGTCGCTGGCTGAGTGGCTCAAGTGGTAAGAGTGCCTGCCTAGCAAGCATAAGACCCTGAGTTCAAACCCCAGTGCTGCTGGAAGGCAGCAGTCACTGCCGTACCTCGCAGCATAAGCCCTGCGGAGTGCACCTTGTTGCCATGCAGGAGGACTTTCTGATGGAAGGAAGTCTTTCTTAATTGGGGCATGAGAGGGTACCAGCGGGAGGAGGTAAAAGAAAATATCCTGTGATGCTGCAGCCTGGAAGCTGAGGCATGCCCAGCTCACCCACTGCTGTGTCTTGGTGCCTGGCCCTTACGGGGTGCTTGGTGATGGTTGAATGAACAAAGGGGATGTCACTCAAGAGGGAGAAAACTGGAGATCCTAGAGCAGGGCTTGGAGGCACACATCTGTCATCCCAGTAGGAGGATACAGGACCAAGGCTGGCCCCTGGCAAAAAGCACAAGGACCCTATGTGAAAATAACTAAAGCAAAGAAGGGCCATGACCCCACTGGTAGAGTGCCTGCCTAGCAAGAGCAAGGCCCTGAGGTCAAACCCCAGTACCACCTTAAAAAAAGCGAAAGCTGGAGATCTTGTGCCTCAACACTTTTCTCTTCAGCAGTGATTGGGGCAACTGGAAATTGCCCCAGAGGCCCACTAGACATTTTCAGTGTCTCTGCTGGAGTGGGAGTAGATCCAGCCGTGTCCCACTGAATTCAAATATACAGAATATGCAAGTATACAGAAGAGCTGGCTGACTGGGTAAGCAGGAGGGCTCCTCAAGGCTGTCCAGAGTCTCTCTGCTGAAGATGAGCACAGGTCTGCTGCCCACCAGCATCTTGACTCTACTGCCCTCCTTTTGCATGTCCAGAGGTGTGAGAGCCAGGGGGATCCCGCCCTGAGTTCCTAACCAGGAGAGAGAGGGAGGCTGTGAAAAAAGAGCAGGACACTGACACTCACTCTGTCCTTTGTTTAGGAGATCACAGAAAGTCTTTCAGACAGGGTTTCCCTTGGCCAGCCCAGGGTGTAGGTCTTCTTACAGCGTCTTATTTTTCTCTAAGAAAAATTAGCCTTAACCGTCAGATTTTAATTACCTTCCCCAGGGATACTTCCTGTGGATATTTCTAGTGACAAGTGGCTAAGGTGGTGCCTTAGGGTTTTAATTAGGGTTTTAAACTGGGTCACAAACTCACATGTCCCCAGGGACTTGGAAGGAAGGTTGTAGGGCAGAGGGGAGGACTGTGACAGAGCAGAAGGTGCATGTCCTTCCTAAGGGTGGCCCTGGGGCAATGGAGCTCCCTGGTACTGGAGTGTCCTTTCTTCCCCCTTAGAGAAGCCAAGATTCCAGGCCTTAAAAACATTGGCAAATAATTCAGTGGGTTCGTTGTTTTTAAAATCACAACACACTGGTTGAAAATAAAACATTGTGGGATGAATCTGCTCTCCTTGTCAAGATGGGGGTGGGGAGCAGATGGAGAAGCCCAGCTAGGTCACACAGCTCAGGTCCAGAGAGGCAAGGACTCGAGCTTTTCTGCTAGCCCCTGGCCTGGCCCACTGCCCACCTTACCAGGCTGCACTGTGGGTAAAACACAGGGCTGATTTCCCTGTGACAAGAGGCTCACGCTGGCTCTGAGGGACAGGACCCTGAGACGGCCCTCACCTTTGCTCCCCTACACCTAATCAACAGCTAGCATTTTGGGATTGCCTTTTGCATGCTATGTTACCATTCTGGGGACACGCCACACCCACCTGGTAGGTTCTGTCATTCCCATTTACAGATGAAGAACCTGAGACCCCAAGAGGCTCCATTATCATGGTCGGGTAGGATTTGAACACCAGTCCGATTCCTCCATGGCCCACGGTAAAAAAGTGCACTGCATTCTACATCCGGTACCGGTGAACTTGCCCATGGCATGGGCTGTATTCTAATCAGACCCGCTGCCCGCATCACCCGGTGTGGGAACGGCAGGTGGGGCGGTCGGGGCCACCTGGTTCCCCTCCGGAGCGGGCACTCTGGGGCCCAGGCAGCCCCACCTACAGAGCCCGAGCAGCGCAGCTAAAGGCTGCTGACTAATTTTCTTTGCAAACGGCTCAGTTTCACATGCCTGCGCTTCCAGTAACTCTGTGGGTGGATTTGTTTCATTTAAGGGGAAAATAAAACAAAACAAAACATGGAGGGGTTTTCTTTCCCAAGAAGAGAACTAGCTAATTACGGGTCCAGCGCGTGTGGCTCCGGGCATCCTGGTGCAGTTCTGCAGCCAGCCGGGCCTCCTGGCAGCCTGCTCCAGGGAGAAATCGCTTAGTCATTTACAAGTGAGCGGGGACCAGGTGCGGGAGGTCAGGGAGGTGGAGGGGCTGCCCACCCAGCCACAGCAGCCTGGTGCTCTTTGCAGCTCAACCCTGCCCCATCCAGGAGGGGAGCTGAGTGAAGAGGAAGGTGCCAGCCAGGTGAGCGCAGCCTCAGCGGCTTGGGCCCATGGCACTCCCAAGGGACCTGACCTGGCAAGCAGATGCTTCCCAGCTGGCCCAGCCACCTGTTCTGGTGGGTTGGAGATGGGGGTGTGCCCAGGCTTGTTAGATTCTGCTGTGGAATGGGTGAGAGACAGCTCCCAGGGGACAGGGAGGGAGGGTGTGTGTGTGTGTGTGTGTGTGTTCTCTCATGCTGCCTCATCCAGGTAACAGCTGCACCTGGATTGGCCCGGCCACTAGCCAAGCAGAGCAGTGTTGGCGTTGGTGTTGGTGAGGACCTGGGGCGTGCCTCTTCTGTGCCCTAAACTAAGGGCACAACCCCTTTAGTTGCTGGATAGGGAGGGGACACAGGTCATGGCAGAGGTTGATGTCTCAGTGTGGGGTGAGCAGGAGGCTTCTACAGAATTTCAGTGTTCTAGAGCCCACACATGTTCTACTGCCTCAGAGCTCAGGTACAGGTAGGCTGTTGGTGACATCTCTGAATGTGGCCCTTCTTTAGTATGGCAGTCCCTTCTCCAAAGGAAGCCGCCCTGGACAGCCGTGTTTAGTCTGGATGTAGGGGCTGAAAGCAGTTTTGAGCCTGACTGGGAGACAGGGAGGTGGCTGTGGTTCAGCAGTGGTGCTTCCTGCCTCTGTGTTGCGGTGTCTTGTTTAACCTTGGAGCCTCAGTTTCCCCCTTGTGAAGTGGGTATTAAATACCCCATGGATAGGATGCCTGGTGCTGTCCTTAAAATAGCTGGGATCTAGAGCTTCAAGGTGGAAACCTTTTGTAGAACTTACGATCCTTAATCCTGGCCTTTGAGTGTTTGCTTCTGGAAGGGAAGAGACAAATATCCAGATAATTTTCAGGTAAGACAGCAGTGGCGGTGGGTGGTGAAGACAGTGGAGGTGCAGCAGAGCTCTGAAGGATTTTGATAGGGGGCAGAGTTTACTGAAGCCTGGAGGTGACGCTGGGTCTTAGGATGCATGAGAACTAGAGAGGAAGGAGGAAGGGAAACTGGGAAGAGATTTGGCTCTGGTGAAAGGTGGTGTGTGTGCAAAACCAGCAGGGGCTTAGCTGGGACCTGGAGTCCAGCTATAAGTGCCTAATAAGCACCATCATCAAAATCAGTATGATTCTAGGACTTTCAGTTCAGGTATTTTGGCGAGAGATGTGTGCATTAAAGATTTTCAGGCTACTAGGTGGGAAAGGACAGTTTCAAGGTCATATGTAGCTGGTTTCCTGTGGTGAGGGAGCTGGGTTTTTTTGGCTGGGGGCAGGAGGAGCCTCCATAGATGAACTGGTTGCCTGGCTGGGACCTTTTTATTCTTTGACCTTCTATTTACTCCACATGCGTGTTGAGGACCTGTATGTACCAGGCATGGCCTAAGTGTCCCCGGGAGCCAGAGGAAGTGGGGTGGACAGTTGTGGGCTGTGACGAGTCAGGTGGGGACAGGAAGCAGCTGTGCTCTTTCCCCCTTTCCGGGCAGGTTGGGGAGGCGCAGCAATTGTTCTGGGAAGTTCAGCTTGGAAAGCCACTGTGTTTCCTGCGGCTGGTGCAGGCAGGGCTGTGGGGTCTGGGCTGATGGTGAGTAAGGCTGGAGGTGTGCGTGGGCACCCAGAGGCCTAGATGCCCCAGATCTTGGCCAGGAGGCAGCCGGTGACAGGCAGCAATGGGTCCTCTTATGCTGGTCTCTGTCCATGTCCACTCCTGTTGCTGTGCCTTCTCTCGGCTGAGGCCTCTTTTCTCTTTCTCCCCTGGTAGATTAAGTCCTGCCCAAGATGCAGCATCTCCAGGCTCCCTGGGGGAGCAGCAAGGGGGTAGTGGGAACAGTGCCTTTGAGGCCCTCCTGCTATGCTCTTCTTTGTCCCGGGGCCACCCTCCCACCTCCACTCCCAGGCTTCCAGTATCTCGGGAACATCACATACTTCGATTCCAGCTTCTGACATGGATTCTGGACAAGTTCCTTAGCCTTTCTGCACCTCAGTTTCCACATCTGTAGAAATGGGCATGAGGTCGTGCTACAGAAATGCTGCAGGACTGACTGCAGACAGACGTGTGACTGATGACATTCAGAGGATTGTTCTTTTGTCCATTCAACAATGTGCTCAGCTCATGCAGAAAGATCAGGGCCTCTGCCAGGCTCTGGATCCACAGCTGTACAAGTGTCTCTGCTCCTGAGGCCGAGCCATCCGCGATGGGGGAAGTCATATGATCTGGTAGTTGTAACACTGTGTGACTGGTGCAGGAGGGATCCTGCTGAGAGCCCAGCTGAGAGTTGTGCCCTGTTGATCGTTAAAGTGGAGTCAGGAGCCACAGAGGAAGCTGCGGGAGGCTGAGCCCCACTGGCAGAGACCTGGAGAGGAGCAGCCCCAGGTGTCCACTGTAGAGTGGAGAGAGAGCAGCAAGGCAGAGGGGAAGCAGGGAGGGGGAACTGGACTAGGCAGCTTGCAGGCATTCCTTCCACATCTGCACTGCTGTTTCTGGTGGCCCAGCCACTCCTCCACTAGGGAGTCAGGTGAGAAGCTGCCTCCCTGCCTCTCCTGTCCCCAACCACCCACCTCAGACCTCCTGGGGGACCATGGCTGGGCCCTGACCTCAGCTGGCTACCTTCCTAGTCCCTCTCCTGGAAAAGATGGGGGAGGGAACCACTTTCAAGCCCACTGAGTCAGGGGACTCCCATCCAGATGTAAAGGTTCAAGACAGGGCCAGAGTCTCCTACCAGGGACTTGGGCTATCCAGGCTGGCATGTTTCTTTCATAGTTCCTAGCCTTTACTATAGTTTATTTGTCTAGCTCCCTGATTTGCATGGCAGGAATGTCCTCCTACAAATATTATGAACAGCCAACGAGTGCCGGACAGACGGTTGCAATTGGAAGAAGAAAGATCAGAGGGCCATAATTAGCCATCATTGTCTCTTGGGCCAGGACTGCCCTCTGTGTATGACCCATCAACCTGTCCATCTTCTCTTAACTTCCAGGACTTCCCCTCGTCTCACCACTCCTCCCCGCTGCCCAGTCCCAGGTGTGTGCAGATGTGGGGTGGCCCATCTCCTCCATGCCTTTGGGAGACTCCAGAGGGCCAGAGAGCCCTTTTCATGTCCGTGTTCCCCAGTGCACTGTTGCAGGGGGTGTTTTGCACACTATCGGTTTGCTCAGAGCATCTCATTTAGTCCCTGGCACATGGAGGAAGCTCCCACCTCCCATTTAGAAGTATTTCAGACAGTGAGGCTGCGGAGACAGAGCTGGGGCTGCCTTACACCCTCAGTGCCCCCACTGAGGGGCTTGTAAGGAACCCCAGAGGTACTGTCGCAGGTGTTGGATCATGGTTTAAACCATGCATGGTTCAACCAGGCAGAGACCTTGGTTGATCGCTGTTGACTTCCTGGCCTGCCTCTCACAGTGGCTGGGGCACAGTGACTGGGGCATAATTGTTACTTGCTGGGAGTTTGAGTGTGTGGATGATTGAATGAATGAGCTAGGCATCTTCTCACTGATGGTGAAAAAGTTAGCATCTTGGATCCAACTAGCTCATACTCTGGGGTTATCTGTTGACTGGCACTCTTGGGGCTCTATCCATCTGTTTCTGCAGCTTCTGTGCCTAGGACAGTGCCTGGCACACGGGAAGGCTGGATCTTGACCTGGAATGAAATACTGAATTGGCTGGTTGATTGTTTTCTACCCCTTGAAATCCCACTTGAATGATCAGGTCTGCACCCCAGTTTGTCTCTCCTAGTACAGGCTGACCATATCCTTCCTTTTGAGATATGCTAAGAGTGAGTTCATGTTTCTTGCTTCCTTGGGGGGACTTTTTGTATATGTCACTGGTGTTTTTCAGGCCACAATATCCCAGGGCCAAGTTTAGTAGGACGGAGTTTCAGTGCTCTCTGACCATGAAACACTGGTGTACCAGGAGGGGTGAACCCCCAGACTCCAGGAGAAGTTCCTTCCCTTCCTTTACAAATGCTTCTAGCTTCTCTGTCCCCTTCTCTGCCCTGTTGGCATGTCTGAATTCCTGCATCTCTGACTCCAGATCTGTAGGCCAAGGCTCTGGGAGAAACTTGCTGAGGATTCTGGTGAAGGAGGCACAGAGTAATTACAGGTGCTAGAAATAGTCCTATTTCCTTTCAGCCTTCTCCTCCTGCCACCCTCAAAAAAAGAAAACACTACCAAAAAAAAAAAAAAAAAGAAAGAAAGAAAAATCCCCTCAAAATACTAAGCTGAAAAACAACAACAACAACAAAACCCTTAAACCTCTCTAGTTTAGTCTGCAGGGTCTCTGGTTGGGGCCTCAAACATCTGCATTCTTGCACGCTCAGTGGCTCTTTTGAGTGTCGAGTTTCTGGGTTAGTGGTCCACTGAGGGTGAAGCAAGAATGTTTTACAAAGAAGGCGTGTGTGCCTTGGAATTCCAAGTATCCTGCATGGCATTGGGGGGAGGGGGGCTCCAAGCACCAGGGCCCATTCTTGGAGGACAGTGGGTCTCTAAGGCTTCATCAGAGACCCACTGATGACCTGACTTGTTCATGGTCATTTTGGTGCCGGGAGAGAAGTGTCTTTTTGTTTCAGAGACACCCGCTGTGTTGTTGAGCACTTACTGTGTGCCAGGGATGCAGCTGAGAAGGGATAAGAGGTATCAGAGAAGCAGATGAGTTGCAAGGAGACAGGCGTGGGGTGGCTTATCACATCAACGACTGTCAGGGAGTGAGGTTGCCATTTTTTATATGCTGCCAGTCATCACCATAAGGTATCATCACCTCTAGGACCAGTCAGATGGCAGAGATGTAAGACAGGAACCACGTGACTGAGTCAGTGAAGGACAGAGGATGGTGACTGGGCAGGGGTACTGCCAAGGTCACAGGAAAGATTCTTTATGGGCAGAGGGTGTCTCTGGTGATGTTTTATGGACAGGATGAAGCTGGGAAGGACGGCAGCAGTAGGATGAGTGCAGCAGATGTCCCTGACCAGTGGCCCACCTCTGGCTCTCAGTGCAGCCTCTAATCCTGTGGGGGAGCAACTATGGTCTCTACTTTATCCAGGACTATCCCCAGGTCCTTATGCAAATGGGCAGGTGATTGAAATGCTGGCTACCATCCTGTGAGGGGCTCAAGGGGCCCTTTACCAATGACCCAGCCTCCTGTCACTTAGCCCCGATGACCAACTTTGCCCCATCCGTCTTTTTTTTTTTTTTTTGGGTAGGACTGGATTTTGAACTTAGGGCTTCTCACTTGCCAAGCAGTTCCTCCACCACTTGAGCAACACCTCCGGTCCATTTTACTCTGATTATTTTGGAAATGGGGTTCTTGTGAACTATTTGCCTGGACAGGCCTTGAACCTCGATCCTCCCTATCTCATCCTCCCAAGAAGCCAGGATTATAGACGTGAGTCACCAGCATCTGGCTCTAGCTTCTTGTTAAATTGAAGTTTCACATATATCAGGTACAAGGCTGACTGGGTGCCAGCATTGTTCCAGGGTCATTATCCTCAGTTTGAAGATGGGGAAATAGGTCCAGAAGAATCTCAGGTCATAGGTGGATCAGGGTCAGAGGTGGGATTTGAACCCAAGACTATCAGTTCCAAAGCTTGTGCCTATCTCTCATTTTTTGCAAATTTTCAACAGATTCTTAGTTGTTATTCCTGTCTGGAAAAGCACCTGCCACCTGCCCAATGTGAATTGTGATAAAGCTCCTGGCAAGTGAGGTTTAAAGTCCTGCCATGGTGGCTGATTGTAAAGGGATGTCTGTGAAGAGGACCCATTGTCCAGAGCTGCCATGCTTTCCTCAAAGCATATAAGAAGTGGTGACATTGGTGAACAGACAGTGGCCATGGGCTAAGGAGGGTCATGCCTAAGGGATCCTGGGCCAAATTTTGAGGAGGCCAGGACCACCTGCTGGTTCCACTGTGGCCAGGAGAGCCAGCACACAGGTGGCAGGTATTGTAGGACAGTGGCTTATACGTTGGGTCTTGCCTTGGTCACTCTGATGATTAGCAGGCGGCAGGATCCCGTGTCATGGAGGGAAGCACCATGTTAGGTCACCAGACACCCCTCCAGCCCCTCGTCCCCACCCCACCCTTCCTGATGCTCTTCCCAGCCCCCTTCCCTTTGTTGTCTGGCTGCGTCAGATGTCTGGGCCTGCAGGGAGGTTCCTGACTGGACCTTGGAAATAAGTCACTCCCTTCCCGTGCCGCCAGCGCTGACCCAAATGTGACCTTCCCCGTGGTGACAGTGTCTGACTGTCACTCTTTGATGCTGGTAGCAGAGGGGGCCAGACAGCTACTTCTTCCCAGCTACAGCCTTCTAGGACTTTGGTACTTCAGCTACCACCCGCTGGATGTGCCTTCCTTCAGCCCCTCCTCCTCTCACCATATTGAAAAGGGGAAATCCATCGTTGGGACCTTCTGTCAGAGCATTTGACCTTTTCCGGTCTCATGAATTGCCCTGGCTGACCTGACAGCTTTGAGTGTCTGGACGAAACAGACGAGTTCCTGCTGGGACATAGCGAGGGCAGCTGTTGGCTACACTTGGTCCATTCCAAACCCCTAGCCACTTGGCCTTCTGCAGAATCACTGGGGTTTTCCACTTCCTGGCTGGCTCTTGAGTTGGTCCTCGGGCCTGCTGTCAGAGACCTCCGTGGATCTCAGGAGATGCTCTCCAGAGAGCCAGGAGCCATGAAGACCCTAAGGTCAGAAGTTGGTAGTGGGCAACCTTGCCTAGGTCTGGAGTCCTGTCTGCAAGGGGGGCTTCATTGGGCCTTGACTTTTAGCCTTCATGGAATCCAGATGTCAATGAGCAGAAAAGGAAGACCTCTAAGGAGATAATTTCTTTCTTACCCATGGCTGTCCTATGTCTTCAGGCACAGTAGCCCCTGTTGGACAGATTTTGGGGAAATGGCCTTTGCAGCTTCTTAGTTGGCTTCTCAGGCCTCAGCCAGACAATGCCACATGGCATTGACATGGCTCCTGGGTTTCCAAGGTGATAAGGAATGTGCTTCAGCCGCCATTGGCCATGGATGGGCCTTTTGGTCCCTCTTGGATCCTCCCTTGTAGGGGCAGTGAGAATTTCAGGGAGTGTTTTCCTACACAAAGAAAAGCTAGGGTACAGACCCTGAAGAGGTCTGAAACCAGGCTATGGACCTCCTTTTTGGGTCCTCCTCTTGATTCCATCTTGGTCACAATTCCTGGGTTTTCTAGTTCATCTCTTTTTTCCTAGGGTTTTTAGTTCATATCTTTTTGGTGTGCCAATGTTGGGACCCAAATTTCTAGTAGATAATCACATGTCTACATTTCTCTTGGCCAGCAAGTTAGAACCTCTGATGTAGCTACAATGGGCCCCAGGTGAGCAGTATTTTGTCCTTATCACTATGTAGACTCACTGTGCAAGGGCTTGCACACAGTAGGGCATATGGCCATCCATGGCATCAGTGAATGGTGTCCTAATTAGCTGCCAATGCTGTCCCATCTGTGGCCCTGCTATCCAGCTGCCTCTGCTTCGGTCCCACTCCTCAGCGTGCAGTAGGTCCTCCATGAGCAGTTTCTTCTTCTTTTTTTTTTTTTTTAAAGATTGAAAAAAGGGTCTCTCTATGTGGCCCAAACTGACCTCAACCTCATGATCCTCCTTCCCTCAGCCTTTAGAAGTTCTGGGATTACAGGTGTGCACCACTGTTCTGGCTCTCGGTGAGCTGATCTCATGGGTAGTGAGGAGGCATCCAGAGCCGGCTGCACGTGTCTTGCTGTCCTTGATGGTATCATTGTGGCCAGCTACAGAAGGCTTGCTTTGGCAGAGCTGTGGAGTCCTGCATCTGTGCCTGCTGAGGAGGCTGGCCAGGTGGGGACAGGCAGGAGTCCGGACAGAAGCCTGTTGTGTCCTTGGAAAAAATCCAAACCTGCCTTTCCCTGGTTCTGGGTCTGCCAGTGCCCAGCCTGTCTTGTTCTCATAAAGGGAACTTTGTGTGTGGCTGCTGGTGGGAGGCAGTGGCGGGCCAGTGTCTCCTGGCACCCAGACACTCTGGGAAGGGCGTGACTGATGGCCTCAGAGCCATAATGCAGTGCAACGATAACTCTTGTGACTCCTGACTCCTTACAGCCAACACTGGGCCAGACGGTCATGTTTGGGACAGGTCTGTTCTCTGTGCCGTGGAGCCTGTGTGGTTGAATCCAGAGCAGACACATTCTTTCTTAGAAAGTGGAGTGGGGACTGGTGGATGGGAGGTGCCCAGGAGCTGCTGTGTGCCAGTGGGCAGCCCCATCTGGGACAGCAGTGCCCACAGGCTTGTGAGGACGGAGCTGCTTCATGGAGCTGCTTCATGGAGCTGCCTCTGCTCCCACTGTGAACATGAATTCCCCAGGCCAGGGCTGGGCGCCCAGAAGGGCCTGTGCTGTGTCATCCAGCTCTGAGCTGATGACCTTCACTCCTGGCCTGTGCAGGTGGAGGGAGGGGCTAGGGCTGGTCCTGCTTTCTGGGGCCAGCCAGTCCTACCCACTAGAGATAGTTTGGCAGGACATGCCCTGGCTCCATTTGGGGACTAAGTCCATGAGGAATGAGGGACCTGGTGCCAAAGAACTTCAGATTGAATGGAGGAAGGCTCTGTAGTGGGTCAGGGATAGACAGATGGATGCCTGGCCACCCCTTCAAGAAAGTGGTATAATTAGGGAGGCACCAGGCCCTGCTTCCCTAGAACAATATTTTTGTGAACATGGAGGTGTGGGACAGAAAGAGCCCCTCACGCATCCAACAGGCATTTATTGAGTGCCACTAAGTGCCAGGCACCAGTCCCGGTCCTGAGCCATGGCGGTAAGCAGGTCCGTGCTCTTGTGTAGCAGCTATGCTGGTGGAGGACAGGTCGGAAGCAGGTAGCCCAGTGAGCATCATTATCAAGGGTTGTGGGAAGTGGGGCAGGAGAGCTGGGGCAGACACTCTGCCATTGTAAATTAGGTGGGTGGGGAGGCTTTACAATGTGGCAACTTGGAGCCAAGACCTGATGGAAGCCAGGCAGAGGGCTGGGAAGGTACAGAGACACTGAGGAAGAAACTGGGCATGTATAGGAGCCATTGGAAGACCAGGGAGGCTGGACAGAGCAGGGCAAGGGAGAAGAGGAGCAGGTGACAGGAGGCCACCCTTGGGTCTGTGGATTGCTGTGATCACCAGCTCCTCCCTGAGTGAACCCCAGGGGAGTATGATGGAGTGCAGCACTGAAGGGATGACAGCTAGCTTGGGACCCATACTGACAAGGGCAAGGCCCTGCAGCACGAGGGGTTGTCATGCTAGGCCTAGGAAAAGCAGTAAGATGGTGATTATGGCTAGGTTCTGGGTAGCTTAAGGTAGGACCAACAAGGGTTGCTTAAAATGGGTGAGATTTCTGTCCCAAAACTTACACCTGACATGATGTCAAAGGAAGGACAATAGGAGGCAGAGGCAGGTTGCTCCATCCAGACATTTATCTGTACCTGCTGTGTGCCAGGCTTAGGACCAGGTGCTTGAGCAACCTGGTTCCTGCCTTCAAGGAAGCAAAAAAATCTAGCAGCATCACATTCTCCCTGTTGGACTGAGCTGACCCAGGGCCAGGGAATTTGTGGCTCAGTACCTATTTGACTTACAGGTAAATGAGCAGAAAGAATCCACAAGTACTGAGAGGACATGGAGGAGGGGCATCTTGAGACAGAGGGAGAGACCAGAAGACTTTCCAGAAGGAACCCTAGCCCAGTTTCAAAGGCTGTGGGAGATAAAACCTGAGAAGGAAGCAAGTACATTCCAGATGCAAAACACAGCATGAGCAAGAAAAGAGTCTTTAAAAAGCTTGACTTGCTAGTCAAAATCCCATCCAAACAGGCTTAGGCACAAGAGATTGGTTTGCTGAACCAGAAGTTCCTAAAAAGTGTCAAGGTTGCAGGCACAGCTGGATCTGGGGGCTCAAACGGTAGCATTAGCAACTGCGTATCTCTCCATTTAAGCATCTGTTTTCCTTTTTGTCTCTCTCCAGATGATTATTTAAGCCAAAGT